>NC_143055.1:83746136-84049166 GCF_052426305.1 Pelodiscus sinensis
TTCATTTGAGTAAACTCCATTCATTCAAAACCATTTACCTAGCAAGCAAAAGAATTTAGGGCAAACAAACCTGAAAGGAGAAACACAGAGGGAAAAATAGAACATTAATGCAGTCAGTTAGGTCAGTCTCTGCTTGTCAGTCAGGGACCTTTCTCCTCTTTTTCTTTGTAATTTTTGGCAGCAGCTTTTGTGTGTCCTGATTAGGGATGTTAAATAGCGATTAATTTTGCTAGTTGAGTAGCTGATAGAATTTCCATCGACTACTTGATTAGTCAATAAGCACTTCCACATTCCGCCTTTGAAATGTACAAGAACCCCGGCAGGGACTCTTGTACATTTCAAAGCTGGCACACCACGTGGAGCCTGGGGTCAGCTTGGGAGTCCATAGCTGATCCCAGGCTCCATGCGGCGCTGCCACTTTGAAATGCCATGAAGAGCCTGATGTCGGGCTCCCCGTGGCATTCAAAGCGGCAGGGCTGTATGGAGCAACTGACCCCAGGCTCTGTGTGGCAGTGCCGCTTTCAAGTACCCTCCTCTTCTCCACACGCCCCCACCACCTCTGTCTGAGAGATGCAGCAAGGCAGGGGGAGGGAGGACCTAGTCAACTAGTCCTTTACATCCCTAGTCCTGATAGGACTTGGAAGTCTGATTAACTTTCTAGGTCCACTCATTTGCACCAGAGCCTGTTATTTAATAACTGTGAAGCTCTTTACATTATAAAGGTTGCAGGAGAATAATTTTACATCATCTTTCAGATTAAATTCACTATAGACATCTACACACGCTTAGGGTTGCGAGCCCTCCTGGATTAGCCAGGATACTTATCAGAATCAGCATTGATCTTCTGAAGACTATTGAAAGCTGCTAAAAGTCTGGTCAGTAGTGCAGCAGGGCTAAGTCACACTCCCTCCTGCCCTGGCTCCACATGGATCCCAGAAATAGTCAGTATTTCTGGCTCCTAAACATAGGGGGGCATCCTGGGGGTCTCCATGTGCTACCCTAGGAACCACAACTAATGGGAACCTCAGGGGTAGTGTCTGCAGGCAGAGGCAGTACAGGGAGCCACCTACACACCCCTAGGAGTCGAAGGGACATGTTGGTCACTTCAGGAACTACCTAAGGTAAGCACCAATCGGACAGAGCCCACACTGCTCACCTCCAGTGTCCCAATCCTTTGCCCCAGCCCTGAGCCCCACCCTGCACCTAAACTTCCTTGTGGAGCCCTCATCCCCTTTCACAACTCCAACTCCTTGCTCTGAGCCCCCTCCTGCACTCCAAACCCCTTTCTAATGGCTTGAGTCTAAGAATAAGTTTAGAGGGATAAAGTTTAAAAAAAAAATAAAAAAAGGAACACCATCCAGTATAAATATGGAATGAATATGATTTCAAAAGGTTCGTTTATTTACTAAGTTTAAAATCTATTACATATTTTGTTTAGGTGCAGTGAGAAGATAAATTACTATATCAGGTTAAAGCAAAAACTTCAGAGTAATTTGGATTTTTAAAAAGTTAGTCTCGTTTTTAATTTGGTATTTCTCAAAATATATATACTTGACTGGTAGAGTAATGTTAATGTGATTCTAAAGTCATAATCTTGTCTAACTTCCTGTATAATGTAGGCCAAAGAATTTCTCCAATATAATTATTTTTGAACTATGGAATTTTTTAAAAAAACTCCAATCTTGATTTAAAAATAGCAAGTGTTTGAGAATCTATCACAACTCTTGGTAAGTTCTAATGGTTAATTATCCTCACTGTTAAAAAAAAAAAAAAATTAAGGCCTTATTTCCAGTCTAAATTTGTCTAACAGATTCTAGTCATTGGACATTGTGTCCTAGAAGTTTGACATCTTTGTTTCTTTTGAGGGCCTTTATACTTACAAATTATTTTTTTTACATT
Source organism: Pelodiscus sinensis (assembly GCF_052426305.1). Lineage (NCBI taxonomy): Eukaryota > Metazoa > Chordata > Testudines > Trionychidae > Pelodiscus > Pelodiscus sinensis. Next base: position 83,748,036 of record NC_143055.1, read on the forward strand.
TTTTACATTTTAACCATGTGGCTAATTACCAAATGTATTTATATTTGTTAATTTGTTCCAGTACATCTTGCACTTAAATTCTGTAATTAATTGTAATGTAAGTTTGGAAGATGTTTCTGATATGTGGTAGGTCTGTGATGCCATAAACAAAGAATTTTAGCTTCACTACTCAAAGGAAATCTGTGGTATTCAGGAGTGAGACAAAAGGTAAGGGAATCTGCACTTTAGGTGGTCATTTCATGGTGGCCTCTAGGAGGCTGGTGGAGACCTACCTTTGTCCAGACTCTCTCCCCCAAGGTTGAGGAAGTTTAAGCAGCACAGAGGACTGCTTTAGACACTGGACTGTGTCGCAACTTGGTTCGGTGATGTGATGGGAGCCCCCAGGGGTTAAAGCCGACTACCCAGTGAAAACTACTGGATGATGGTGAAACAAATGATTTTTTATTAAACAGAATGGTTCTTTTATCAAAAATCAAGTGACTTTTAAATGAATTTTAAAACAAGCAATTGCCTAATGCTTTTACAGGAGGGGAAAACTGAACCAAAATGCACTTAACTGATTACAAACTTTGTGATTATAATTCGATTATATTAAATCACTATCTCTAATTCGCTAAAGGCAGCGTAGCATGCAAGCAAAAAATACAAAAACATAGCCAATCTAATGATGATAAAAACTTCGTCCACAGCCAGCCCCTCTATGGTTATTTTAGGCAGCTGGTGGAGTTATTAATCTACCTTTACAACTTAACAACTCCTGGGTTACTATTTCTAACACTTATACTTAGCCTAAATACAACGCCACTACGCAACACAAGATTATACAATTTACACAGTGTGGTTAATAGAACTGAGTTACACTCTACAGAATTACACAGTGAAATTAACACAATGCAACTATTAACTAAATCAGTAACAAATATATGTAAGCAATACTTACAAATCCAGCAACTATAACAACATTAAGACACACTAGAACGCGGAGCATACTCAGAACTCGCGCACCCCTATCTTTGACTCAAAGGGTTAGAAGGCAGCCTCAGGTGATCAATCCTTCAGCCGGGCAAAAAGACGCGTGCCCTCAATACATGCAGTCCCCGGGTTTGTCAGCCGACGGTCAGGGCAGTGTGTGTGTGTATGTTTCCGAGAAAAGGTTTAACGTCCGTGCCTTTACTGCTAGGACCGGGGTCCCATCGCAGAGGGTGGCCAGCAGGCCAACAGACGCCCCGTTATATAGGAAGAGCTTATTACATCTTAGATTTCAACTGCTAGAATTTCATAATTCCTTCGCAGCGGGCAGCCTTGAGGAAAGACTGAAAGATGCCCCAGTGGGTCCTGTCACCTGGGAGTGACACAGATCCAAACCCCAAGCTCTTCCTATAACTGTCCCTTTAGACCGGCTGAAGTTCTTTTAAATTGTGCTTGGTTCTGTTACAGCAACTGAAGGAGTCAGGTTAAAGCTTAAACAGTTACAGGTTTATTAAAGAAGCTTATAAATCATATGGTTGCAATGGCTATTGTTCTATTTCTTAACTATTAGCAAAATATAGGTCTTAAAAATGGTTACAAAGAAGATAAAGATAGAAAAATAGAAATAATGGTACCAAGTAACAGCTTACTCTTTCTATGTGTACACTTAAGACAGAGGACCACATCCAGGTACCATTTTTACCCCCTTCTGTGCCTCTCGACTCCAGCATGTCAGGCCAGGGCCGGTCCCTCAATTCCTAGGAAAGACGAAAATACGAGGTGGGCGTCCCCATAGAACCTCGGGAGGTCAAACACCTAGCCCGACCAGCAGGTAGAGGGTAGAATGACACTCAAAGTGAGTGTGTGCTGGGCCCATCTTTTATAATCATGAGGTCACGTATTTCTCTTTCTTATCTGTCATGCCAATTGATGCTGGTCTGTCTGCTGTGAGACCAGTTCTTACAAGAGAGTTGTGAACTTAATTTACACTTGTAAGAGAGAATTGAGATGATTAAATTTTGAAGTACTGGACATTGTTTTCTCAGTGGGAAATTCCTCTTCCTGGGACTGTGTGTTCGAATCAACATAGGTGCCAGCCGCAGCCTCGAGGCCAGCTTATTGACTTAGCTGCTCTCTATCCACATATCTGTGTTTCAGCTTCTCAGGATCAGATGAGCCAGCATAGACTATGCTGATATTATTGCTCCTTCTCTGCCCTGTGCTTCAGAGAGGCAAATAAGATGGATGATATGGGGTTATAGTCTGTCTGGCCACAGGGTTACGTACAAGATAGGGACTGTAGGTTTGTTCTTAAGTTGAATCTGTATGTAAGTTGGAACTGGCGTCCAGATTCAGCCGCTGCTGAAACTGACCGCCAGTTCTGACTTACATACAGATTCAACTTAAGAACCCCAAGTCAGCTGCTGCTGAAACTGATCAGCGGCTGATTCCAGGAAGCGTGGGGCAGAGCAACTCTGCCTCGGGCTTCCTGTGGTCAGCGCTGGTCAGTTTCAGCAGCGGCTGACTTGGGGACGCCTGGGGCAGAGCAGCTGGGGTGCTGCTGGGTTGCTCCAGTAGCACCGCTCCTCGCTCCTTGGCGCTACTGGACCAACCCAGCAGCCCCCCTACTGCTCTGCCTCAGGCGTCCTGATTCAGCCACTGCAGAAACTGACCAGCAGCGACTGAATCAGGACCTGGGGCAGAGCAGCTGGGGTACTGCTGGGTTGGTCCAGTAGTGCCCAGAGCGGCGCTGCAGGACCAATCGGCAGCGCCCCAGCTGCTCTGCCCCAGGGTCCACAACAAAAGCCTGGTCTGCTGGGGGGGGGGGCACACTAGCTGCGCCCTCCCCCCAGCAGACCAGGGACACAGGGAGGAGAGCCGCAGCGGCAGCGGGGTGCTGCGCCTCTGAGGCTTTGCTCTGGCAAAGTCTCAGAGGTGAGGGACCCCGCTGCTGCTGCGGTTTCGCTCCCGGTGCCTGTGGTCTGCTGGGGACTGCTCTATCTTTTCATGCTCACCTCCCTGTTCTTAGATACCTACAAGGTTAAATTCCGTTCACAGAAAGCTGCATTGTGCGCTTACAAGTTATGCTTTCTCAGAGTGTGTCAGTGGCCTACATTTTCTGTGAGGGACCTTTCTGTGGCAGAATGGGCAATGCTCATGCGAGGCCGTGGTCAAAAGGACCTGCTCTGCGACAGACTGAAGTAATTATCTGTAGGGCCATGTTACAACTGCTCAAAGTGGATTCTAGTTCTTACATATTTCTTTGCAAAGCATCTCAGACTGATTACTGGCAGCTGTCACAATGATTTCATCCTTAGCAAGTTCAGGTTCTCTGGTAGCTTTCAGAAAAGGGCATCAGCATCTTTTTGTTCAGATTATGAGAATTTTAATATTGGTAATTTCATTTTGGCTTTATTCACACTTACATGTATTCGTGTAGCATTAGTATGTTTTCACTTTATTTTCTGTTTTTGTCTTTAAGGGTGTATTTACTTGTTCTACAATCCACTCCACATCCCAAAAAGCTGTTAGTGTAGGCAGACCACAGTTTAATCCAGCATTGTAGTTTTCCACACATCTGGTTAAGAGTTGTTTTCAAATGGGATTCTTCTGGGAAGCTGTAAATTTAAATAGCAGAAATCTGTTAAGGGTTGCTGGTATGGACTCAACACTATTTTACAGAAGCTTATTCATTTCAGTCTTGCTGCTGTTGGTTGTAACAATTTAAGACAAATCTAAGATTAATATAGTTGCCTTAGTTTTTAGTCTCAAATTACATTATTTTCATGTCTATCTTAGAAGTTTTATTTTAAGTATAATTATAAAATTGCACTGTTTGAATGCTTTAGCTTAATACATAATAAACTGATTGATGATGGAGCAAAAATGTGATGGACTCTCTCTCTAATGCTAATTCACTGTTAAATTCATTTTACATATAAGCATGAGTTCTGGGATATGGTCTGCCATATTTCAAGTCTGTTTGAAAGATCCTGTTTATTTTTGTGTTTCACATAGGTTCTTCCCACACTTAATGATTCATAAGTATTATCTGGAAAGTTTCATGGTAAATTGTTGCTCAGTGTTTATAAACTTATCTATATTTTGAATAATGTGTTATAATAACAACAACATGAAATGTGTCCTTCTGCTGGATGTGTTTTGCTTCTCAGTTACATTAATTAATATTTTAAAAGCACAGCTTTTATCAACATCTAGATTCAGTTTACATTTGTATTTTTCTTTAAAAGGTTTGGCTTCTAGAAGAAATTTTTAATACCCATTACCATTTCAAAACTGTAACTACCTTTTCTTTAACAACAATTTTTCATAGGGTTTCTCTGGTTGTCACAGAAACTGTAGATGCAGGTTTGTTTGGAGAAGGGATTGTGGAGAGTTTGATACATGCTTGGGAGCATTTGCTTTTACAACCAAAGGTAGGTGATAAATTCAGCTGCTCATAAATCAGGACCACATTGAGACATACATACATGACACATCCTTATATATGTTCCCCTCTTTCTAATGCATAAAGAGTTAATGTTTTGTTTTTAAATTTTAGCCACTTAATGTTTGTGAAAGTGAGGTTTGACAGCTTTGTTAGCACAAGTACTGTATCATGTCTGTTGTATGTGAATAGACAAGCAGTGACACAGCCCTGTGAATAACACTGCCTTGTTGATGTTTTTCGACACTAACCTGGCAGTGTAGGGAGGGTAGTTCAGTGTTTATGGCCCTTCAGTCCTTGTCCTTTGTGTCTATCATTGGTGCTGATAAGGATGACATTTGTAATACATATGTAGTGCAACCTGTAACAGGTTTCAGTCTGGCTTGCACCTCTATAAACCGGAACTCTCTTCTCCGGCAACATCTGTGGTCTGGAATGACCACAGACATTCCAAGATCAGAAAGTCATGGTGCGCGGTGGAGGGTGGGGAGCCAGGAGCCCTCCGTAATGCTCTGGGGGACTGGGCAAAAGCCCAGAAGCCTTGCACTCGGCTCAGCTGGGTTGTGGAGGAGAGAGGGTGGAAGCGGAGGGATGGCTGGAGCTAGCATGTGACTCCGGCATGCCATGGGGGACAGCTGGGAGCTAGCATGCAGCTCAGCTGGGCTGCAGAAGCAAGGGAATGGAGGCGAGAGCTGACATGCTGTTCAGCTGGGCTGTGGGAGGAGCCAGGAAGCCTGTGAGTAGGCCGCAGCAAGGGAGCTAGATATTACCTCCCCTGGTAGGGTAAAATCCCTTATCCAGGATAGTCAGGTCCTAAGGGTGCTGAACTAGGAAGGTCCAACCTATAATTAAGTATTAAGACACTACACAGCTACCAAAAAGCCATGCAGTAGAGTCTAGGCTGGATTTGAAACAGCAGCCTGAAGAAAAAGAAAAAAAAAAAAGGCTTCACTGTGACTGAAACTAGGGAAGTTAAAATGCAGTTACTTTCCTAATCGATTAGTTGACAGATTTTCTGTCGACTAGTGGATTAGTCAATACAGGTAGGCAGTCCCAGGGCTCATTCTGGCTAACGCCAGTGCATAACCTCCCCAGCTGCCACTCTGCATTGCACAGTGTAGGGAAGCCACGCACAAAGGCACTGAGTCGGTCCCTGTTCCATGCATTTCTTTTCATTCATCACCATGCGCACGCACGCACACACACACACACACACAACCCCCTTTCCTCCCCCCCCCCCCCACCAGGCTGAATGAAAAGAAATGCATGGATCAGGGGCAGCATGTGCACTGGCTTCTCTCTGCTGTACAGTGCAGAGCTGCAGCGGGGTGGGTGGGGGGGATACAATGGCTCCTGCTTATCAGTTAGTCGTCTAGTTGATTGTTGCTAACATCCCTAATTGAAACCAAATTCATCATGTATGTAATTAATAGAAACTAGTATACCTCTCTTTCTGCTTATAATACTAGAGAACATTCTTTTACAATCTGTTAAATCTTCCATTTCATTCTCATTTAATATTTAATAGTTCCTTGGTGATTAATTTGAAAACCTGGAAGATGCCAGTGCCTCTTTTGTGGAAAGGAAAGTTTGCTACATGCGTCTTGCCTTTAAGACTATGTAAATGTAACTCTCCCCTCAAAACCTCTACTGTGTATTACTTGTGTCAACAAACTTCTGTTTAGGTCCTATGAAATAAAGGGATTGTAGGGAATAATTTCTGGACATGCTGGGTGCAGGTGAAAACAAGCAGAGGATTTATTGGTTCACACAGCTGGTGGACTACTCATCAGGGGTTAACCCGGTGAGCACTAACTTAACCAAAACATACATTAGATTATATAGGTAGCAGATGGATGGAGGAGAAGTGATTTGATAGGTCTAGCAGCGGAAGTGAGATATGCACAGAAGCCAATGGTCTACGACAATTACACAGTATCTCCGCCCATTGCCAGTTAAACATGTTATCACTAATACAGGTGTTATTCCTAACAAACTAAGTATGCCAACATAAACAAAGGCATGTTGATGGTCGTTTTGTCGGCCGGAAATATAACGCATCTCCTGCACGGGTGGTATTGCCTTGGCGCGATCTTTGGGATCCAAGCTTATTTTCTAGGAACAAAGTAGACAATGAAAAACAATCCTGCACGGTTGTTTGGTACCAACCTTATCAAAGTGAGGCCCTTTTAGAATGTGGTTGCCAGGGGATCTAGGGTCACAGTAACTGTGGTACTGTATGTTTCCCAGGGCTGGCCTAATACTTTCAGATTTGAGTTTGTCAGTTCTCAGCAAGATACCATGGACTGCCTCAATTTACCCTACAGGGATGCAGTCTGTGAAAAATTTCCCTCCCAAACTAAAAGAAAAATATTACCTTAAAATCACCATTTAGGTCAGAGGTGGAAAAGAGACAGTTAGTGGGCCGTATCTGGCCCAGCACATTGCTGGATCTGGCCCATGGCCAACTGGCCTGCACCCTTACTACACTGCAGCTTACGCTGTTTGAAAAAGCTGGCCTGCTGATTGCTCTGCACACTGGGCAGGGATGGGAGAATTCGTGCACTGTCCCCATCCCCAGCAAAATCCCACAGTTCCCATTGGCCAATTTCCAGCCAATAGGAGCTGAGAAATTTTACTCGAGGTAGGAGCAGAGAGCAAAGCATCCTTTCTCCCCAGTGCTGGAGCAGAGCCATATGGGAGTATCCCACCCCGCAGACTCAGGTTCCTGCTGGGCTGCTGGCTAGGAATTACCTAGATAAGAGTCTCCCAGATGCAGCCTATCTCTGGCACTCCCCTCATCTCATTTCCCCCTGCATCTCTTTCCCCCCTGCAGTTACCTGCTCCAGGTCATCAGCCCCTCCTACTCCCATCAAAACCCCCTGTATCCTCTCCCAAGGTTACAACTCCCTCCCAGATCCTGCACCCATTCTTACTCCCTACCGCCAGTCCAGAATTGTCTCCTGCACCCATACCCACTCCACCCCATTCCTCTATCCCAAGCTCCCTTCTGCACCCCACCTCCAGTCCCAGGTCCTAGACCCCCTCCATAGAAGTGTGGCCCGTGTCCACTTACCAAAATCTTGAGTGGCCCCCCCACTAAAAATTATTACACACCCCTGATCTAGGTGAAGGGTTTTTATCGGCTGTATTAGAAATTGATGACCTCTTGTGTTAAACAGGAATAGTTTGGCATATTCATTATGCATGTTTTTAACTAACCTTTTGTATTCCTTAAGGTTAGGATCAGATGGATCAAATAAAGGGTTTAAAATTATAAATTACAATGAACTACTGTGTCAGCAATTGAAAGCTTACGTATAGCTCCATTAGAGGGGTAGTTTTAGAAGTACTAACAATCTAATAAATATTTTCTTCTTCTGATTCACTCTTTCTGCCTTGTTCTGTGTTGTCATTCAGTGAGTTCATACGTATCTACCAGCAGCTTGTTTATGTTGAAACTGTGAATAGAGCAGAAAAGACAATTAACAGAAAGCCAACTTATATCTAAAATACAGAGACCTGATTAGAACAAGATAAGTATGGAAAAGAAATACAGTATTTGAGAAAAAGTACGCAGTAGGGATATAAATAATATGTAAAACGAATAAACATGTAACCTATTAAACTTCTATCAGGTAACATTTAATCAGAGAATGAAGATTGCAGGGTTTATACAGGACTCTGCTGTGACCCTGCCCCTGGGATTTCCCTCCCTAGCATCCTGGATGACTGCCCAGGGTTCCAGCAGCTCTCCAGCTCTGCACCTGGGAGCTTTGCCACCACGTGGCATTGCAGGATGCCTGGTAAGCCAGCTGCCAGCCCTGCACCCAGTGTTGCGGCTGCACACTCCACTCCAGCAGATGGGATCCCAGGTGTGCAGGGCAGCAGCAGAGTTTAATGGTTAACTGAAATCAGTAATCATCAAGCTTATTGATTAACTGGTTAGACTTTTACATTTCTACTCTGTAGTTGACACAGAGAAAACAACCAATGCTGAAAGAGGGTGGAAAAAGTAAAGTAATATAAAACACATATTGAAGCTATTACTTTCCCAGTAATTAATTTAAGCAAGATAAGCAGGGGATAGATTGATAAAACCACATTGTTTCTCTCAGACATGCTCTCTAATCAGTTGAAAATTCATATTTGATACAGATTGGTATTACTGAGAAACAAGGAGTTACAGAAAAAATATTATTTTACAGTTAAGCCTGAAATTGAAAGTGGGATATTCTTCAGGCAGATACATTAGGAAAAATTACTACCTTCTAGCAAGTGAACCTTTAACATGCCAGCAATTTGTTTTGATGAAAGTATATGTAGCTGTGGATGCAATAGTTTCAACAGAGTATTTTGAAATACTGTGGGAAATGAAAAAATTGGGAAAATAGCTATAGGTTCGAGCTCTAGAGTATTCCTCCTTCATTGTGTATATATACTATACATTTGGCTGTTTTTCCAAGAAGAGAGACATCATTTAAGTCACTGTATTTGCTCAAAAGTTGAATTGACTGCAATTACATTAAAAATTGAAAACATAATTAACCTTGAGAATATTTATTAAAGTTTTTGAGATAGTAATGACGGAGACACAGAAATAACAAACTTAAAATCAGCAGTACCAGAAGAAATAGATCTTCATCCCACTGTACCATCTTATTTATTTACATTTTCACAGCCTAAAAATCGAGACTTTGGCACAGAAGACTATGGTCAAGTTATTCCTGCAGGTGCTATTTTATTTGGGATGGCAGTGGAATGCAAAGAGATACGCAGACATCACAGGTGTGTTTATACTTTGACAAGATATGGAGCTCACATGTGACAGATTTATGAAAAGAAATTTGATCATTTTAAACAAAGGGGGATTTTTTTTATTTATTTTACACAAATATATGTATGTATTATGTGTGTAGTTTAAATGAGACCCTCAACTTAAGCAGCAGTGCAAAGTATGAACAGAATTCTGTATGGTTGAGTGACTGAGCTGGTTCTGATGAACTTTTAGATCTGTATTGGAGTTGTCAAAATTCATTTGGGGATTGTAACCTTGGCAAGTTTTTTTTTTTTTTTCTTGCCTTTGGTATTGCATTAGACTTTATTTAGACCAGTTGCAAACGCTTTACTTTTTCACCATATTCCAGAATGGCTTCTCTTACCTAAAAGACAAACCTCTCCAATGAAAGAGCATTGTTTATTAATCTGAAAACATATTGAGACTGGGAAAGAGAGTGCATTATAGTTTATGCAGTATGGATTATTGTAGTTTATTGTTGAAAACTTCAGCATTATAATCATTCATAGGCCTTGATTTGTTTAATTTAGGATTGATTGTCGTTTTCTTGCTCTCTGTTCCTCCTTTCCCCTCCCAGGGTGGGAATACAAGAAGTTGCCTGTGTGCATTTGGCAGAAACGGTAGAGTTCTGTAGTCCAATTCATGCTTCTGTGAACTCGGAAGAAACTATTGAACCTTACACCACTGAAAAACTCAGTAGAGTTCCTGGGGGGTATATGCCTCTAACAGAACCCTTTCAAGTCATGACAGTGGATTTCAACAATCTGGAGGTAATGATTTCTTCACTGGTTTACACCCTAAAATGCAAGCAAACAAAAGTGTAGGGCAGCTGATGCAAAGGCAAAATTTTGGCTTGTCTCTAAGGATGTTTCTTTATTGCAGTTATGTTGGATGTTAGGTAGCTGAGTTTGAGCACCCAAGTTAGCCTACGCTGGGTGTGAACAGACATGCTATAAACCCATACCTGAGTTCATGTGTGCTTGCTGGGACTGCACTCACCTGTGTATATCACTAAGACTTTTTAGGATATATGGTTCCTTGTGCTGCAGGATCTTTCTCATTGGATTATGGAAGAATTTTTTCCTTCTGGGTTCATAGAGGGAAATAAAGGATAGGGGCTGGAGAACTGTTAGTGCTCAAGTAATTCAGCTGCATTCTCATTCTCAAAGTGGGAAGGCTCCCAGGAAAAGTGGCATGTGAACTCCTGGTTGTACCTCTAGTTAGGTTAACTTAGCATCACTAAATTTTGGTGAGTGGGTTTTATATGTGGACAGAAGCAAAGATGGGGACAGGGACAACACCCAAGAAGGGTCCTGCAGTAACTGCAGTGTAAAGATATGTAAATATATCAAATGTGTTATATGTTTGTCCATGTGCTCTTGTCTCATTGCTTCATTTTTACCCCTAGGATTGCAGTATATAAATGAGTTGTGACTGATCATATTTCCACTAAAATTATAGGAATGCATTTGAATTGTTGAGGATGACACATGAAAGGGTATATTTCAAGTCAAAACATTACCACTTAACAATGAGCTGTTTATAGATAATTGCAGTAAAGGGTGGGATAGGAAGCTCCTTGTGTCACCATTCAACCAACTTTTGATATTTTTCCCTTATGGAAACCATCTTGTACATTTATATTTTGACAATGCAAATAGGTTTATTTTTTGTGTATGAACCAAATACACCTGAATTAAGATGTAGGTCTCTGAGCCAATGATGGCCTTGCAGACTGCAAAGGCCATATAATTTGATGCTCGCTCATGCATGTTCTGATTTGTTGACTCATGGAAAGGAGATTGCACCAAGTGATACGAAAGAGCTTAAAATAATTGTTATATAGATACAAATTATTCTTAGCTAGAGATTAGTTGGGAATTGCTGTGTTCTGTATCGGTAACTTTCCCTGTTTACCTTTTCTGACATTGGAAGTCAATAAATGAAGAAAAGCACTTGAATATATTACAGGGAATATATTATATGCTGCAACAACCACCTCTGGCTTCTCTCTGATATACTATTAGTGTCTTGTCAAGTGCTTGATCTTATACCTGATGTCCTCAGTTTGTGACAATATATATACATTATTAATCTTACATAATTCATTTTATAAGATCTTTACATACATTTTATAAGATTTAGAAATGTGAAACTCTAAACATTTTATTAGTTAGATTTTCAAATAAAGCGTGCTCCAGCCTTACTGTATGAAGAGGTAGGTGAAAACAAATGTATTCAGTTTCATTTGTTTGACACAAGTGAATACTCATGAAGGTGCAACTTTTTGCCATAAAAAATCTGAAGCTTCTTCATACATTGGCAACTCAGTTACTCTCCCCCCCCCCCATGCCCAGTGTTGGTTCTCAAACCATGTCATTCAAACATATTCTGTTTTAAAATAAGATTGATAGCAGTTGGGAGCTGAAATTTCATATCAAAGTACAAATTCAAAAATAAAATGAACAGCTTCTGGGATTAAATCTAAAAACATGCTCTAAACTTACATTCTCAATAGTAAAAAGGAACGTGATGTACATCCCATTTTCAACATCAGGTAGCGATCACTGTTGGGGAAAGGCATACTTAAGTTTTATTTCTCTTTTTACCGTTCGTGATCAGGAATTGAAAAGCCTGGCAACTAGGAAGCCTTGCAAGATCAGCATACCTGTCACTCAAGAAGGCATGTTGGATGCTATTGTGGTCTGGTTTGTACTGCAGCTTGATGATGAGCACAGTCTGTCTACAAGTCCCAGTGAGGAAACTTGCTGGGAACAAGCAGTCTACCCTGTGGAGGGCCTTCCTGGTATGTGGATTTTCCATGGCAGAATAAACTTTTTTTAAAACATTTTGTTTGACCATAACAAGTCTTAAAAGGATGCTATCAATTTGCCTCAGAGTTAAGGGATCACATTAGGGGAAAAGGATAAAACATCACTAACCACAGCAGAGTCCTTATTTCTCTTTTTTTTTAGGCTCTCTGGATATTCTTTGCAATTTTTACATCATTTGTAACTAAACCTTTCCCCAACCGTCACTATCCCTCTTCTCTGCCTATGGTTTCCTCATTAGTAGATGGAGAATGATTCTAGTGTAGCTTTTGCCTCCTAAAACCACAGATTAGACATTTGTATGGATATTATCTTATAATTAATAATTTCCCTTATTAATGTACCATTTGTAATGTTTTAATAAGATTATTCAGTAAAACCTGGAGACACTGTGATGATGGAAGTATGCTGCCAAGATTGTTACTTGAGGATCCAGAAGATTTCTGTTTTGACTTCAGAGTACGTGATGGACACTGAAAGGGAGAATACACTGGCTTTGGGCAATGAGGCTGAACTATGTAGTGCTCTGGCTGGTCTTAAAACTACTAGTAAACTGGATGGCAAGGGGCAGGAATGCGTGCTGGAATCCACTGAAATTGCACTTCTGAACAATGTGCCATACCATGAATGCTTTAATACTGCTATTGGCAAAGTGCTGTCATCCTTGATCCCATGGAAAGAATCTCAGGCAATGGATGTTGATGGTCGTGGCAGTCAGATGAATTTTGAAGAGAGTCAAAACAAGAACACATATTCAACTCATGACCCTTTATATGTATTAGATGTGTCTGAGGGTTTTTCAATTCTGCCAATAATTGCTGGCAAACTTGGGCCAATTAAAGCTTACAGTTCTGTTGAAAAAGAGCAGCATCAAAGAGCCCTTAACATAATTTCAGAAGCCAACCATTTCCCTAAAGATACATTAGAGTTTTGGCTCAGCCACGTGGAAGATGAGAATGTGGTGTTACAGAGACCCCAATCAGACAAACTGTGGAGTATTATAATTCTGGACGTCATAGAGACTTCAGGTTTAATCCAGCAGGAGGTGATGGAAAAGGCAGCAATATCCAGGTACTGTATGACATTTATAAATCTTTTGAAGGTGAGAGAGAACCTTCCTAGGAACTCCAAACTTCCACTTACGTGACCAATATAGATATTTTGGTCAAAGACAATCAGATAAATTATTTAATTTTTATAGAAATGTATCACTATATGATTTAAAAAAACCTAGGAAAAATCTTATGCTTGGCATAGGGATGTGAACGACTAGTCATTCTCCCGCCCCGCCCCCACCCCCATTGCTGCCTCTATCAGAAAGAGGCAGCTAAAGGAGTGGGTACTTCAAAGTGGCAGCACTGCATGGAGCCTGGGACCAGACTCTGGGTTCCATGCAGCACTGCTGTTTTGAAATGCCGCATGCAGCCCGGGGCCAGCTGGGAATCCACAGCTGGCCCGGGCTGCACACGGCGTTTCAAAGTGACAGCGGGGTGTTTCAAAGCAGCAGTGCCACTTGTGGAGCCTGGGGTCAGCTGGGCACTCCCCTGTTGACCCCAGGCAGCGCTGCCACTTTGAAATGCCACATGGAGCCTGAGGCCGGGCTCCCTGTGGTGTTTCAAAACAGCAGCACCGTATGGAGCATGGGGCCAGTGGGGGACTGCTTGAGTTCCCCACTGGCCCATGCTCCCCACAGCACTTCCGCCTTTGAAGTGTAGCAACAGCCACGCTTCAAAGGTGAAAGCGTCCTTATCGAATAATCAAATAGTTAATACAAATTGCATCGACTATTCGATTAGCCACATAATTGAAATTTTGCATCCTCAGTTTGGCATATTAAAAATCCAAACAGTGTAGAATTTGATAAGATATTTTAGATTGGGAGTCATCTGAATAGTTGTTGGGTCCCAATTCAGGGAATTGTAACACTTCTGACTTCAGTGGAACTTAAGTGCCCATCCTGAATTAAAACCTTAATGCAGTAAGTTTAGTTGTCTTAATAACAGGAGAACAGATTTTGGCATTAAATATCTTTCTCTCTGTTTATAGGTGTTTGCTTCACTCTGGAGGAAAGATATTCCCACAATATGTGGTGATGTATGGGATGCTCGTAGAATCGCAATCCTTAGTACTTGAAAGTGCAGTTCAAGGGACTGAACCCACACTTGGGTTTAATATAGCACCTTTTATCAACCAGTTCAAGGTAGGAAGTTAGTGAGATGTTTCAATATCAAGCATAGCTCTCAAAATTCACAAATGCCCAGTTCAGGGCCACAACTTCGATACAAGGAGTCCATAAGGAATTTTGGAAGTTTTAATAATGTTGGAATAATTTTTTTCAACATATTTTATGACCTAATTTCTGTGCATAAATATTGATGCTTCAGATAGGACAGAAGTCATTTGTGGCCTGACATGGAGAGCCGTAAAAGTTATGACTTCCAACACTTCAGTGTTCAGAAAAACAACTTTGGTAGGAGACTTTCCTTTGATACAAGTTGTACCAATCCAGGTTTTAAAAAGGATTAGAAGTGATAGTTATTTTAGCATTCTAATGCTATATCATTCACAAATAGAAAGTTGCTGTTGTATAATTAAGCCTGAAAGCCTGGTGTATTCCTCCTTAGGTGCCTGTTCGTGTGTGTTTGGATCTTTCCACATTACCATGTATGCCCTTAAGCAAGCCAGCAGCGCTTCTAAGACTAGATCTCATGCATCCCTATTTGAACAGTTCCAAAAGAGAAGTAAAGGTAAGTAGAGCGCACACCATTTTTTTCAGTTCCTCGTGATCATAGTTGAAAAGTTCAGTACAAAAGCTACTTCAGTACAGACCACTTTTGAAGTAGATTTGAACAAGCTTGAGCCATTGCATTTTTGTTGTTGATGCATATGTTGCCATAATACAAATAAAATCAGAATTGAAAATTAGATTTCTACTTCCTTAAACATTCTCTTTTCATTTTCAGGTGCAAGTTTGTAAGTCTGGCCAAGTCACTGCTATCCCATTTTGGTATCATATACATCTAGATGATGATATTTATTTGGATACATCAAGTGATTCCTCCCACTGGAAACAGGCCGCAGTTGTTCTTGACAAACCCATCCTAGTTCAACTTGGAGATGAACTTGTGCTCAGCATTCAGCACTATAAAAGCAGTGTCAGCATCACAGTAAAACAGTGAAGAGTAGTCACCAGAAACTGGTTCACATATTGAAATCAGAAAATGATCTTGGCTTAAATCTAATTATCTATGCATGCTAGCAGAATGGATCAGTACTTGAGATGTTAAATACAATATGAGCCTAAAACATAGGTTTTATGTATTGGTCCAAAAGGGGTTTTTATTATTGATTAAAAAAATGTTTTTGATGAGGACCTACTGATGGAAATACAAGTGATTGTGCATTTTGAACTGTTATGGTGAAGTCATATCTTGTTCTGTAGCAGGAAATTTCATTAACTGAATTGATTACTTTATTTCTAATTTTCCCTTGTGCAAGCTACAGAGGAAGCTGTTACTTCTATGGCAGGCATACTCAGATACCTTAGCAGTAAGCACTGTATAAACATCTACGTTCATAGAATGCAATCTTATGAAACTAGATCCTTCCCTCAATCCCCCACCTTTTGTGGCAACTATTTTAAGTTACACTAAGATTTATTAAGGAGGCAATTTTAAAATAAACTCATGAGTACCATGTGTGACTACAGTCCCTCCACTGAAACTGTTTGTTTCCTTGGTTGTAGGCTCCACTGATTTTGTTCTTGAGTCACTGCTACCCCTACAATTGCAGCAGCATAAGTTTGATCACAGGAGAACTTAACTCTAAAGCAGTGGTCTCCAACCTTTTTACACCCAAGATCACTTTTTAAAGGTCAGGGCAAGCCAAGATCTACCCCCATCCCTTCCCCAAGACAACACCCCTTCCTTGAGGCCCTGCCCTCTGTGTTTCCCTCCTCTCCATCACTTGCTGTCCCCAGGCTTTACTCACTGGGTTAAGACAGATGGTGTGTGCTCTGGGGTGGAAAGGAGGGATTTGGGTGTGGGAAGGGGTGAGAGGTACAAACTCGGGGAGGGAATTTGGGTTCAGGAGGTGATGGGGATGCTGGCTCAGGGATGTGAGGAGTTCAGGTGTATGGTGGGCTCACGGTTGGGGTCTGCGAGAGGTACAGGAGCATTGTGATGCTGCAGCCAGATGGGGGCTTGGCCACCAGTCTTCATTTTTAAATAAAATGTCAAACACACGTTTCAGCATTGTCTTTATTTATGGGGGTGGGAAGCCTGTTTTGGATCAGGGCCACTGACCCACAGAAAAATCTGTGGGGACCACCCAAGTGAGATGCAAAAAAAAAAAAAAAAATCCTTCCAAAGCTTCCCAAACCTGAGTGATGTGATCTTAACTGCAACACCTCACTCTCCTAGCACTCCAGCCTCTGCGGTAGGGTGGGTAGGATGAGGGTTCAAAGCCTCAGACCAAATTAACTCTTCTGGGATTTTGTGGGCACCCCTACACTCTGAGGTGGGGCCAAAATGAGGGACCCAGTGTACAGGACAGGTCTGCCAGTAAGTGGGATAGAGATGGGGGTGCAGAATCTGGATGGAGAGTAGGGTACAGGAGCAAGCTAGGGATAGGTGTCTGGCCAGGAAGGAGGGTGCTGGTGGGAGTCTGGCCAGAGAAGAGGTAGCAGGGGTAGCTTGGTCAGTACCCAGGGGTCTCTAGGGATGAGGATCTGTGGGCAGCACTGCAAGCAGCACATATGGCTCCTTTTAAAAAATCCAGCCATGCCATATCCTGTGCCACCATTTTACCCTTCCATGTCGTCGTCCCCCCCCCCCCCCAGCCCTTCATCTGGAGCACAGGGAAGAAAGGGAAGACAAAGTGCACTTACGCTCTTGTGGGCAGGGAAAGAGTGTACTGTGTCTTCTCTTCCTTCCTTCAGTATGCCATTTGGGGTGGGCAAGGGTCCTGAGGCTCCACACCATATCTGGCTTCTCATGAAGTAGGCACTTCTCCATCCCTGCCCACCACTGTGCATATGTTTCCTGAGAAGCTGGGTCTGGCACAGAGCCTCAGGACTCCCCTTGCCTCTCTCCCCCCCCCCATATGCTGCAGGAAGCTGGAGCTAGCTCCATTTTTGCTAGAGGCAGGAGGTTGAAGCTCCAGAATGAACTCCTAGTCTGCTAATAGTCTTGTTCCTCACAAGGGCTGTGTCTAGACTGGCTAGTTTTTCTGGAAAATCAGCCGCTTTTCTGGAAAAACTTGCCAGCTGTCTACACTGGCCACTGGAATTTCCGTAAAAGCACCGACTTCCTACTGTAAGAAATCAGTGCTTCTTGCGGAAATACTATGCTGCTCCCATTCGGGCAAAAGTCCTTTTGTGCAAAAGGGCCAGTGTAGACAGCTCAGATTTATTTTCCGCAAAAAAGCCCCGATCGTGAAAATGGTGATCGGGGCTTTTTTGCAGAAAAGTGGGTCTAGATTGGCACAGACGCTTTACTGCAAAAAGTGCTTTTGTGGAAAAGCGTCTGTGCCAATCTAGACGCTCTTTTCCAAAAATGCTTTTAACGGAAAATTTTTCTGTTAAGCATTTCCGGAAAATCATGCCAGTCTAGACGTTGCCAAGGAGTAAGAGAAGTCAAAGGGAGCACGTGCTGCCATCAACCTTCTGCTGTGCTAGTGACCCTAAAATGCAATTTAAGATAATTATGTAGCTGGAATTAAATATCTTGTCAACTGTCCCTCTTAATGTGGATCAGGCCTAGCTGGCGCGTCTCATTTGATGAGAGAAAAGCAATGATCAAAACTGCTTTTCCACGTTAAGATTTTTTTTTATATATATATATATATATATATATATATATATATATATATATATAGTAATTATTTCTTGCTTTCCTAGTCTAACTGATCAACTTTAAAGGGAAAATGTGTCCCATGGGACTAATTTCTAATGTGCTGTACATGGACTGATCCATGTAGAACATGCTAGTGGGCATTAAAGAATACCTAGTGTGCTTAATATAGTGCTGTTAGTATGTTTGAGCACCACAATGGTCTATATATAAAATTAATATGCCACATTGCACTTTAGAAATCACACCAGAAAATATCGCTGCTCTATGCAGAGAAGCCCTCAGTAGATTTTTCTTTGTGCTATGTTTACAGTTTACTAGCCACACATGGCTAGTGTGTTGGACACATCAACCACTTGTAGATCGCTTGCTGCAGTGGAGACAAGTCCCAAATCACCAAATACTGGGCTCTTCAGTGCAGGTTTTAATAATCCTTCAAGTGACAAATACAACTGAACACAAATGAGAGGTTCCTTGTCTTATATCAAAGGCAGTTTTCTTGCCTAGAAGTAGAGACTCCAGACAATGTTTATTTTTTTAGAATCATAATACAAAGGATCTGAGTAGGAAAAGGAGAAAGATCCGAAGCTGCAACCTTGAGTTACTTGAATCCAGCATACTAAGAAATGGGAGGAGGAAGTAGTTTTTCTGAAAAAAAAAAATGGAATTCAGCAAGTTGAGTGCTTCTCTGTGGAACTGCAACATCTGATTCTGAAAGAAAAATCAGAAACATGAATAGGAGGCAATAGTTACCATCATATTCAATTTTCAGAAAATACTGCAAAATAGGATGGGGCAGTGGAAACTAGTGAGACTATGTGGCCTTTTCATCCTCTGATTTTATTAATGAATGACTTAAGAGCTAATGTTGAACTCTTGTGAATGTCTTCCAGAAAAAATATGACAGTGAACTATAAAAAATGGATTCTACTCTAGAATTTATCTAATTTTATCAATAGCTTTTAAACATTTTGGAACTGGAGCACACCAACTTAGACTGGGACATTACATTTTCAAGAAGATGAACAAGGGTGGTACTGAAATTTAAAAAAATCATTGAGATTAAGAGAAATGGCAGGGTCACACTGCCATATAAAATAAATTCCATCTTAGTTAAAATAATTTGAAAAAAGTGGAGGGAACACTAGACAATCATAAAAACCCTATGCCAAGATGCAGGATTTGCTGTGCCTAAATCAGGGCTACTGTCACACCACCTGTGGGCTGCTGCCTGTTTGCAGCGCACAGTGCAGTTTGGGTTTACGTGGGGCTCAACATGCGGCCTGCAGGTGGGAGCCAAAACAAAGTAGTCAATATAATGATCTTCTGTTGATGTGTTTTAATAGTTAAATTCCTAGACTGTCATTACTCATTAAAAGTGCTGTCATATGGGTAGAACATATTGCATTTTATTGTTATAAGGAGAACTGACTTACATGGGGCCTGCATGTTGTGTAGTCTTGCTTTAATCTTTGTATTCATGCCCATCCATGTGAAAATCTATTTGCATGTATATGCAGTCCTCGGCATGTGCTTTGAGTATCATTGTGGCCCCTGGGGCTTCCAAAGTTGAGTAGCCCTGGCCTAAATCATCCAACACAGATGGCTATCCAGCATGTGTGTATATTAGAGCCCAGGGGGAAAAATATTCAACAAGGGATAAAAAAAGGAAGCTAGTAATTCAGGTGAAATACTAAACAGGCAGGAGAAACATCAGTCGCTCTCCAGCAATTAAACGAATATGAAGTTAAATTTGGAAATCTTGATTCTCCACTGCCTTGTACAATCTACCTGTGTAAAATAAAATAGGAACAGACCCAAATTGCTCTTCTTACCATCTGGCCATATCCTTGTAACTTATCTTCCGAAGGCCAACTTTGCTACTATCACCTATACCAGTAACTCAAAACTGCCAGAAGCATTGAAGCTGAAGAGCACAGTGGGTAGGGGAAGGGGGCTGCCAGAAGGGCATTCCCTTGAAGACGCATGTACTTCTGGAATATACCCTCTTTACCCAATAATCTCAATTAGTTAACACTGAGATTACAAATCCCATCTATTTTCTGACATTTAGAAAAATAAAGGTGAAGTTTAGAACTGTGTGAATCTTTGGTCTTGAGCACACCAGTTACCCTATCTTTGCCACATCATAGGAGGAGGTTAAAGGATCTATAAATGTATTTTTTTTAAAATATGGTTTTTATGTGAAAAGGCTCCTGGGAAGTGTTTGTAGATAAAAATCAAGACACATAAGCAGGTTGGTATTCTGTTTACTAAATCAATCCAGGTGTATTTTATTGCCAAAATTCCTTTTCTCACTTCAGGCCTCACTGAAGACACTGAAAATGCTGAAGAAGTGTTTGGATTAGCTGCATTTTAAGATCTTTTTGAAAGGGGGAAGGAATTTCCCCCCACACCATAAATCATCTTGGATGTAACTAGATTTCAGAAATAAATCAAATACAAGAGACAATTAACACATTTAAATAAAACCTTTATTTGCTTATTTACAATGAAGGCAATGAATCGGCGTATTGAAAGTGTGATTTGTTTTCTTTTCTATCGAATTCAAATACGTTAAGTACATACTCCACTTCGGCTATAAAATATGCAGCCTAGTGAATAAGGCAAAATATTTACATAACACTAGTACTGCAAAAAGCACTTTTAAGATGAATTAAACAGTTAGAAGTTACAATTAAAAATCTGTAGAGTATCAATGCTGGAAAAAAGTACTTTGGTGGAATGGTGCAGATACCACTTTTAAAAGCATCTAATGCAGCTCCACTTTTCTTTCTCTATATAAATACCAAATTGCAAACATGCAATGCAAATGCAAGTTTGATGTTAAGATAGAAAAAATACACCCCAGGGTTAATGAGACTTGCGAAAAGTCCTTAGAACTCTGATATAAATGCCAATATTCTTGATCTGAAGTCTGTAACAGTATATTAAATATTACACTAGCTACTTGATTCCACCTTAGTGAATATCTTAATTTTCCTCCCAATGTGTCAAGTTTGCTACTGAATTTGAACCTATACAGAGGCATAAGATAACAGCACATCCACAAACAAAAATTTATAGACAAAACATTTTGTTGGGAAATACCCTACTTTGACATGTTAATGATTTTTAAGAGAAAGGGGTAAGTTCATTGTAGTTCTAAGTACAGAATTCAGTTTCTTCAACTTATGAAATGTTTTTCCTGTTTGACACTTTGCAAGCTGAAGTATTCTTATCAGGATGCATATGAAGTAAGTGTTATTCCCATTTTAAAGAGAGAAAATAGTGGCAAAATGTAAATTACTTTCCTAGATTTGCAATTACAATACATTTCTGGCTTACAGTCCTGTGCTCAGACTGTACCTCTCTAGAAGGCATCCCAGCAACTCAGTGCTGCCATGCTAAGTGTGGTAAATGGGGGTGTTGGGCTTAGTCTCTTACTCACAGGCTTAGTTAGGCCAGTGTATGGAGAACTTTTTTAAAAAGGATGTTTTGGCTGATGCCCAGAATATTATTGGAAACGAGAGTATCTTAATTAAGGATGGGGTGTGTGGAGCAGAGTTGGGAAGGGGAGAGGGGAAGTACAGAAGTCCATTCTGACACACATTACTACCAACTCATTGGAGAGAAACTTAATATAAGAAATCTCCTCTATTTAGTTGCTTAAATTACATTCCTGAAATCAAGTCCCCCAGTTAGAAGCATTATCTATATCCCACACATTTGAAGAGCAATAGAGTATTTGTTCACAGATATCTTTTGTGCTAAGAGTTTAATTTTTATGCCTTTTTTATGCTAGGCACTATAGTGTTTTCTAAATATTTTAACCCTCTTAAACAGATTATTAAAAATCTGAGCTAAAAATTTAAACGGTGTGCATGTTTTATATTGAACTGATACATATTCAAATCCATTATGGAGTTTAAACAAATTCAGTATTCAAAACTGAAATTCCAACCACTTACTTTGTTCCTGTTTGTGAGACAAGTTGCAGTTTATCCAGCTAACAACTACTCCTTCAAGAGTAATAGAATATGTCATCATGAAACTATGTTGTAGGAAAGTACAGAATAGGTTCCTTAAGCACACTCAAGTGGAGATGGGCTTAACTTTTATCCAAAGGCTTCTCAGGTGTACTATGTCCTGGACCAAGGGAATCCTCATTCTCTTCTGCAACAATAGCATTATAAATGCCATCAGATACTGTGGTTGTTGTAGGTGTAGTCAGAGGTGTCACAGTGTGTCCAAACCCCTGATAGTGACCACTCATGGGTGAAGATGGCATAGAAGCAGCATCAGAAATTGGGTCTTGAGTAGATGAAGACAGTAAACTTGTATGCTCGTTTTGTTCATGATCCTCTTCAAAAAATATTTTCCTTGGCTGTCCCAAAACTGTCCTTCCTAAAGTTGTTCCAAATTAAAAAGTATTATTTATTATTTTTATAGCTCCAAGAGTGTGTTTGGTAGATATCAAGTACAAAATAGTAAGTGGGCTACATGAAACTGGCCTTAATATGCCAAAAATTGAAGATGAGAAAATTAAGCAGCAATATTAGGAAAAAAGCTAGTCAGAAAACAAATCACTTCAGCAAATCAGAATTAAAACATGCCACTAAGTATTCATATCTTTATCTCTCACCCTTACCTAAATAATTTTTACTCCAAAACAAAAATATTAAATAATAATAAACACTAAAACAAAACACACAATCCTGCCCTACAGAATTTTTATCCCAACAAGGGTGAAGAGCCAAAAACCACTATATCTACTAAAACCTTCACTATTGCTATCGAATGTATGTGTAAAGTGCTCAGATATGGCAGCAATACCAGACCTTAAGGTATTTTATAAAACTGATGCATCATCCAAGTACTTACCAACATTTCGAACCTGTTCAGATATATCTGCCCTAATATCAGAAATATCCCACATTGCAAGAAAAGAATCAAAGCATGATCCTTCTTCAGCTTCTTGGACATAAGGTTTATAGGTAAAACTGTAGTGATGAGCAATAGCAGCAAAGAACATTTCCACACAGATAATAAAATCCTGCAACAAGGAGAGAGACACACACTCATATCTAGTCCTGCAAGAACATCACCATGACAAAATGTAGATTCCTAGATCTCTATTTCCAGAGCAAAACTGGCAGGAACACTCTGAGCTTTGGAAAAACAATGCTTTGGGGCACCAATAGCTACTCCTTGTGCACCAGCAGCACTGCAAGATATTGGCAGATTGCTCTGACAACCAAGCTTACCACAGTGTTTCAATTCGGCACTTTGTGGCATCCAAGCCCATATCCTAACTTCCTAGAAGTGAAAACTCAGTAGTGAATATATTGTGACAAAGCATTCAAAAATGTATTATTTATGTTAAAAATTCTCAGTTGGGATTAACTAAAAAAATATTTCTGCAATACAAATAACAGGTGACAACGTGCTAAGTAACATTCTTCACTCATTTAAGATGAGTTGCATTGCTTACACATAATATCCAATATGCAGCAGAAATCTAGTCTCATTGGAAACATGAGTGTCTGTGAACAAGCAATCCTGTTTCACTTGAAAAATACTCACTTTACCCCTCTACCAGTTCCCTGTAAGCAGGGGCTGTACTTACCTGTAGGCCTGTGGCCACAGCTTCTACACTTTGCCATTCCCAGGTGCGTTTTTCAGAAATAACTCCAATTTTCACCAGCAGTGCTATAAGTACAGCTTGCCTATAAAGATTATTATTTGTATTATAGTAGAACGTAAAGGCCCCATTATACTAAACACATTTCTAAAGAGTCCCACCCTAAGAAACTTACAATCTAACAGATGAGACAAATGAAAGAAAAATGGACACAAAGTAGTACAGTTTCCCAGGGGATCATGCAGAACAACAGTGGAAAAGTCTAGACAAAAAAACAAGCTTCCCGAAGTCCTAGGTTCACTGCCTCTGCACTGGAATACATTGCTGCTCAGAAACACAATAAGTTATTCATTAGCCTCACGTAACTTAACACCTATAGGCTATGTCTACACTGGCGCATTATTGCACAAGAACAACTGTTCTTGCGCAAGAATCCACAGAGTGTCATACTGTCCGCCTGCTCTCGCGCAAGGAAATTTAGAGTACAGCGTGGTAAGAGAGGGCTTCTTGCGCAAGAGCTAAGCTCTTTAACAGGTGTAAGCCCTCTTGCGCAGGAGAGCAGTGTGGATGCTCGGCAGGGATTTCTTGTGCAAGCCCTATGGTAAAATGGTCCTTAGAGGTTTCTTGTGCAAGACAGCGTCCACACTGCCATGGGCACTCTTGTGCAAAAGCACAGCTCGCACATGGCAGCGTGGACGTTTTCTTGCGCAAGACTTCTTGCACAAGAACCCTTGCACAAGAAGCTTTCAGCGTAGACATAGCTATGCTGACTGTACATTAGTCAACCAGAGTTATAAGTAAGGCTTAGAATATAATCCTGAGGACATCATCCTAAATCCTAAACATTCTAACCCATTTTAAAAGTTAGGAAATTCTAGTTTTGTAGATGAATAAAATATAACAGTTCTTAGTCTCCCACAATATAAAGTTTACATAGATACTTTATATTTCTTTTAAAGAAGCTTGCTAGTTAAATTTTTATACAAATTTTAAATATAACTTAATTTCAACAATAGTACATTTTTGTAGTTTAAACAGAATGCCATAGTGGGTGAGACCAATGGCCCAATCTAGCCCAGTATACTGTCTTCCAACATTGGCCAATGCTAGTTGCTTTGGAAGGAATTAACAGAACAGGGCAATCATTGAGTGATGCATCTGCTGTTATCCAGTCCTATTTTCTCGTAGTCAGAGGTTTGGGGCACCCAGTGTGTAGACTGCATACATCAGTGACCTGAACATTCCTAAGATTGTTTCTCCTGTGAGAAGCCCTGAAACAAAAAATATTGATTAAATATTTTACTTACCAGAAGGAAACAAAGACTACCATCTTCACGCAAAGAAATTTGCCAACAGGCTGGATTGGGTTCAGCTCTTCACGCAGGACTTTATAAAACAGCACGAGGCAATACATCGCAAACTAGAGGAAAAGAAAAATTCTTACCTTTTACAGTTTTTAATTACTTATGTTTACTTTGTACATAGTTATTTTAAAGCAACTGTTTTATTATGTAAAATGTTTCCGTACAATGCAAGAAAAAACTACAGATTAGTTTTAGTTTAGAAGTTCTTAAATTCCCTACTTTATCATTTTTAAAAAACTTACACTTGAAAAATTTGTTTAAGTAATATGTCATATTGACAATCCTTAAGAGTAAAGTCTTCTATCCACAGAATAAGGTGTCACAGAAAGTCACCATGCAAGCCTCACTGTGTTTTATCACCAGTACAATTCTAATATGTACAAACCACTGCTACTAATATTTGACTACAATGCCACACCTATTCAGACTTTGCTGAGAACACCAACGAGACTGTCAATCCCAAATGTGGCAGTTTATGATGCTCACCAATAGTGAGAATAATTACAAATTATTTCATTTACAACATGGCAAGGAAAAAACAGTTGCAAATGACTTGTAGTGACTGACTACAAACAGACTGGACTTGAACCAAAGATGTAGTGATGAACGGATGTATATTATCTTACTAAAACAAGGAGGCTGTGTCTAGACTGGCCAGTTTTTCCAGAAAATCAGCCGCTTTTCCAGAAAAACTTGCCAGCTGTCTACACTGGCTGCTTGAATTTCCGCAAAAGCACTGACTTCATAGTGTAAGAAATCAGTGCTTCTTGCAGAAATACTATTCTGCTCCCGTTCAGGCAAAAGTCCTTTGTGCAAAAGGGCCAGTGTACACAGCTCAGATTTGTTTTCTGCAAAAAAGCCCCGATCGCAAAAATGGAGATCGGGGCTTTTTTGTGGAAAAGCGCGTCTAGATTGGCACGGATGCTTTTCCGCAAAAAGTGCTTTTGCAGAAAAGCGTCCATGCCAATCTAAACGCTCTGTTCTGAAAATGCTTTTAACAGAAAACTTTTCCGTTAAAAGCATTTCCGGAAAATCATGTCAATCTAGATGCAGCCTAAGTCTTTTCATTCTCTCTCTACCTAACCACAATGGCAAATTTCATATATGTTCTACAGAAGTGTTTAATAATGAAGCAAGCAAATAGTAGAGAATGACTTTTTCCTTCTATTATACATGTAGTGGGGATCTAGTAGATATGATTGAGAAGATTTTAATAAAAGTTTCAGCGATCCTGCCAATACTTGAAAATCTTAATTTTAACAAAATACCAAAAATACATTTGTGATACTCACCAGTTGCGACATGTTATTAAAGATAACCAAGTAAGTCCAAGCATTTTTGAAGCTAAAGTTCCCTTCATCATATACACCAACCAACTCACAGATTCTGGAAGAAAGTTTGATGTTAACCATTATACAAATGAGCCTCTTTTCTAAAAGTGCTACTTAACTTGTATCCCAATGACCAGCAGTCAGAATGTAAAAACCTATGTTCATTAATACCAGTACTGAGAGCTAATACAAGAATGGAAGAAATACAAAGCAATATTTATGGTAGTATTTTTACAATGGAAAAGAAGCTATACCCTTCTGATATGGGAGGAAAAAAAAAAAAAAACACTCCAGTTTTTATTGGTGAGGAACAGGAGCTTAAGTGGGCAATTTTTATCTATTTAGCAGAATGTGTTTCCATTTAAAGAATTAAACTTCTAACCATTATGGCTGTGAAGATAACCTTTCAAATATGAAAACTTATACTGAATGGCTACGTCTACACTGGCCCCTTTTCCGAAAGGGGAATGCTAATTTTCCAGGTCGTAATAGGGAAATCCGCGGGGGATTTAAATATCCCCTGCGGCATTTAAATAAAAATGTCCGCCACTTTTTTCCGGCTTGTAGAAAAGCCGGAAAAAAACGTCTACACTGGCCCCGATCCTCCGGAAAAAAGCCCTTTTCCGGAGGATCTCTTATTCCTACTTTGAAGTAGGATGCTCTACTTTGAAGTAGGAATAAGAGATCCTCCGGAAAAGGGCTTTTTTCCGGAGGATCGGGGCCAGTGTAGACGCTCTTTTTCCGGCTTTTCTACAAGCCGGAAAAAAGCGGCGGACATTTTTATTTAAATGCCGCAGGGGATATTTAAATCCCCCGCGGATTTCCCTATTACGACCTGGAAAATTAGCATGCCCCTTTCGGAAAAGGGGCCAGTGTAGACGTAGCCAATAAGAGTTGTCTGATGCTGTTTATATTTTTGCTGAGCATAAGAAGAGCTAAACTGGTAAAATAATTATTGAAAAGACTGAGGCTTCCCAAGCTGCCTCACCAAGTTCCAAGGATAACTGCTAAAAGAAAATTCCAACATTCTCCTTTTCCTAGCAGCAGCAGCAGCAAATTGGGGGCACTATGTTTTTCATCTAACCACTGTCCCAACCACATATTTCTGGTATATAGTCAATTCTTTTGAGCCCCATTACAGGAGGCCTGAACTGAAATGCATGTTTACCACCTGCAATGGATTCAACAGTATAAAAAGTTTCCATTTGTTACCATGTGAAACCTAACACGGACACATTTTAAACACACATATAGCTGTTTTAAATAAGGTCTATGCAATAATTCACAAAGGACACAAATATTTGCAAATCATGCAACACTAACAACAATTCAAGTAACTTCAATGTTAAATGCAGTTTTTATAGATGTCATTGGTTTTATGATGACTATGTTTAAGATTTAAAGTTATTTCAGAACTCCAGGAGAGTGCACAGTCAAATTCCCTGCATCCAAAGTTTCACTCACTTTCAATGACTAACATGTAATCTGAGAAATACTTGTTTGACAAAAAGCAAAGGGAAGGACTAAAAGCCTCCCCCCAAGTTAAATACCCATTACCCCAACTCAGGAAATGATAAGCGGGGGTCACAGAGAAGTCACAAGTTAACAGTCAATTCAGCTTGAGCTCCACTTACAATACAGCAAAACAAAAGAAGTTATGCTTTTAGATTTCATCAAATCAAATATAAAAACCAACTGTGTAAAGAGTCTTTTCCAGTATAGCTCAAAGATTATATCCTAAAGACAACAAATTATTTATGTGCATACTTACAGAGCAATAATGGTGGTAAATGGTCTGACAACAGTGTACTGCAGCACGCCTAGCTTACATCTAAATAATAAAACTCTGCAAACAAACATAGAATTTATTATTTAAGAAATGTAAGACATCAATTGATGAAAAATTCCTGTCCTTTTCTTCAAGCTAATCTACTTCCAGAATGTTTCAGTAATTAGCTCAAATATCATACAACAATTAATAGAATCATGAAAATGTAAGGCTGGAAAGCACATCAAGAAATCATTCACTCCAGACCCCTGCACTATGACAGGATCAAGTAAATCTAGACCATCCTTGACAGGTGTTTGTCCGACCTGTTTTTAAAAAACTTTCAATCATGGAGATTCTGCAAGCTCTGCTAGAAACCTATACTAGAGGGCTGTCTACACACTGGCCACTTATTCTGGAAAATCAGCTGCTTTTCCAGAATAACTTGCCAGCTGTCTACACTGGCCCCTTGACTTTCCGGAAAAGCACTGACGAGCTACTGTAAAATCATCAGTGCTTTTCCGGAAAAACTATGCTGCTTCCGTTCGGGCTGCTTCCGGAAAACTGTTCCGGAAAAGGACCAGTGTAGACAGCACAGATTTCTTTTCCGCAAAAAAGCCCCGATTGCGAAAATGACGATCGGGGCTTTTTTGCAGAAAAGCGTGTCTACATTGGCACGGACGCTTTTCCGGAAAAAGTGCTTTTCCGGAAAAGCATCCTGCCAATGTAGACGTGCTTTTTCCAGAAATATAACGGAAAACTGTTCCGTTTTAAGCATTTCTGGAAAATCATGCCAGTGTAGACGTAGCCGAGCTGTATCCTCATTACTTACAAAGATTTTCCTAATATCTAACCTGCATCTCTCTTGCTCCAGACTAAGCCCAATACTCCTTGTCCTACCTTCAATGGACACACAACAACAACAACAATCTTCTTTATAACAGCTGTTAACTTATTTGAAAATTTAGCAGGTGCTTTCCCCCTCAGACTTCTTTTCACAAGATTAGCAATACTCAGTTTTTTAAAACCCTTTTCTCATAGGTCAGGTTTTTAAACATTTTATCATTTTTATTGCTCTCCCCTGGATTCTCTCCAATTTGTCCACATCAGTCCTGAAGTGTGGTGCCCAGATCTTGACGCAGTAATCCAGCAGAGCCCTCACTAGGGATGCGAAAGTGTAAACCCGTACACAGTTCACTTATGTGCCTGGGTTACATGTTTACACAGAGGTGGTGGAGGGCAGTGGGCTCTGCGAGAGCTGGTATGCTTAGGGAGCTGCCACCCCCCACCCTACGTGTAAAACATGTAACCACTGAAAACTTTAGCAGATACACATCTACCTTAATAAATGCATTTTGACATCCCAAGATAATACCCCAGAATATTAGTCTTTTTGCAGCTGCATCACATTGTTCATCATTCAATTTGTGATCCACTATATACCCATGTATTTTTTTCAGCAGTATTAGCACATTGCTAATTACTGTCTTTTGTAGATGTGCATTTGAATTTTTTTCTTCTGAAGTGAAATACTTCGCACTTATCTTTACTAAATTTAATTTGGTTAATTTCAGATCAATTATCCAATTTGTAAACGTACGTTTGAATTCTAATCCTGTCCTCCAAAGGGCCGGCAATACCTCCCAGCTTGGTGTCAACTGCAAATTTTATAAACTTACCTTCCATTCCCAGTTATTCATGAAATATTGAAGAATACCAGACCCAGGACTGTCCATTCCTTGACAGATCTGGCTAAATGCAATCCCCACCCGCTAGCTTGACAGCAAACCATTGCTAACTACTAATTGAATAGAAACGTATTCTTAGAACCAGCTGTGCCCTTTAGAGTAATTTCATCTAGACCACATTTCCTTAGCTTGCTTAGTTTGAGACTACCAAGCGGATCCATGTTAAAAGCCTTACTTAAAATTTTTTTTTTTTTTTTTTTTTTTAAAATCAAGATATATTACATCTATTGCTCCCCATCCCCATCCACTAGGCTAGTAACTCGCTGGTTAATGCAACCCTCTGTCAAGATTCCTATATAACTTTTCCCCTAAGATTTTCTTCCCATGAGCTCTTATCAATTCTGAGTTTGCTAAAGTCTGCTTTTCAAGCCAATTCTGCATCCCTTCATTTTCTTAGAATCATGAAATCTATCTAGCACAGGACACTCTCTGTCCCAACCTCAGATTTGCTACCAATTCTTCTCTGTTGTGTTAGAAACAAGTCTAAGATGGCTGTCTCCCTGTTTACTTCATTTTCGGGAACAAAACAAAACACAAAAACAAAAAAACCCCACCGCCCCCCCCCCAAAAAAAGGCCAATACATTCGAATAACTTATTAGAAATCTTTTGTTTTGCTATCTGGGTAGTCAGAACGCACCACTACTATCAGGTCTTACTATTCTGGTATTTCTGTTGTTAGTTCTAGAAATGCCTCATCCCCCCTCTTCCTGATCTGGTGATGTTTAGGAGACTAGTACCATCAAGTTACCCTATTTTTAACACCTTTAATCTTTACTCAGACTCAAATGGTCTGCCTCCCTCTAGATCTCAGAACAAATGTATATATTCTTGATGTATAATCTAGGGATGTTAAAGACTAGTCAACTGTCCAATAAGCATTTGCTTATCAGCTACTCTGTGGACTAGTCAATTTCCCCCACTCCCTCTTGCTGCCTCTATATGATCGAGGCAGCAAAGGGGAAGAGGGGGAAGGGGTACTCAATAGTGGCAGCGCCACGGCATTTCAAAGGGTGCAACCGTGGAGCCTGGGGTCAGCTGGAGACTCCCCAGCTGATCCCGGGCTCTGCACAGCATTTCCCCAGAACCCGGGGTCAGCTGGGGAGTCCCCAGTTGACCCCGGGCTCCATGGCGCTGCCCTTTTGAAATGCCAGAAGCGGGGTTTTAAAGGGGCAGCTGCCCCACAGCTGATCCTGCTGGGCTCTTGTGCATTTCAAAGGAGGAATGCGGAAGTGCCTATTGACTAGTTGAATAGTCAATTGAAATTCCATCGAGTAGTCAATTAACTCCATTTTAACATCCCTAGTATAATCCAACACCTCCTCTCATTTTACCTGACCTGCCCTTTCTGAAAAAAGATATGCCTCCCTAAACCAATATTCCAGTCATGAGATTCATCTCACCAAGTCTTTGACACCATCAACCTTTCCAGGCTACTATACCCCTTTCAGAAATTTGATTTGTCTTGTTTACCCCCCAAGTTTCACCTCACTTAAAATTACAAAAAAATCAGACATAAAATACAAAAGTGTCAATATTAATGAAAAATATTACTGATAATTTGCTTACTCTCTCATTTTCCATAAAACTAAGTCAACTGAAATGACTATGCTGTACTTAAATTTCATATATAGCATACAGAGCAGGATAAACAAATCATTGTCTATGAAACCTTAGTTTTTACTGACTTTGCTAGTGTTTTTTACATAGACTGTTGTAAAATTCGGCAAGTATCTAGATGACTTGATGTACCTCCTGGAAAACCTGAGAACCCCAGGGATACATGTACCATTGATTGAAAACCACTAGATTATGGAATATAGATGAGCAGATTGTTTTGTTTCACTCTATAGGACACCGATGCTTCCTTTTCTTCAGCAATAAGAACCTGACCTTTACACAGCACAAGAGAGTTCTATTTCTGATGTTCTATGTGTTTGCTAACAATGTAAAAACATTTGCTTTTGATTTCTTAGTCATAAAACAAGGTTATTCTGAAAAAAAATCATGATATTCCAACTTACCAAAATATCAAACAGAAGAAAGAGGACATATCTATCAGATGAAGCAACTAGAAACATGATCAGTTAATGGGCCAAATCCTGCTCATGTTACTCACATTAGCTGTTGAAGTGAAGTCAGTGGAGCTACACTGCATGAGTAAATCTACAACAACAGGATTTGGCCCCTGCTCTAGGATACTGCTGGAAAAGAGTTTGCCTCAAAAAGAGGAAAATTTAAGAGAATAATCATGGAGAACAGGTGCATGTTGCTTTCATACCTATTTTTGGAAAACAAGGGAGTCTTTCGGTGTCATAAGTTAATTAAAAAAAAAAATCTAATTCTGTAATTTTTACAGATACCTGAAAAGACTTTCCACAACTACTTTAAGCTTCAGTTCAGAAGTGGTAAACCAAACCACCTGTACTGTGTGCACATTGCAAATTGATTTAACTAGGCAGCATCTACTATAGTACTAAGTATGAGCAAGCATATTTTCTGTATCAAAGTGCACAGCATTAAACATTCAAGATATTAAAAGAGATATTATAATGTACTTACTCTCCCATAGCCCATGATGGACAACAACAAAGGGGAGGTAGATGTTTCTGCTGATCTTTGGCTTCTATGATTAATACCAGATTTGGATACCGGTTGGTTAAATAATTTGAAAGGAATACCATAAAATTGTAGATGACGTATGCTTCATAGCATTCCCTACAGGTATCCACATATATTGCAATGTTGGGATATTTCAAAGCTATCCACTATAAGAAAACATGGAAACATTAAAAAGTTGCATTCAAATAAAGTAAATGAATCCAAGTATAGATGGAATACTTTTCATATAAATTACTTTTAAAGACAATATCTCTGACATAATTATGCATAAGCATCTTTTGGTAGTTAAGGCTCCAGAAAATTATATAAGCAGCAGTATGTCAAAGTAATTGAAAACCGTATATTATATAAGGGAGAGAGTTAAAGTTACATTTCATTTTTCATTCCATAATCAGGCACTATTTGGTTAGATAATACTGGAACCCTATTGTTGTTGCCCTCACCTCAGTCAGAGCTTAGAATTTCCCGACTAGAGGATAACTGGTCTGGGAGCCCCACAATATTGAGCTATTTTCATAAAGCCCGTAGGAAAAGTCGCATTATCCCCATTTTGTATATGAGAAATTGAGGCACAGACTAAGTGGCTTGCCTAAGATTACACAAGGGAAGAGTTAGAATATTGATCTGAACCCAGATTAGAGTCCCAGTCCTGTGATTTAATCACAAAAACATCCTTTTTCAAAGGAGTTAAAAAGAGAAGAGATTTAAGGCAAGCCACTGAGCGTCTGCAACAGCACTTGTGACTTCCTGGCCCTCATTCTTTTTCTCCTTGCCCAACAGTAAGCAGTAGCAGGGTCCCTTCTGCCAGGCAGGACGTTCCCTCCAAACATCTGGAAAGGAATCCTAAATGTTCTGCAGCACCAAAAAGGACTTAAGATGCATTATGAATACAGTTTCTATCTTCACTGTTTTAGGAAGCGCTATATACAGTAGCATTTTTTTAGTATATGGTGAAATTTCAGTTTTCAGAGGTTCATAGATCTGTCAAAATACAGTTTTCCTTAATATACCCAAGCACTTTGTAGTGAAGGCTACTTGCATGGAAATTTCAACTTTCTAATCCCTTGTTTCAGAGTTGAGTCCTTAAAGAACAGCTGCAAGTTTATAATGTGAAAAGTTTATTTCACACAGACACCTCATAGCTCCATAATAAAGACTTTTGTTTAATCTAAATAAGAAGTCTTACTTTCTTTGAAATGCTTCACATCTTGGAGTTTGCCTGAGTTATAAGCAACCAGAGGTTTGGATTAGAAATTAGGCAACTGTATCTTTAGTAGAGGCTTATTTGCAATGTTGCCACCCATTTGGCTGTGCTTCAGTTAGACCATACATAACATGGGTATAAGTTTTTAAATATGCTTGTCACATTTCTAAAGATACTCACCTTTTACACAGCTGAAACATCATATCTGCAGCAAAGTCACATAACCTATAAATGTATTGGTTTAGCTAACTAATAATTTCCATTGTGTTCTTTTTTCCTGATCTTTGCAGATAAAAGCTATATGAAATATTCATGTTTGGGATGAAGTTTTTTTAAACTTGTGCTTTACCCAAAGACAACTTTTTTTATAGAAATCTGAGCAAAATCTCCTTCAGTCAAAGAGGGAGAAGACACGCAATTTCTCATTTAAAAACCATCACCAAGTCTAATTTTTTGAGCATCAAAAACACTGAGGAAATATGACAAGGACATAATCCTCACCGAAGAGTATATTTGTAGTTTTATGCACGGCAAAAATCTAAAATAATTTTCCTCTACCAGCCCCTTCTCATGCCACTCCACTTCACAGAATATCCCCGATAGCCTCTATTGCTGTACACTCCCTCCTTGGCCAGCTAGCTCCTTTGCTATGTCCCTTCACATTCCTCTCTTGAAAAGAGATTAAAAAAATTGAAGAATTCAGTCCTTTGACTGCAACACAATGTACTACCAGGATGGAACTAAAACAGATCTTCTGACCCCTTTGTATCTAAAAGGGGTTTGGAATGTGGCTCAGCGCTGCTGTCAGAAACGATGTACTGGGCAAGACACTTACTGGGACCCAAAGATGTGCACAAATGAAGATAACCTCTGTTAGCAGAGGTTGACACCTTAGGGTTCTCCAGGAGTGGAGAACAATATTTTCAGTGGAATTTTAGGCTGCTCATTTATTCTTTGGGGAAAATAAGCCAATGAAAGCCTTCTAGTATTCAAAAGACTCAGAAGTAGCCACGTCAGTTTGTAACTGGAAAAAAAACTTTAACAAATAGTTCTGCAACACCTTAGACACTAACAAAAAATGTAGATGGTATCACAAGCTTTTGTGGGCATAACCGGCTTCTACATCATCTCTCTCCTTTGGATCCATTAACTAATAAAGCTTAAAGAAATAACTTTATAAATAAAAATCCTGCCAACAATCACCAGTCCTAATCAATTAACACATATCACTAAGGCACAGAATCTCTGAAAAGGCTGGACATTACTGGTCTGTCTGGTACTGCTGTTGAACTGAGGGGACTAGAGCACCACTCCCCTTTTAAAGACTTATTCTTAGGAGAGTGAGGGGAAGACTAGGAAGGTGGATGAGTGTGGTTCAGCAGACACTGCTAGCAGAAGATCCCCCCACCAGAGCAGATTGCTAGCATAGTAGGAGTGTGCAGAGGTCATTTGAAGAAATGTCAGGTTTACAGCAATGATTTCACATTAGCATTGTTCTGTGAAGTATTACATTGGTTTCCATTTCTCTTTCCCTCAGAGCAAGCAAAACACAGTTGTTCAAACAACTGCAAATTAGAGACTAGAAAGATCATACTTACACTGTCTAAACTGTAAATCGGCACCATCCATAGAATCCTGCATCAATGACAAAAGAAGATCTGAGATTACTGCAAGTATTTTCATCACCAGGATTGAAATTTAATATTAGCAGCAAAGAATATGCAAAGTATTACCTTATTATTGGTTTTTGTAATTCAGGTTGAGTATAATGAACTAAGTGTTGCAATATTCCCCAAAGAGAAATTGGTATAGTCATCAGCAGAAAAATTCCAGCAATAAACCATGCCTTGGTGTGAATTCCAACCTTGGGAGGGAGGGAGGGAAGAACAGATAAAAAAAAGTAATGGTAATTTACTATACTGATATCTCTACCATTTTAATCAGTTTTAAAGTATTTCTTAATTTCAGAAGCCCCTTAAATAATACAACAGCATTACATACTGAACATATAAAATACAAGATAAGAGGGGATTCAGTAAACAACTGTAGGCGTGAAAGAGGTGTGTTTAAAAGTGTTCAACATCAAGTAATTAAAAGTTACCAAAATAAAGTGTACTTGATACATGCGAGGAAAAAAACAAAAGACAGAAATACTGATCCAGGGAGTGATCCCACATTAAGTCCTTTTTGGTTCTTTTTTTCCCATGCAGTAGTGGCCGCAAACCAACCTAAAAGAAACAACTTTATAATAAATTGAAGTTGTTTATTAAAAGTAACAATGGAAGGAAATTAAAATGAATATGGGAAATATGACTGCACTAGTATGTTGATTATGCAGAAATTAACACACAGAGAGAGAAAACACAACACTAGTAAGTGCAAGTTCAAGAAGGAACAACTAATTAACAATCCAGGTTGGACTTTCCTGGTCCGGCGCCTTCAGGAACTGTTTGATCCCAAATGAGGGAGTTTGTCGGAGGTCAACTCTGCCTCTCTGCTAATGGCTCCGCAGGCAGCCCTGGAGCTACTAGGACTCCCTGCCACTGGGTTTCCCAGATTCTCTGGTCCAGCAATATCTATGGCAGGACCACAGAGGTTCAACTTGTATTCTATTATACGTGTAACAATGTCATTTTAAGGAATCAAATAAAAGTGTACATTACTCAACTGAGGTAGACAACACTACAAATCTGTAATGTAATTTAACAACCGTACTTAATGAATGAGTATTGTATATTTAACACAGATTAAGATGTGAGTATTTGAGTCATAAAATAAGTGGCTGCAGTTTCACTAAGTTTCTATACATCAGTGCTTTCCAACTTTTTTCATTTGCAGACACTAACAAATTTCAAATGGAGATGGAAATCTTAGATACAGGAGGTCCATGGATCAAAGACTGAAAACCACGGTCATATGCTAATGCAGTTGAGCTATACTAGGTCATTAAACGGAGTTAAAGAGATTCAATAAAACTAAAGAAAAATACCACCATTAAACCAAATAAGCTTATGGCCAAGTGCTGACTTTTGAGAATGCTTTTAGAAAGGAATTTTTAACACTGCTTGTGAGATCAAAGAGAACAGCTTCAAATCACATGGTCACTGTAAGCTCAATGCCATATTTTTAGTACATACACATTTATTTATTGTTTCAACAGTCATGAGATGTTGATATATCAAACAGAACAGCCCCAAATACCATAAAGGCTATGCAGTTTCAATTAACTTCAGATCTTCAATGCCTGCCATTGCCCAACACAGGTGTATAAGGTTTGAAGTTATTGTTCAATGCAACAGTATAAAGCTGAGGTTTAAATCAAGCAAAGTGAGGCAGGCTTAAGAAGAATGGTGGGGTGAGACAATGCAAATCCAGTGGATAGAGAGAAAGGAAGGTAACATTTCTGAGAGAAGCTTTTAGATGTGAACATAAAATGGTCAAGTTTAAAATGCAGAAAGGAGAACAGAAATGTAACTTGCTGTCAGTGCTTAGATAAAACAAGGAAATTTACTTATAATCTAGAAAGGAGCACAGCTGTCTGAGTTAGAGATGTTAGCTATCCCGTAATTGAATAATCTCTAGGGCTATGTGTACACTGGCAGGTTCTTGCGTAAGAACAGCTGTTCTTGCGCAAGAACCCGCAGAGCGTCCACACAGCCCATCCGCTCTTGCGCAAAGTTCACAGTAAAGCATGGGAAGAGAGGGCTTCTTGCGCAAGAGGACAGTGTGGACACGCAGCAGGGGTTTCTTGCACAACAAAGCCCTATGGCTAAAATGGCCATCAGACCTTTCTTGCACAAGAGAGCGTCCACACTGCCATGGATGCTCTTGCGCAAAAGCACATGGCTGTGTGCATGTGTTCTTCTGCAATAGTTCTTGCGTACTACGGGTGGGGCTGGAGGAAGCTGGTCCATGAGGGGAGCCAATTGAAAAATAAACAGCTCCCTGCACAGAATGGCTGCCTGCCACCTCTGATACAGAGGCAGTGGCATGAGGTAGCAGCAGGCCCATCCACAGAGGGGTGGGGGCCAAGTTCCATGAGGACAGAGGTTGGCCTGCGACAGCAGCCTCTGTCCACAAGGAGTTCAGCCCGAACCCAAGGAGAGAGGAACTGCTGCCATGGACGAGCCCCTGTCCGCAGTGGGTCCACTCTTGCTGCTTCACAGCAGCCTTCCCTGCCCCTCCCCACTCCTGCCTCTGATGGCTTAAGTAATTCCCCTCAGCACCAGCTCCAGCCTGCCCCCCTGCTGCCTCTGTAGAAGACAGCAAGGAGGGTGGCAGGCAGGTTCACAGAGCTGGCACACAAGGGAAGCCTGCTTGAGAGCCTGATCTCTGTGCATATCAGCTCTAGCCTGCCTCCCTCACCCTCTCTGCTGCTCTCTTTCTCTCTCTATCAAAGGTAACAACATGGCGGTGGGGTGGGCAGGTGAATCTGGTGCTTGTGGGGTGCCTGCTCCCGCATCCTTGCTGCCTCTGATACAGTAAGGGGTAGGTGAGTGCATGGAGTTGATAGTGTATAACTGAGTAAATGATTAACTGATAAGCCTGGTCTTATCAATTAATCCTAACATCCCTAGTCTGATTATGAGAATTTAGACTTCAGAATTAATTCTGATAGTCAGGAACACTTAAACAAGATAAAGAGAGAAGAAAGCACTACATGATCTCAGAAACAGATAAGGTGGAAATAAGGTAGATGTTGTGGTAAGTATTTCCCTCATGCACATAGCATAAAGCACAGGCAATGAAAGAACAAGGAAAAAAATGGAGGTTACTTGGTCTTAACTCACTTAGGGCTTATCTACACTACACACTTACGTTGATTTAAGGATGCTTACGTTGACTTAATTATGTCAGTGTCTATATTAGAGGTTTCCTCCCCTCAATGTCAGTGAAGTACTACACCAATTTACTAAGCCTCGGTTTATTGGTTAATCCTAACAGCTAACTGCGCGCGCGCGCGCGCACACGCGCACACACACACACACACCCGGCTGCCTCTGGGTATGTGGCGGTTTGGGGCTTTCTCTAAGCTGTTAGGTAGCAGAGTGAGGGGTTCAAGATGTCGGAGGGTGCTCCAGACTGGAGCTGAGAAGTTTGGAGTGGAGGATGGAGTTTCAGCTCTTGGACAGAGTTTGGCTGCAGGAACTGGCTTAAAGCTGGGGCAGCGGGTTGGGGTGCAGGAAGGAATGAGAGCTATAGGCTCACACTTGGGTGCTGCTAACTTCAGACTATTTAGTTCCCATGACGTGGCAAGGTGGCTGTATGCAGTGTGCATCATCCATGGCTGGGGTCACTGCCCCCCACAGCTCCCACTGACCTGACAACAGAAGCTGCAGGGACAGGCTCACTCAGACTCAAGAGCGTTTCTGATTGCAGTGTACACAGCTGACTAGCCTGGCACCCTAGCTTCCCCCTGAAGAGGGATGAGGTGGCACTTGTGGTTCCAGCTCGATGGGAGGGACTGTTGGCACGGAGACTCAAGGCTTCCTGCTTGCAACACTGAGACTTGCCATGGGCCAGATCAAATTAGGCAGGAGCTGGATTTGGCCATGAGCTGGACATTCCCCACCACTAGATCAGACTATTAAACTAGTATAAATGCATTGAAACTTGTACAGTGTATTGTATTGACAGATTCCCCATTCATGCTTGAGTGGCAAATGACTCCACTTTTAAAGAGAAAACCAATATAATCACTTATGTCTGAACAGTTAACCCTCTATTGTTAAAATAAGAATACTGATCCTAAAGGAGAACAAATGCCTACTTCTCCATTGTTTACATTGTGCTTTTGTACATGTTTACATTAACATGTGGTCCTTTCAAATAAGCGCAAACTAGCACTAAGAAAAATTTAAGACTTAAGAGAGCCAGACTCCTTGCCTTAAGAGTTTTCAATTAACTTTTCTGCTGTCACATCACTCAAACTAATTCTACAGGCAGGGTTTGTAAATAAGATTTTGGGTTTATAAAGGTAACGTTGCCGCTAACTACAAGAAGGAACTGAAGAGGAAATGAGCCTACAATGATTGCTTTGAACAAGCCATTAGATTGGTCGCAGGAACAGATGGAAGACTGAAATCGGATAACTGTTGCCAAAGATGCACAGCGTGTGCCACTAAACAAGAAAGTGATGTTACTACATACACTCCGTTTTTACCGGCGGTGGTGGAATGTGTAAACTTTGGATTTCAAAGCCCAGCGCCGTGTTGACGCTAGCCTGCCGAAGAGGGGGGAAAGCCCATGGGCGTGTGCTCGCACCAGCGTGCCCGCGCTAAGGACACAGTCTTGCTTGTTTATTTCATGCCCGGAGCCTGGCCCGGCCCACGCACGCCCCGGCCCATAGGCTCTGCTAGGGGAGGGGGGAAAGGCTCGGGGGCCGCTTACCTCCAGTTTCTGCAGCTCCCACACGCACAAGGGAACCGCCACCAGCAGCCCCACCACGTAGAGAACAACGACCAGGGGCCGGATCCACCGCCGCCAGTTGCCGCAGGTGCACGGCATGGTCCCGGCCGCGGCGCCTCGCTGTCTCCACCCGGGGGGCTCAGGTGCTGGGAGCCGGCCTGGAGCGCACGCGCGGCGGGGACACCAGCGGCCGGGACTCGCCGGCCAGCCGGCCCATCCCACCGACACCTGCGGGACGCAGCGCGGCCCGGCCCCTCCCCGGCTCCGCCGCACGCGGGTGCTACGACTCCAAGCAACAACTTCTCTCGGCGCCACTTCCGCCCCGGCTCCTCACTGCACTTCCGGCTTCTCGCAGCGCACCACTGATTGGCTGCCAGTGGGCCGAACCTCTCGCGAGCCCATCCCCATTCCAGACCTGTGATTGGGCAGCAAAGGCGTCCGCCCTTGTGGTGGGCGGGAGGTTCGAGTGATCCATGAAACGGCGATTGGTTAATGCGTGTTTTACCCTCCTTGCGAGGGGGTTTCCTGCACCTGTTCTCCCCCATTGGTCTAGTGCAATGGTCTGTCCCAGCAGAACGCGTCCCCCGCGGGCTGCGCGTGCCTGGGGACAGGGAATGCGCCCGCAGCAGGGCAGGTTCTCGGGGGTGACGCCTGTTCGGTGAGGAGCGGGCGCTGCTTCAGCTAGAGAGGCGCGTGTGTCCGCTTCTCCTGCCAGCCGGCGCTGGGTTTCTAGCTCATGGGGGTGAAATCACGTGTGGTCCCTGCAGCTCAGCTCCCAGTTCGCTAGTAGCCAGGTGCCGCTATGGGCGGGCATTTTGTTTACACGCTCACATTGCTTAAAAGGAAGGTGGATGGTTTTATTAGTCCTCTTCTTAAAAGACACCTTTGCCCTGCATTGTAAAGAGCCCCAAAGCCTTGGCTCGACGGGAGGAGGGAGAAGCTGTATGTTCTTCGATTGGGTCAGTCAGCAAACAGCTTCTAATCCTTTGGTCAAGAAAACAAGGCAGGTACTTGCACAAATGCAAAACGGGTGGGCTTAAAAACTCTTGAGTAGTTTTCCATGTTAAGTGTGGCAAGCTTTTTATCTACGTCTCGTTTTTCTAAAGGGGGTGTGAGCTAACACTGGCTAATATGCCAGCTTTTTATTCTAAATCAGATGTTTAAATGACTGTATAAAGTATTGGGTAAGCAAAGTGGGGTCAAAAAATTTTTTTTCCTGCATCACAGAGAAGGAGGTGGGAAGGCACTAAGGCAGGGGTGTCCAAACTTTTTTCAAAGAGGGCCAGATTTTATGAAGTGAACATGCGTGAGGGCCGACCATTTTGCCTGACATTCTTTGAACCATTAAAAT
Source organism: Pelodiscus sinensis (assembly GCF_052426305.1). NCBI lineage: Eukaryota > Metazoa > Chordata > Testudines > Trionychidae > Pelodiscus > Pelodiscus sinensis. The sequence continues at coordinate 83,789,372 of NC_143055.1, forward strand.
TAAACACAAATTAACTATTGTATGCAAAGTTTATTGCAAACGGCATACTTTTCATTTCGTCACATGGATGACAAATCTAAACAGGTGTTAAATCACTCTGCCTTTCATATCTGAAGGCCAGATGAAAAAAAAATCCAGGAAGCTGAAATATATGTCAGGAACATTGTAAAGTACATTACATATTATTGGTAATAAAGGTTGTCTGTCAACTTTTAAGTTCAAAAAATATGAACAGGAACATAACACCAAGTATACATGTTGTGTCCAAATATATTTATAACTGATTTAGACCAACTGACATTAACTGAGATTTTACAATGTATTCATCTCAATACATATGGATTCGTTGGGGGCCATAAAAGATAGATATTGCCAAATTACCTGTGGGGCGGTATTAAACCGGAACACGGGCCGCAATTGGCCCGCGGGCCGGACTTTGGACATGCCTGCACTAAGGGATTAACCCACATAAATTCTTCCACTCAAGCTACATATATAAGCATTGGTTGTATTTGATTGTAGCTTTGCATTGCTCAAATTGTCTTTGCGAACAGTCATGTTCCCCTGGCATTTAAACATTAGGGAGAGACTTTCATCTTGCAACACAACTTGGAAACTGGGAAAACAAAACTTTGTCAGACTGCTTAGTTAGAAGGCAAGCTGATAATATGAAGAGCTGGCAGTGCATGATTCTCTCCCACCCCCACTCAAATTTAAGGACCAAGGTACCCTAAAATACCTCTCAATAATTTACACAGGTTTTCCCACATGTGGGCTACATCTAGACTGGCATGATTTTCCAGAAATGCTTTTAACTGAAAAGTTTTCCGTTAAAAACATTTTAGGAAAAGAGTGTCTAGATTGGCACAGACGCTTTTCCGCATAAGCACTTTTTGCGGAAAAGTGGCCGTGGCCAATCTAGATGCGCTTTTGTGCAAAAAAGCCCCGATCACCATTTTTGCGATTAGGGCTTTTTTGCGCAAAACAAATCTCAGCTGTCTACACTGTCCCTTTTGCGCAAAAGTTTTGCGCAAAAGGGACTTTTGCCCGAACGGCAGCAGCATAGTATTTCTGCAAAAAGCACTGATTTCTTACAGTAGGAAGTCAGTGCTTTTGCGGAAATTCAAGCCGCCAGTGTAGACAGCTGGCAAGTTTTTCCGGAAAAGCCCTGGCCTCACTGCTGCGAGAGGGAGCCTTGGGCTCCTGCCTTCCCTATCCAGCCAGAGCACTCTTACTTTGGTGCAAACACACCCCACCATGGTCCCCCTTCACACACAACCCTCGTGTATGGGCCTGATATATCAAACATACATCTTTGGGTTCCTTTGTCTTTTACATAGAAACATTCATCCCTTTCTTTTAAATTTTGTTCCTCGTGCACATATCCCAAATTTTCATGGGCCACACACAAACATCTCAGTGGTTTTCCATTGTTGGTTTTCTTTATATTCCCAGGGATGATGATTCATCAAATGCACAATTAATTTTTTTGTTAGCTGGATTCCCATAGGTATCGCTGAATAGATATCAATAGTTAGGGTAAGGCAGAGGTGGGGAACCTCAGCCTCAGGGGTTGGATGCGACTCCCAGCTCACCTGGATCCAGCCCCTGAGCCTCAGGCTCCCCTCCCCGTCCCAGCATTGCCGAGCCCCTTCCCAGCATTGGCACTCCAGCCCTGTTGCTGAATCACCATGGATCTGGAGCACACAAAATCTATTAAGATGGACTGCTGTAGGGTCTCTTGTATGAGGGAACTGTGAGGAATGGCTTTTTCCTCCTCAATCAGGGGCCACATCAGTGAGGGTTGGTTTTTTTTTGCTTTTCACTTGTGTGTGGCACCTGACTGATTTTTTGTGGGTCAGTGGCCCACTACCCAAAAAAAGGTTCACCACTCTTAGGTTAGGGTGTACAGTTATTACATATTCTTGTAGAACCATTTGATCTTTGTTTAGGGTAAAATTTACCAATTTCCATCATGCCATTAATTGTCTCTCCCCTTCTGTAACATTTTTCCTCAACATTTGCTTATTTCCAAAAGCAAATTTCCTTGTATACCTTCCCAGATTATTTGAATGAACAACTGCTGATTTATTTCCTGGGCATGTGTTCAGGCTAATGCTAGGGACACATTTTATTGTGTTGATCCCATAGTTCCTGCTAACAGTGACAAATCCTCCCCCCCCCCCCCCCTGCTGTTGCCATACTGGCAATATTCTAGAAAATAATTGTTGTCCCATTCCTAATTTTGATACAGATGCACTGATAGGCTTTCCCAACTTTTGTATTTCAGTTGTAACAAAACTTAGTTTGTTTGCCAATACCTCTATGTTAGTGGCATCCAGTACAGGCAGTCCCCGGGTTACGTACAATATAGGGACTGTAGGTTTGTTCTTAAGTTGAATTTGTATGTAAGTCGGAACTGGTACATATTGTAGGGGAAAGTCTAGCCAAACATTTCTCCAGAGCTCAGTTTTATTCTCCCACACCTCACTTCCCTCAGTCCTTTATTCTCAAGCTGAGGTGTCTGCTGAGAAAAGCCGCTCCGCGTCTCTCTGGTCTGCTGGGTGGGGGGGGGGGGGGGGGGTGCTACCTTCGCATCTCCCTGGTCTGCTGGGGGGAAGCAGCTAGTGCGGGGTTGCCTCACCCTGTTTGCAAGTAGGGATCCGATGTAAGTCGGATCCATGTAACCCGGGGACTGCCTGTACTCCCAACTCCTAGTCCAATTCCACCCAAAACAGTTTCCAATACACCTCTTGGGGTTCTTTTTCTAATGGGTTTGTCAATGTACCATAATTTTAGCCATGCTGCCCACTCCTTATGGAATGTTTGTACATATGGGGTGCATTGAGGTATGACCATAAACGCATGTAACCCAGAAAGGTCCAACTCCATTTGCTTTGGAGATCATATTGGTGATATGACTTGCTCTCTGAGATCCAGTTTTACCACATAATGTCCATAAAATGGGTGTCGTCTTGATTTTTTCAAGGGCTTCCCCCCTGAATTGGATTAACTCTTCTGGGAATCCAGGGCTTGTTGATTTTGTGGGACCCTGAGGTTCTGGGGTGAGGACAACAATAAGGGGTTCAAAATGTGGGAAGGGGATGCATGGGAACAGGCTGGGGTCAGGGTGCAAGGTTTAAGCAGGATGTAGGATGCCGGAGGAGGGTGAGGATTGGGGGAGTCTGGGAGGGTGGGAAGTGTAGGAGAGAGATGAGGAGTTTGGGTGGGAGCTCGGGGTACAGGAGCAGGCTGAGGATGGGGGTGCAGGATATGGTTCTTGCCTTGGACTTTCTGTTCTCCATTCTGTATACTATTGGAGTGATGCACATGAAGGTAAGGGAGCTTTCAGAGGGGTTAGCTTAGGGATGTAAGCAAGTAGTCAACTATACGTGCATTCCCGCCCCCTTCCCCACCTCTTGCTGTCTCTGATACAGAGGCAGCAAGAGGGGACCAGGAGCTAGTGCTGGGGGGAACCAGCTTAAAAGCAAGTCTCCATGGGGGGAGGGGAGACAGAGGCATAGTGCGGTACCTGCACCTTTAAAATGTAGTAAGAGCGTGGTGGCTTTGTCACAATCTACATATATAACTACATATACCCTAAGGTCCATGAAGGTACTTAGGAACCAAATCCCTTTGTTTTGTTCCACTGCCGTCCACAAAATTCCTGCTTGTCTACCACATAGACTTGTAGATGCCTACAGTGCAAGGCAGGGCATGTGCAAGGCAGCCTTATTCTTTCTGCCCAGGTACCTACCTCCTGCATAAGTCCAGAACGAGTCACAGACTAAGGATATGTGTTCAGTTACTCCAGCTGTACGCAGGGGCCTGATCCAGTAGGTGATTTTTGAGAAGCATACTGGATTATGCCCCTCAGGTAAATTAATAGAAAGCAGACAGGGAGAGGGAAAAAGAGAGGAGTCTTTACCCTTAATCTTTTTATTAGTTTATCGGTTCTCAAACTTCATTGCATCACAACCCCCTTCTGACAATAAAAATTAGCATATGACCCCTAGGAAGGGAACTTAACCCTGAGCCTGCTTGAGCCCTGCCATCCCAGGTTGGGGGACCAAAACCTGAGCCCACCGCCTTGGGCAAGAGGGGCCAAAACCAAAAGCCAAGGGTTTCAGCCTAGGCAAGAGACCTGTAACCTGAGCCCTGCCACGCAGGACTGAAGCCCTCAGACTACAGCTTCATCACTGGATAGTTGGGCTCATGCTTTGGATTTGGTGCTGGGCCTTAGCAAGTCTAAGTTAGTCCTGGTGACCTCTTTAAAATGGGGTCCCAACCAACAGTTTGAGAACCACTGAATTAGTTGTTAGGGTATTTGCTGACCCAGGATCTGGGAAGCTCTCAGCTCAGGTTCCTTCTATTCCTGACAGGGATAAGAGATTTGAACAGGACTCTGCCACCTGTTAGGTGAATGCTGCAAACACCAGGCTATAGAGTCATTCTTACTATTTCCCTAGCCCATTAATGTTTAAGTATATGCTGGCAACTCTTTCCAAAAAAGGGTGCTCAGCACACACTCCACTGACTAGTATAGGCAGCTCCTTGGGGATTACATTCTGATGTGTGTATTTCTCCACATTCATTGTAAAAAAGCTTAGGCACCCAACTCAGATTTTGTGAAACTGACCAGCAGCAGCTGAATCAGGACGGCTGGGGCAGAGCAGCTGGGGTGCTGCTGGGTTGGTACAGTAGCGCCGAGGAGCGGCGCTGCGGGACCAACCCGGCAGCGCCCCAGCTGCTCTACCCCAGGCGTAGGCAAGAAAAGCTTGGTCTGCTGGGGGGGGAAGGGGGAGCACTAGCTGCACCCCCCCCCCAGCAGACCAGGGAGACGTGGGTGGCGGGACCACCCATGTCCTCCACGGCTTTGCTCCGTCTCCCTGGTCTGCTGACCAGGGAGATGGGGAGCAAAGCCATAGAGCACGCCCGCAGCGGGACAGCCCAGGCGTGCTCCAAGGCTTTGCTCTGTGTCTCCCTGTTCTGCTGGGGGGGGCTCCCCCCCAGCAGACCAGGGAGACGTGGAGCAGCTTTTCTCGCCCCGGAGGACGGGGGCGGCGGGACTGCAGTGCATCTGGGTGTCCCGCCGCTCCAGTCCTCCGGGGTGAGAAAAGCCCCGTTCGTAACTGCGGATCCGACATAAGTCGGATCCGCGTAACTCGGGGACTGCCTGTATATGTTATGTATTACAGGTTGGACTTTCCTGGCATGCCCCCCGCCCAGCCCAGCTGAGTTGTGCGCTGCCCCTCCTACACGATGCAGGCTCCTGGACTCCCTCGCCCGTGAAGTGTACCAGGTTCTGCCAGACCACAGAAGTTGCCGGACCAGAGAGTTCCAGTTTATAGAGGTGCAACCTGTAGTTCTTAGCTGAAGTCAGTAATTGGATTCATTTCTAATACCTGCAGGGATGAATTTCTAATTAGGCACAGTAGTGGTGCCAGCATTTTAGGGGCATCCAGAAATTCAAATTTTGCCGCTTTGCTGCTTCCAGAGTGGGAGCCAGCTACTAGCTGTTTATGGGCATAATCTGATTCCACTCCAAGGAGGAAGGTGCTGGTCACTACTGGACTCCCTCAAGAGTCTTAAGCAGCATCGCCTATTGCCATAAACTCCACAAGAATTGTGGTGGTCACAGGGTTGGTCATATAGACTTTATTCTGAGCTCTTGCCATCCTTGCCTATTGTGTTCTATTTTGCACTCTTGTATTTTATGCTTCAAAGGCAGCACTATCTCCCCAACCTAACCCGGTCTTTTTTTAAGCTTCTAAGCCTAACTTGGAACACATAACCTAATTATTTCCCAGCTGCGAGTCCCTGCCTGAGCTGGCTTTGAAAACTTATTCCTGGCTATAACCCAAAGAACTCCATGCCATTGTTTGGCTTAGTACAGCCTTTTTCTGTAAAGTCCCCAGCACATCCTTTGTTCCTGAAGACTCTGAGGTTCTAGTTAATTTGCAAGGCTTCATCTTTGTCAGACTATCAGATGATTTTTCTACTATTCCAAGTGCTTTTTTTTCTGTTGGATTCTACTGGGTGTCATTTTTCTTTCCCCCACTGTTACATTTTATTTTAAAAACAATACAAGGGGTGATGCTGTAACTGATCACCTGCAGCAAGCACTGTTCTTTAATGTAGGGACTGAGGAAAATCAGTTCACCATCACCCCCATTGTTACAGTTTCATTCCCTCTCTCTGTAATTAATTCTTTTTCTCCCCTCCTCCAACTGACATAGAGAATTTAGGTTCTAGCAACCCACCCACTTACAGCATGTGAATTTGACCCTACCACTCAAAAAGACACCTACAAAACTAATATTTAGTTTGAAAGGAAACAATTTAAGCAGTCTCACAATAATAGTCTGGTTTGTTTTCATCTCTATTTCCAACAGCTAATGAAAGCAATGCTTTCTCGACATTAAATAAAAACAACAGGCCAGTTTATATCCTTGGCAGCACTAGTGTCAATTTTTAGCCACTCTTAAAAAAAACTTTATAGTAACATTCAGATGCAAAGACCTTAACAGTTCTTTTAATTGGTTAAATCAGTTAATCTTTGCTATTTAACTTATTTCTTTTCCTGGATGTTCATATTCTGCAAAATCAAGTAAGAACAAAATCTTTAAGCAGAATGAGACAAAGCTTTACAGTTTAGTGTAAATGTGAAATGTAAGTACACTATAACATTCTGTTAAAGTATTACACTATTAACCAAGATCATGGGTTGATAAAGTCTCTCTTTTGTGAGCATCTATAGAAGTAACACTGGTGATCTGATTATGATCCATAATTATTTTGTTTCAGTGGTCTAATCCTGCTCCATTGATGTTATAATTTTGTATTAATAATACTTTTCAGTGGTTATGGGTTTTTTTCCTTTTTGGATTTGGCTGCTGCATTTATATGATAATTTGTTCATCTTGAAATTAAAGATATGAGAGTTTCTGACAATTTTGGGATTACTAATAAGAATCTGCTTTTGAAGCAGGGTCTCCTGTATAACCATCTCCTGTGTAGATACTTTATACGAAAATGAGATTGGAGGGGACTTTTTCCTAAATTATTCCCTTCTCACCTTCTCCCATGTCTGTGTTGTTTCTAGTTCCAGATACAGTGTCTTGTCACTACACGATCATTTGCAGAAGGTGTATTTAATTATCCAAAATGTCCCAGAATCTTTAATATTGTTTTCATTCATATTTTAAAGGCTGTGCCTGAGTGGATGATGGAAAGGATTCTGGAGTGGACAAAGGGTGTGTCTAGACTACCTGGTTTTGTCGACAAAAGTGGACTTTTGTCGACAAAACAATACCAGCGTCTACACTACCGCGGAGTTCTGTCGACATAACGTCGACAGAACTCCGCAGTTTTGTCGACGCTGGTATACCTCATTTTACGAGGCATAACACTTTCTGTCGACAGAACTCTGTCGACAGAAGGTGTTATTGCCTGTAACACTGCGTCCAGACTACGGAGTTCTGTCGACAAAGCGGCTTGCTTTGTCGACAGAACTCCATGTGTCTGGACGCAAATTGTCGACGGAAGTTTTGTCGACAGTATCTGTCGACAAAACTTCCGTCGACAAAACGCGGTAGTCTAGACGTACCCTTAGATAAGTGCATAACACAAAACTGAGTAGAACAGGGTCCTCGTTTGGCAAAGGCAACAAGGTGGGCAAACACTACCACTATGGAGCAGAGGTTGGGATCTCACGTACTTTCTGAGCCTTAGAAGTCAAAGTACTCTTCAGGTGCTCTCCAAAATTAATGCTGGGTTAGGAGGACATTGGACTGGACCCAATAATCTTTTTCCACCTCTGTGCTCTGTAATTCTGTGTGGTGGGCTAGATGATTGATAAGGTATATATAACTGGCTGAAACTGTACAAGAGAGGCCATGATGTTACCTAGCAGGTTATTAGAGCAGTCAGTTAATTTGTTTATATGTACGTGTGTGTGTTAGGGCTGCCAGGTGTCCGGTATTGGACCGTACAGCCTGGTATTTGCGGCATGTGTCCGATTAAAAAAAACCCAGAAAATACTGGACATGTAAAATGTCCAGTATTTTCTGTTTTTCGGACGGCAGGCCACTTGGGACGATCTCCCCCACCATGTATGGTGGAAGCGGGGGAAGTGTGGGACTTTAAAGGGGCCATGGCTCTTTTTTGGGGGGGGTATGGGGGGGTTTTTTTTTTTTGCTCAACCAATTTTTCCCCCGCATTCAGTATTTTTTCTGAAACTATCTTGCAACCCTAGTGTGTGTGTGTGTGTGTGTGTGTGTGTGTATATATATATATAATCAGCACCGTAAATAAATATAATCAAAATTCTAAATAGTGTGAAAGAACCTTTTTGAATATTTTGAAGAAGACAGATTTAAAGAAATCAAACTAGAAGAACTTTATTTTGTTTGGAACTACAAGAATTTGATGGTTCTAATGTATGAAAACAAATCATATCCTAGAAAAATCCTTTCTTGAACACTATTTTTTTGAACACTATTTGGGACCATATTCTATTGTCATATTGTTGTGGCAGACTCCCATCGACTACAATTGGAGGTGCAACAAAGAACCAAATCCCTTCCTGATGTAACTTCGTGGTCAGAAATGATTTAACCACTGGGATGAATCAGGTCCAATGAATAGAAGAATATACCCCTCAACTTACTCAGTTCTTGTGAGTTGAATGCTATGAACATTCTATCCTTCAGTCTCATTTCAGTAACACAAGGGCTATGTGCGGCATGCATTCACATTCTCACAAGTTGATTCTTCTTTGTGAATTTATAATGTTCAGAATACTGTGCAGTGAAAAAGTCATAACTGATGTATAAAAGAAGGAATCACTTTTCAAGTGCTGTGTGCATTGTCATTGAACTAACACCATGGTGTGGATGTAATGCTACCTCTAGAATGCACTCACAAACTCCCTTGATTTCAAAAGGTGTGTACTATTACTACCCAAATATTACTAAGATCAAAGGGACAGAGTTAATATTTTCTTTAATTAAATCTCTATTGGAGAAAAGATTAATACTCTTACTCCAGTCAAACAAAACAATAGGGAAGAGCTCTACTGGCATTATTTTCCATTACAGGAAAGCCATATATAAATTACTGTCCATAGCCATCACTGTGCATTCTGATGAACTTCTTAAAAGAGATTTTAATGGTGATAGAATTATTCCTTACTATATGGTCCTTGTAAATAATTTGCAAAGAAAGTAGTTGACCTGTTATAATTTCAAATTGAATTCCACATGGTATATATCATTCGTATAATATACTATTACACATACTTATATGCAGTAGGTATTCTAGCTTTTCTAGAACTCTTACCTTTTATTTTTTATTGAATAAGTATATGCCTTGATGCTTGTTACTGTGCTGCCCACCTTGGTCATGTAAAACTTTGTGGTGCCAATAGGGAAAGAACTCTGATCCTCCTGAACCAAAAAACAAGCCCCTTACGTCTTAAAATGGGGTAGAACTTGTGTGCAGTCTGTAATACTCTGTTGATCAGTCCTGTTTCGTCCAGAAGAGAGCATTGGGTCATATTAACACTAGTCATTTTGTTATGGTATTTTTACTTTATTAAAACTTTATAAATCATTTTAAAACTGAAACCAAAATAATGTTTTAAGCACCATAGGTTCCTTCTTTATCAATACTAAACACTCCTTTATTTCCAATCCCTGGCTTCTGTCATGTTTGAATATGATAATGGTGACACCAGTACAAGAAAGTTTGATCTTTGCTATGAGAATCTGGTAAACTACTACCATCACATCCTGCCTACTTCCTTGCTTTTTTGTGGATGGTCACTGAAGAGAATGGCTGTTGTTTAACTCCAGAAACATCTCTCATGAGCAGCATGTGAGATAATTTTCAGTTTGGCTCCTTTGCTCAGGGTAACACCAGCCATCTGACTGTATCAGCGGGGGACTTATTATTATTACTATTATATTATTATTTATTATATTATATTATTTATTTATTGCTAGGTTGATTGACAGTTTTAATCATGAATTCTTGTTACAGTGAGTGAGCATCTGTATTTCCCTGGTACTGCACTTACTTATTTTGTTTTTAATTTAAGTACAATGACTCAAAGTATATTGTGGAACATAAAGACCAGAGGCTATATAACACAGAAAACAGTGGCCATAAAGCAATCAAACATAAATAACTCACACCAGGCCTCAAAAGGACACATCTATCAATGCTTTGACTTGTTACAATATACAAAGGATGGGTGCCAAGTGTTCTTAAATTCAGCAAGCTTATTATGAAGTCTTGCTCCAAGGAAGTAATGTCACATTCCTGTCAACTTCAGTAATATGAAAACCTTTACAAAATTTCATCATATATGTCTAGCAGCATAGAACAAATATCTTTTAATTGATCCCATATATCTCTTAGCCAAAAGTCCAACTGTCACCTAGGCAGCTCCAAAAGCATGACAGGTTAGGATTCACAGAACACTGGAGGACTGTTGGGTATGATTGGGTTTAGAATGGTATTTAAACAATATAAAGGAATAAAATCTTGCCCAGAATAGCACAGGTAGAGGGTAAAAGATATTGCCTTTGACAACCTTAGCAAGCAGACTTCAACTGAATACAGCAGAAAGAATACACATAATTGCCCCCTTGCCTGCCAAAGTCATATGACAAAAGTAAAGGATCATCTCAAAAGTTATTTTTTCTAATACTAAACAAGTTTTATATAGAAAATAGTAATATGTGCTCTCTAGGGATGTAAAATCCCATTTAATTAGTTAACCAGTTAGATGTTAAGTTTAACTGATTAAACAGGAGTGGGCGGGATAGCCCTCCGTCCCACAGCTGGGTGAAGCAGTCCCGGTGCCATGGGCAGGGACTTCTTCAGCCTGGCTGCTTCCAACCCTGCGCTGATTACCTCTTCACATCCCTAGTGCTTTCTCCCCTCTAACAAGTAAATACCTAGTATATCCTTATTGCTGAGACGATGGCAGTTTTTCATCTCTCTCTCTACTCTGTTGAGCTTTTGTGAGAACATTTTGTTTTCTGCCTCCTGCTTGGCTTCCTGCTATCGTTTTAATGAAGTAGACTTATCCATCTAAGGTCTGTGCTGCTGGGATCTTCTTTCTCCTTTCTCATTTTAGGAAGGGAACAGGAGGAATCTTCACATCCCACCCAGTGCTGTAGAGAGCTCATGAGGATCTTCTCTTCCATTCCATAGAGAAGTGTTTCTCAAAGTGGGCTGCAGGAAGTGGTGGCCTTGGCCACACTGCTTCCTGTGGCTCCCGTTGGCTGGAAATGGTAAACTGGAGCCAAAGGGAGCCATAAGGCTCCATAGCTACTGACTCCTTAGGTCCATGGTGTGCAACATGTTAGCCACTAGCCACATGTGGCTTTTGAGCGGTTGATTGTGGTTAGTTCACTATAGCAATAGCCACTATAGTTGGACACCACAGCTTTAGGTAAACAAAGCAGCATGGACCTGCTAGCAGCTTTCCCAAAGTGGGAAAGATCGTGTAAGAACATGATTCCCGGAGCGAGGACAATAAGAGGAAAATTAAATATCATGAAACTTGCAATAACATTGTAAGAGTTGCCAGCATTGAATCAGAAGGGAGCAGAAAGAGCAGCAGGGAATCCAAATAAGAAGGAACAATAGCTGGGAAGGGTCGTGTCTCTGAAGCTATGTTGCACCGCACACTTATTTAGAAATAACTCATTATATTTTGAAATAACAGAGTGCGCATCTACACAGCAAGCCCTTTATTTTGAAATAAATTCGGGCTTCTCACTCTGATTCCTGTAACCCTCATTTCACAAAGACTAAGGGAAGTCGAAGGAAGAGTGTTCTTCCTTCGACTTCTAGCTGTGTAGAACAGTGCGAAAAGTTGAGTTAAGGTACTTCAACTTTCAGCTAAGCAATTAACATAGCTGAAGTTGCATATCTTAACTCGACATAAGCACACAGTGTAGACATACCCTGAGTGGCCTGTTTCTTCAAAGCAGCAGCTCCTGCTGCAAAGGTCTGCTTGCAACTAACTAATACCGGATTTGGAGAGAAGACTAGACTGAAGCAGCAGGAAGCAAACCATTTACAGTGAAACCTTTGTTATCCAGAAAACTTTGTTAACCGGCATTGCTCCTAGCCACAATACTATCACATCTTCAGGCACACAGGCCTGGCTTGGTTTACCATTATTGGCTAAACAATTTTTTATTTAAGAAGTACTAATCATCTTTAACTCAAAATAGAAATGTGAGACCAACTGCCTCACACTACAAAACTACCAATATTAAAAACTTAAGATTTACTATTTTTGTCCATTGGTTTTTCCTAGGTTGATGGGACCCTCAGATAACCGGAATTTTTAGATAATCGGAATGCCCTAATCCCCGAGTGTGCCGGATAACACAGGTTTTACTGTACCAGGCAATATCACTTGGCTTGGTGGCTCAGTCAGAACCTGTGGGAATGCTTTTAACAGGACAGGGCAATGTACAGTGGAACACACTTTGCTAATTCTCTGAGCAGAAGTAAAAGCACAGCCCAGGCTAGTGTATGCTGCTAATGGCGAGGTGGACGCTAACCAGCTGGGGTACAAAAGATACCTCATTCCCCAGGGGATGTGGGATATCATGGTACATTGCCTAGCAAGTTAGCCAGGTCTACCCCTTTTTGGCTTGTCATCTTCTCTTGGGGTGTGTCTACACTGCACTGTAACTCAAAATAAGATACACAATTTGAGCTTTGCAAATTGCATATCTTATTTTGATGCTATTTTGAAATAGCTTATTTCGTCATTTGGTGCTGTTAAATTTTGAAATAAACCGCTATTCCAGAATATCCTTTACCCTAATGAGAATAACGGGCTTGCTGTAAAGATGCAGGGTAGCTATTTCGGGATACTCCGGTATCCTGAAATAGTGTTGCAGTGTAGACATAGCCTTGGATACTATGAAAGGCTTCTGGCCAACTACATGTATGGGAGAAAGTTGCATCATATTGCCATCAATCCCATCTGCCCAACAGAAATAAAGAATACAGTTTTAGCTCCTATCAATAAACAATATTCTGTTTATAGATCTATTGCTTTAGCAAGTGTACATCTTACCAGGCACAATATGCTGAAAAGAGTACTGTTATAAAGCCATTATCTGTGTTATCAGATGCCCTGAGGAATATATTGTTCTGGGAGAATGATTTGCAACCATCCAATCATACTAAAGTAACTTAGAATGGAATTGGGCCCATGAATGTTCAAGATTTTCAGTGGGTTTAACCCACAATACTAGTAATCATTCATAGTTCTCCACTTTGCAAAAGAGAAGTAAAAAGCTAATTAATTGGGGTATTCAGAGATATCACTTACCGATATTTTTTTAAATGGATCACTAAAATATTTGATTATTTTTAAACACTTCCAACTCCTGATTCATCAATCCAGCATACAAATTTCAATGATTTAACTGTTACAAAATGCACCGAGACATTTTTATATCCTGCTCTCATTTGGTTAGCATTACAGTTTTATTCAGCATGTGAAATTTTAAATATTTTCTTGTACATCCCTTCTCCTCAATTATCTAACAAAACAGAACTCGTATAAAGGAAATCTTTTATGAGACAAAGATATATTGTGCTACTAACTACTGTGAATTCTGCTTAAAAACTGATGTGATAACAGAAAGGTTTTTTTTAATTAAAAAGATACATGAAAAGACCTGAATACAGTAATATTTAACATCACCATACACCTGGATTATCTCAGATCACTTAACTCTTGTTACTTTTATAAGGTAAGGTCAGGAAAAGACTTGAAGCCTTACTAATGCAGAAAAGTGATTGAAATAATATGCAAGAGAAATGCAGTAAAATGTGGTAATAGCCAATAGGGTGTGCTATAGTTCTAAAATTGAAGCCAAGCTATATCTAAGAAGTGACTACTGAGAAAATGACTGAGAAATTAGTCTAGTGTAAACATAATACACTAATATTCTCTTTTGGAGGTCCCAGAAAAGAAGTACAGAATACACATTTAATGAGGGAAGAGAATAGAGGATTTGACAGGTGATTTTTAATAAAGGATGATCACTGCAGAAATGGCATTAATTCAGTGTAAACACTATACTATATACCGTACATTATATGTAAATATACATACATATAGTAGATATTTCAGGTTGCAATTATACTATGAAAATACATTGATTCCTCTATGGAAAACTAAATGTATGTGTGTATAGTTAAAATTTGAATAGCATACATATGTAATCTGTACAAATATGTGTAATACAGAAAACTCCATTTGCTTTCTCTGTTCAGAATTTGCTGATGATATAATTGAAACTTTGTTATTGATCTTCTCTGGTTTGCACTAAATGTAAGAATATGTATTAAACAGTGTTTTGTAAATGATACGAATATGAAATAATTCATGTTTTTTATGAAAATTTTGGAACCATTTGTGATGATGGAAACTTTCCTACTATGGCTTTTAGAATTAGCCCAAATTTGTGTTGCCAGTTACTTTTTGGTACTTTCACATCTACAGTGTTTCAAATGCTAGAGTTCTCCAATGTTAAGTTTTTAGATACTGTCACTGTGGACAACATACTTTAAAGCAGTGAAGATGGAGAAAGACGATACAAAGGAACACAAAATATACAATTAAATGTTTGTTCTCTCCTGTAAAAATATTTTGAAAATAATATACTTTCTTATTACAACACCATAGGAATTATTTTCTGGTTTATTCTGCTCCAATTTTCAGTGCTGATTTACAGTCTCCTTCAGACTTGTTTTAAATAAGCAACCTTAAAAAACAACTGTAAAAGAAAAAAAGATTTAAGAATCTATCATGGCTCTACAAGCCACAACGATGGTCTGAGTGGGTTGGGAAGACCTTTGAATCACCATCAGTTCTTGGAGATATTCGGTCTTTGGAACATTTTGGTATATGCAATGCTTCTTGATGGCATGTTACTTCATCTTCTTTCTGGCTTTTGTTTAGTGTTGCAAGTTTTACAGCAAAAGCATAAGGTGAGACAAAACCCTATCAGTGATGTTCTGTATATACATTAATGCTAATATAGGCTAGAGGGCAGAATGGGCAAAATGACCTAGTAGGTCTTTTCTTTCTTAAATATCTGTTTATTTGACTGCGGTTACTTTCAAAAACATTAAAATGGACTATTTCCAATCACCCTCCATATCTCCACCCAAAAAATATAGCATATTAAAAATCATTCTTTTCCTGTTCCCTTTGAAAGCAGTAACAAAATTTCCTTTTAATTCAATGGAAGTAGAGTGTTGGAGAGGAAACCATGTGTCTATTGGGAATGGATACCATTTGTACTTAGTTCTAGAGCCTCCTACATTTCTGTCAAATCTATACAGCTGTCTTCACTTTAAAACAAATCAATTAAAAGGAATCTCTTTGTGAATTTTAACCTGAATTCTTCCCAGAAGTGTTGTGTAAAGTGGCTCAAAGAGCTGCTGAAAAAAGGACAAGAAAAGCAAAAAGGCTTTTGTGTTCAGAATATGTGCATGATTCTGCTTTTATCCTCACATAGATTTATTTATTGAAAGTTTACTGTTATAGCTTATGCATCTAATTAGATTTAATCATTTATTGTGGAATAAAATTATAAAGACAAATATTCCCTTTCTTTATAAACAGGGGCATAGAAAAACACAAAGCCATATTTGGATGATGACAGACTTTGATCCCAGCAAACATTCAATATAAGCAATGATGTGACTGGAAGACATTCTTCTTGCAAATACATTTCAAATGAATAGCTATTAGCTATTAATGGGAAAAGTTTTTTCAGCAACCATAAAAACAAGTGAAAACAAAATGCCCTTTTGAAATAGTAACATTGATTAAACACAGTAATACTTATGTGCCTGTAGCAAATTGTTAGCTTTTGTGTTGGCTGTGTAGAGAAATCCGTGAAACAGACTGAAATCCCTGAACTGGGCCCCTGAAAAGAAAACTCTTCCATATTTTAAAGTGGCTTTTTGGGCCTCTTGAGTCTTTCTGGCACATCATTCTCAGATCCTTATGGACTGGGACTCTGCCAAACAGCTCTTTTCCCACAAAACTCAAGTAAACTTTCAGTGCTGGACAACATTTCCCAAAGAGAAATATATTGTTTCAAAATACCTACATTGCAGGAATTAGCCTTCAAATGAACCCAAAGGAATCTTTTACTCCATTTTCTTATCAATTCAAGAAATTCAATATCTGTGTTTTGTAGTGTATTCAGTATTTTAACTCGCTCATACTGAAGATTTCTTTTGCATTGATTTACTTTGTATCAGCAAAGTGTTCATCTAGCACTCCCTTTTTATAAAACAGACACAGTTATTTTAATCAGAAACATGGTTTGATTTTACCAAATTCTAAAAGCCTTTCTGAGGTAATTACAATCACAGTAAGGTTGTATGCAACTACAAATATTTCAGCTAATCTTCAAACAAAAGAGGGAATATTATAAATATTATGAGCCAAATCCTGCTCTGAGTTATACCAATTGTAGTTATAGCTAGTCTCAGGCTATGTCTAGACTGCAGGCTTCCTTCAGAAGAAGCTTTTCCAGAAGAGATCTTCCGAAAAAACTTCTTCAGAAAGAGAGTGTCTGCACAGCAAAAGTGCATTACAAAGCAATCTGCTTTTTCGAAAGATAGCATCCACACTGAATGGATACTATCTCACATTTAAGTTGTGACTACTATGGACAGAGTGGCCACCAGGGCACCTGTGCTTTTTCCTCTTTCCTCTTCTTTTGAAAGAAAACCCTCTTCCCCGTCCATACACACCTTTTTCTGAAAGAGCTCTTTCGCAAAAAGGCTTCTTCCTTAGAGAAAGATTTACCAATGTCAGAAAAACCCCTCTGTGTTTTTCAATTTTCTTTCGAAAGAATGTGCTTGCAGTGTGGATGTAATTCATGGTTTTTTTGGAAAACGGTAATTTTTCTGAAAAAACTCTGTAGTGTAGACATAGCCCCAGACTCCTTGTATTTAGCTGGGTTACTTGCTATGGGTTCAGATTTATAGATTTTCAAAAGTGCTCAGTACCTAATACATTTCATTCTGTATCAGGCTATTTATGTGTAATTTCATTTGCATCCATACCCTTCTTCAAATTTATATAGCAGCTGAAGGAGGGGATGGGAAGAGGGGAGAAAGTGTTTGTGTCTGTATGTGAATTTCCTTTTAAATAATTTGTGGGGAGTTGCTGTGATGTGTTCTGAACCAGCTACAAACAAAGGGGCAATTTATTGCCACAAAGTTTCCAATGTGCCCCAACTTGAATTCCACACCCCACAGAACTGGGAAAGGAGAAGTGAACATTACCATTTCAACTTGTCCCTCAGGCTTTCATACCCTCATGACTCAGGAGCCCACTGCAGTGATGGGTTTGACAGCATTGTCTGAACCAGAACTAGCATTTCCCTGAGTGCAGTCCCTACTGAATTCGTTGGAAGTTGTTCACCTGTAACTGAGGACAGAGTTTGGCCTTTTGGCATTTGCAATACTGAATGTCATAGTTAAAAGACTATATTCAGCTCAGAGTTACACTAGTGCTATATCTGAAAGGAGAATTTGGCTCAAATTCCAAGTGTCTGAGTCTACTCTACTTTACTAGAGCAAAGCTTCCATTGATTTCAAAGAATCAGACTCAAAGCATAAAATACCATTGAATTCAAATGTAGTAAGATTTAGGAGAGCACGACTGGCCTAAAGATTGCACACTTTCATTGTAAAGCCCTGTTTCATTTGTTCATGCAATTTTCAGAAATAATGCTCTGAAGTCTAAACTTCCTATACTTGCTTTCTATGTTCAGCCCACAGGTGATACTTTGGAGAGGGCAGTTTGAAGAAAACCATTCAACTGTTGTTGCAATTATAGTCAAAGGACAAAATGTATTTCTTTACCTTTAAAAAAAGGAAAACATTTTAGCTTGCCATTAACACACAAACAGAATCCCAATCTTGAACATATTTCACATTTGATATTCCTAAGTGAGAAGTTGTGACTTTGTAGTTTTGAAGAAAAAATACAATTTTTAGAATTTATTCTTTTGTATGTGCAAGCATGAGTCTAAAATAGTGGAATCTATATGCTGTCCAAGAGTCAGATTGAGCTGTAATGTGGGGGTGAACAGGATCAGATATTTAATATAAATTTTGAAGCATCTAATCTTTCACTTAGGAAAAAAGAAATACTGTAATAGCCACAGTGGTTGTGAAGAAATCCTTCCAGATGTAAAATGATTGTGACACAATTCTGTGATATCTATGGTAAGTCCACAGGGAGTCAGAAAGCTCAGTTTCTAGAGATCTAAAATGTCCAGTTCAGCTGGACACTGTGTTAATTTTGAAGCCTAAGTATGACAATTTAAACAGGGATTATACACACAAATTATTTTAAAAGATCATTATTAAAGTTGCAAAGCTAGCTGCTCAAAAGTTAGTCAATACTAGTATTAAGAATGCCTGTATAGCCTTAATTTAGCTTTGGTGTGTGTGGCACTCCTTTAAATCTTTAATTGCATGATCATCTACTCTTTTTTTCTTATTCCTGCTGCATCATTCTGGGTATGTCTAGACTACAGAGTTTTGTCGGAAAAACAGCTGTTTTTCCGACAAAACTTGAGTTTTGTCCACACTGCAAGCACGTTATTTCAACAGTAAATGGAAAGAACAGAGGGCTTTTTGCACAAATGGTAATCCTCATTCTACGAGGAAGAAGCCTTTTTGCAAAAGAGCTCTTTCGCAAAAAGGCGTGTGTGGACGGGGAAGAGGGAGTTTTTTCAGAAGAAGAGGGAAGAGGAAAAAGCATAGTTGCTCTGGTGGCCATTCTGTCCATAGTGTAAGCAGGGTCTAAACTACTGCTTGCTATCAGCCAGCTAAAAGGAAAGAACTGCCCTGGGGGTGGGGGTGCTCACTCAAATTGTTTAGCTCTGCAAGATACTTAACTGTTAACTGTTGATATGTAAATACAGCTCATGCCAGGATGGGGAAGGAATCTCAGGTGTAGTTAGGTAAATCCAATTCAGCTAGGAATGGAATGTGATGTATTGTAACTAATTTGGGCTGTTGTGGGGGGGGGAGGAGTCACAAATCATGCAACCCCTAAATGTGGGAACTGTAAAATATGACACCAGTGCTTGCAGGAGAGACACCATCATTGTAAGAGGTCTCAGATGAACAAGTCTCCTCCTTCCAGAGTTGGGTGTACGGAGCTTGAGGGGAACGGCTTGAGCCAGGCTGCATCATGCCTGCCAGGTGTGAGCTGTAAGATTGGTTCAATCTGCCCCTTTCCCCCCTGTTTTAAGGACAGACCTAAAGCACACTGCTTTTATTATTCCAGTGGAAGCTGGAATCTTTTGCCAGTGTAGGTGATGGCTAAAGAGTTGAAATCACTAAGAGCTGAAGTCACTGGTTTGGCCTGGAACCAGACCCATTGCAGCTGGCAGGAACAACTGGCAGGCAGCCAGTAGGAGCAGCAGCTGGTGGGAATGGGCGGCCGGTAGGAGCGGCAGCAGGCAACCAGCGGAGTGGCTGGGAGGAACGGCGGCCAGTAGGAGCGGCGGCAGGCGGCCAGCGGAGCAGCTGGCAGGAACGACTGGCAGGCAGCAGGGGCAGCACACAGGTGGCATCACATTAGGCTCTATGAAGGAAGTCATCAGGGTGATGTGTTTGGGTCTGCACTGACTGGACTGAGCTGTAAGTGGGGCTTTTGAAGTGGGATATGGGGAAAGTTTGGGTAAGTGAATGGAACCCTTACCTTGTTGGACTAGTGAACCTGAGAGGCCAAGGACATTGCTCAGTCCATTTGAGCTGGGACGGTTACTTATGGGGAGTTAATGCCATGTCACTTCTCTCTCTCTCTCTTTCATTAAAAGTTTATTTTCTACACTCAGACTCTGTGCTTGCAAGTGGAGAAGAGGCGCCCAGAGGTGTGTGAATTTCCCAGGCTACTGGGTGGGGGCTCGAGCTGGTTCTGTGTGAGATGGACCCCTAGATATTGAACCTGGCCCTGGTTGTTGCTGGCCCTACCCAGCAGAAGGGTTACAATAGCAATCACTGCTTACATGCGAGATAGCATCCAGGCAGTCTGGAAGCGCTTTTTCAATGCACTTTTGCAATGCGGACGCTCTCTTTTGTAAGAAGTTTTTTTGGAAGATCTCTTCGGAAAAAAGCTTCTTGCGCAAGAAGCCTGTAATCTAGACATAGTCTCAGTGATGGCGAGTGTTCATTTAATGAACAGCTATTCTGTATTTTGTTTTCTCTTGAGTCCTCGTGGCTTATTCACTGTAGACTATTTGAAACCAATTCTGAAGACAGAATTATTAATTTTCTTTTTATGGTACTCATCAGTATAGTATTGGAGCACTTCACAAACATT
Organism: Pelodiscus sinensis; assembly: GCF_052426305.1. Classification (NCBI taxonomy): domain Eukaryota; kingdom Metazoa; phylum Chordata; order Testudines; family Trionychidae; genus Pelodiscus; species Pelodiscus sinensis. Next base: position 83,809,797 of record NC_143055.1, read on the forward strand.
GACTAGCTTATCTTTTCAACACTCCTGTGAGATAAATAAAAGTTGACAGATGGGAAGTGAAGAAACAGAGATTAAGGCAAAGTTATCTACTGATTTGGGTGGCTTGTGTGAGACAATTAGGATTAGATTTTAAGAGTTTTTAGCATTATATAACACTTTACATGTTCAAAGCATAGCTTTCATTGACTTCGGCAAATCAAACTCGTGGGTCTCTAAACAGATACCCGGAAACTGAAGAACATATTATTAGAGACCAGGCATCACATAGGAACTCTAGGGCAGAGGCGGGATTGGATCCACTTCTTCAAGGCAGCATTCAGTTGCCTTACCCTTAAGACCCTTCTTTCTCTTCCTGCAATGTCATGTCTCATTCACTGCATACCTTCCAACTTCTGGAACAAATGAAGCAAGGGTTTTACACATAAAGCTTCCTTTACTACACAACCAGGAGTCATCCCCCCATCACAGGTGCATCGTGTGCCCTGAATGAGGCAGCAGTCCTGAGGAAATAAGAGTATGTAATCATGTAATTGCGTATCCTAATACATACACACACAAAGAGGGCAAATGAAAGTTGCACAGACAACCTTATTTGTGGCATTGCCTCATTTTTGAGTGCTCCACTTTGCAATCTTAATATAGTTCTTTTAACATAATATCACATGTCTAGTAATTTCATAGACATTTTTAAAAAGTGATGTAAAAAACTAAAACCCTATACTGTGGCAGCATGGACAGCAGATAATGAAGGCAAAGGAAGGCATTGCCTGCCAATTGGGGTTCAGGCAGAGGGACAAAAGCTCCATGGCCCAGCAATTCAAAGGGGCCTATGACAGCAGCCAGAACCCCAGGCTCCTTAAATCACTGCTGCAGCACCACGCTATGTGCTCCAGCTAGCACTGAGGGCTGGCAAGAGGGGGAGGCAGCAGCACCCTCCAGACAGCACATAGGGCTGGCTGCCCTGGCCCTGCCCCTACTGCCTGATCTGAGGCCCACCCCTTCCAGGAGGGTAGAGTTGGTCCTCCATCTTGCTCTGCCCCAGGTCACTCCCTTACCTACCTTTGTGAAGCAGGCTACTCTTGGACCAGCACTGGGTGTTAGTGGCTGGAGGGGAGAGGATGGTCAGGAGTTGGGTCTGGAAGTACAGGCCATGCTTCTTGGCTCTCTGGCGCTTTAGGGCTGGGAAGTTGGGTGTCATATGGCTGCCTGGTAGGGGGTGAGGAAAGCTGGGACCATGCTGCTTTGTAACCCAGTACTCGGGGATTGGGGGTGTGAGCAAGTCTTGGGCAGACACCAGCCAGTGGCCACAATGGAGGGGAGCAGGACTGGGGCCAGCAGCTACAATGGAATATGGGGGGCACAAAAGGGGGGGCCTTTGACAGAAGGGGTGTGGCTCAGTGTTCTCTATAAGCTGAGTGCTTAGGTGACCACCCAGGAGAGGTGGTCACCTAAGCACTTAGGGTATATCTACACTACCACCCTAGTTCGAACTAGGGTGGTAATGTAGGCAACCGGAGTTGCAAATGAAGCCCGGGATTTGAATTTCCCGGGCTTCATTTGCATATAGCCGGGCACTGCCATTTTTAAATGTCCGCTAGTGCGGACTCCGTGAAATGAGGAGTAACGGTAGTTCGGAATAGGAATCCTAGTCCGAACTACCTAGTCCGTTCTGCGTGTAGCCGCGCGGCACAGAGTCCGCACTATATGCAAATGAAGCCCGGGAAATTCAAATCCTGGGCTTCATTTGCAACTCCGGTTGCCTACGTTACCACCCTAGTTCGAACTAGGGTGGTAGTGTAGACATACCCCAAGGGTGAAATGCCACCGATCTGATTAGCAGAGCACCCACAGCACCCATAACTAGCAGCATGTGTTTCTATTGGTGGTGCACATCCATATGTGCACCAGTGCACATAACACATTTTATTCCACATATGGATTGAAAAAATTAGAGGGAAAATTCAGGGCTGGGCACCTAACCTCCTCAAGCCAGATATTCATCCACTGCCCATGTGTGGGAGCAAAGTGACACCCAGGGTTCATCTGCAGGGCTGAAAAATTTAGACCTATCATTGAGACCTCTGTCACTTGAACAAATGGAGTAATTGAGCATAGTAGTAGGCTGTAATCCTCTATATGGACCAGCGCTAAGGGGGCTGAAATATGAACTTTGCCAATGGATTTTACAGATATTTGCTGACAGCAGCAGAAAAACAACACTAAAAGATCTTTGGTTCTGTTCAAGACTCTAATGGGCTCAAACTATTTTGCCAGTTTCTCTGAAGCATGTGCTCTTCTGCATTATCCCTGTCCCAGTCCTTTCTCTTCCTTATCCCTTCCTCCTTGTCCTAGTCCAATCTAAGTCACCAAGCCAGTCCAAGTTTCCATTGCTCAGGCTCTTCATCCCACTTCCAGGACATTCTTACTAGATTAATATGTACTAAATATTATCTGTGTAGCACCCTCCCATGTGGATCAGTTCAATAGGTCTTAGATTAAGCCCAGAGCTAGAGCACGGGGGGAGGAGGGAAGGAAAGGGGGAGATTGCTGAGTTATTGAAGATCCTGAACCCTGAATTAGAAGCTAAACCTAGATTTCATCATCCTGTGTTTTGTATTTGTTCAGGTGGATGTCAAAGATGCTGCTCTGTTTACAGTTACTGGAGGTTGATGGTTTTCATTTCAGGCCAAAATTCCTTAGTAATCACTACATCAAAGAATATGTGGAGTCAATTGTTGCGACTATGGAGGATTTGACGTCTGAAGCAACCTGGTAACTTACTGGCTGATGCAAATAAATTAAACACATTTATACTCCTCTCAAAACAATTTAATGGAAAGAATGATCAATTATTCATTGTGGACATCATAGTCATAGTTATAGTAACAAGCAAATACCAATGTAAAGTCAGCAGATATTTTCCTGTGGACCTTGTAAAATTGTCTTCTTGAGTCATTCCTTGTGACTGTGATAGAAAACAGAACCAAATCCTGTAATGGTGTCAGCATTACTTCAGCTACAGAACAGAAATCTGACCTCTCATGGCCTGGGGACCATGAATTGGAGGCAGCACATGGTTCTTGGGGAATAACTGAAAGAGATGAAAGATAGTGTGAAACACAGGAGCCGGCTCCAAACATCCAGCCTCCCTAGGAATGAACCTGAAATATACTGTTAATACATAAAAACAGCAGAAAATCATATATGTAGCAACGTATGTGGCTCTCCATCACAGTAGTACCAGAGCAGAGAAAAACTGAGGCCAGTTCTGAGCCTCTTCTTATTGTGCATTAGCTGCTGCACAGAGGCTGCAAAATTAGTTAAATCAGCTCTTGGAGAATTCTTCCAGCTTGGGGGTATGCCAGGACTGTTTTATATTTCAGCTAATCTGAGACAGTGGAGCAATCCAAAGGTGCCTGTTCAAAGACTCTGATGGACCTACTTTAACTTACCCTGGAGGCTAGGGCTAGAATCCTTGAGCTGCAGAGGTGGAGTAAACTTTGAATAGTGCAGCACAGACTCAGAACCTAAATGTGTCACATAGGAATTCTCTGGCAGAGCCAGGAATTGAATTCAGTTCTACCTGAACCTTAGCCCAGGACTGTAACCACAAGACCATCTGTGTTCAGTTAAAGAGTTCAGCCACATAACTGATTGGCAGGCTAATAAAAAGATTAAAAAAGTCCTGTCAATTATGTAGGAAAGGAAGAATGAATGTATCAGCTAGATTTCAATTAAGTTAAAAGCTGGGTAGTAAAGTCTGAAGAGTGGGTTACATAATATTTTCTCACAAAGATCTGGTTTATCAGAGGAAATGGCATATTCACATTAAAATATGTTGATCCAGTAACTTCTTGCTCAGGACATCTAACAGGACAGGCTTTTCTTATACTTGTATGTTTCTCATTTCCATTTTTGTAAATAAGAAATGCTTGCTGTTCTGACCTTGGAGATAACCTATCAAATAGAAGTAATGGTTTGATACTGCTCCTATTAAATTGAAGTCAATGGACTACTTCAATGTACTTCATCTATTTCAGTGGAGCAGGAGCAGGTCTTACCTGAATAAGATTAAAATATTTTTAGACACTTTTTCTTGAAGAGATGAAAAAAATGGTTAGTTACTTAGCAGTAAACATAATTTAACTCTTGAAAATACAGTATAATAATATTTACACGTTATTCAATAGAAAGCAGATACCAGAATCACTGCAATAGCTCTCTTAGCAGGAAGAGTCCTGGATATTCTATATCAATTGTGTTAGCTTAATCAAGATGAGGATAAATTTCTTTTGGTAAATTTTCATTGTGAATCATCATACCCACTTCCCATTAGCATGGTGTAGTGGCTGTCTCTCTTGAACAGTATTTTACAGAACATTTTTAAGTGCTTTAAAAAATGGAATTAGAAAAAACATATATATTGATTTGTTCACATTACTTGAGCAATGGAGTATAGAATTTGATGTCTATTTTAATGAGGAAAAATAATGTAAATAAATAATGCTTTTATTTCTCAGCAATTCACCCCATATTTTGCAGCAACTGAAGCTATTTACAGACTGCATTCAGCATAGTTATTTACCAGAGAACATTGAGATCCCCATCACACTTCCAAACCACCTACCATTAAAACAGTATCATTAAATAGGCAAGGTACAAATTTAACACAGAGGGCTCTTTTTAGTGGAAATAAATCCAAGTGGTAAGTCAACATCTATTTACAGATAATCCTTGTTCAGACCCCTGAATCTTTTGCTATTTAATGGCATTGGCACAAGTCATAATTTGGTAGATGGGAAAGATTCATCTCAAACAAGAGCATACTACCAGTTCTCACATGTCAAACTTAGTTGTACTGAAAAAACTGGAGTGGACAAGTTAGATTGCTCCATAGTAAAATACAATTATAGCAATACTTAATCCAGTGACTCACTTGTTCTGACATGGAGGCATGTTAACTTTATATGCAGATGACCAGTTCTCAAAGGACTCATCTTATCTGTACAGTCTGGTTTTATTCTCTTCATGAACAATAAATATATAAATTGAAAAGACTTACGAGGAAACTATTTGTCTGTCCTTTTGAGAAATGTTACTATGAATGTATGTGCAAATCAAGAGACTTAGCTGGACACTTAGGCTACGTCTACACTGCAGGCTTTTTGCGCAAGAATGGCTGTTCTTGCGCAAAAACTTGTGGAGCATCTACACTGCACGTGCGTTCTTGCGCAAGTAAGTTTACAGTAATGTGTCAGAAAAGAGGGCTTCTTGCACAAGAGTTATTCCTTTCCCCATGAGGAATAAGCCCTCTTGCAAAATGGCCATCACAGCTTTCTTGCGCAAGAGAGCGTCCACACCGCCAGGGATGGTCTTGAGCAAAAGCACATGGCAGTGTGAATGCACTCTTGCTCAAGACCTTTTGTGCAAGAACTCTTGCGCAAAAAAGTTTTTGCACAAGAAGCCTGCAGTGTAGACATAGCCTTAGGGTATGTCTACATAGCAGCATTATTTTGGAATAACTGACATAATTCTGAAATAAAGAGCACATTTATGCATCAAGCCATTATTTCAAAATAATGTCAAGCTGGAGGACTTCTTATTCCAATTCCTGTAACCCTCATTTCATTAGGAGTAAGGGAAGTCGAAGGAAGTACTCTCTTTGACGTCCTGCTGCGTAGACAACTCCAAAAGCTGAATTAAGCTATTTCGACTTCAGCTACACAATTGCGTTTTGCCCTGTAGTATGGATGTGCTCTTAATTCTCAGTCTGCATGCATAATCATCAGGACTATCTTAGGGGTGGGTGATCAGGACTGTTGTCCCGGTCACCAACATTTGGAGGCACCAAATCCTCTGGCTTATTTATTTGTTTGTTTCTTTGTTTATTTGTTTTTGCATGTGCCTTTTGGATGTGTGCAGGATGGTTCCAGAAACATTTTCTTCCATGGTTGACAAAACACCTGGGACTGGCCTTGAGGTTTATGATAATTGCATGTGTATAGAACTGAACATATATTTTCCCCATATTGGTCTTGGGATTCCACAAAACCTAAAAGCCTTGAACCTTAAACAGCCAAAGTAATGAGACTTTCACCACTTCTCTTCCACTGCTCTCGTTTAGCAATTCTGAAGAGTCACAGAAAGAGTTTATTTTATCTAACTGACCAAAAATCTTTATTAAAGTAGGGAAAAGCCATCTGATCTTTGAATTTATTCTGTGTCTTTCTGCTTTGCTGTGGAACTTCTGCCTAGAAATCCACCCCTCTCTTTGGCTGAAAGAGTACACATATAAGTGCAACGGCCTGATACATTTATCTCTCAGGATGTTTTCTTCATAATAAGCCAAAATTTTCCTTTTCTGAATTTAATTCCATTGTTCCTAGTTACAGTCTCTTATTACCCTAAATAATTACTATTTGTTCTTGGTATTTACACCATTCAATTATTTGTGGATTGTTGTATTTGGGAAACTGTTGTCTCCATTAATCATTGCTTAGCTAAGTTATGCTATATTTAGTGCTTTTAATCTTTTTTTACATAAACCAGTCTCTTCATCCTCTTCTCTTTGTATTTTTCAATTTGTTTGTATTTGTCTGGTATTGTCGGGAGTACTGGAACAATTTGTAGAGAGGTGGTACTGGGAGTCCTTGAACAGAACTGTAAACCCTGAATATAATGGAAACCACTTTAGGCCAGGGTGTGCAGTAGCACCCACATCCTGGTATCCCTAGTCCCAGCACCTGTGGGTACTGTGGTGTAAGGAGATGAATGCATCATTCTACCTACCATACCTGTGCCAAGTCATGATGCCTGTGCCTATGCATCTCAAAATTGCATGTCTTTTTTTGTTGCCATATCACATTAATTAATGGCCAGAGGAGATAACTGGAGAGTGACTTTTCTCCAGTGCACTGAACTTTCAGATCCCTTTCACGATACCACAAAGCCAAACAAAGTAGGTGGGCTCAGCAGTCTGAGATTTCTCCAAGATGCTACGCAGTTGACATTATAGTTGTTATTATGAACTAGGGGGACATATCTTTTGGGGCCTGCAGGAGTCAGTTCTGGATCTGGTCCTAAACCATATTTTCATTATTGGCTAGGACAGTGGAGCAGAGGGTATGCTTATAAAATCTATGGATGACTCTAAGCTGGGAGGGGATGTTAGCTCTTTGGAGGCCACGATTAGAATTCAAAATGACCTTGACAAAATGGAGAATTGGTCTGAATTCAATGAGATAAAATTCAATAAAGGTAAGTGGAAAGTACTACAAGAAGAGAAGGAAAACGTAGATGCACAATTGCAAACTGGTGAATAACTGGCTAGGCGGTAGTAGGCGAGTGGGGTAAGACATTGAATGTAACAGTGTGGTGCACATGTGCAAAAGGCTAATATCATTCTGGAAATTTTAACAGGGGTGTTGTGTTGTATGTAAGGACCTGGAGTTAATTGTCCTGCTCTACTTGGCACTGGTGAGGCCTCATCAGGGGCACTGTGGCTAATTCTGGATTCCACACTTTAAGAAAGCTGTGGACAAATTGGAGATTCCAGAAGAGTGTTACAAAAAAGATAAAAGGTTTTGGAAACCTGACCTATGAAGAAAATTAAAACAAACAAACAAACCTGGGCATGTTTAGTTTTGAGAAAAGAAGACTGAGTGTATGTCTGTAGCCTTCAAAAATGTTAAGGGCTCTTATAAAGAGATGGGGAGAAATTATTCTCCTTGTCCGCCATTTGTAGAATAAGAAATAATGGGCTTAGTCAGCAGCATGGAAGATTTAGGTTAAAGATCAGGAAAAACTTTCTAGCCATAAGGGTAGTTAAATTCTGAAAAGGGCTTCCAAGGGAGATTGTGGGATCCACTTCATTGGAGGTTTTAAAGAATAGTTTAGACAGACATCTGCCACAGGTTGTCTAAGTGGTATACTTGGTCCTGCCTCAGCATAGGGCTCTTCCCAGCCTTTCACTTCTATGATTCTATGATACACAGGAATGAAAGACATGAAGCCCAAATTCTGTTACACAGACCTCTTATGCCACTTCAGTAGCATAAAGGAGCCTTAAAGGAGATGAAAACTGCTACCTAATAGCTCCTCCTGAGGGCTCTGTTTGGCTGATGAAAAATGGAGGTAAGTGCTCTGTGCTAGCCCTAGTAGAAGGATGTTCCAGGAATGGTTTGGTGGAGAAAAGGAGAAGGCAGTACCATAATTTAATGCAATTCTAGAATTTCAAGTGGCAGACATTATTATTGGACAGATAATGGAAAGAGTTTTGAGGAGGAATTTGAAGGAGGAGACTGAATGATATATAGGATCAGGGGAGTCATTTCAGTCATAGGGAACAGTATGGAATTACCTCTAGAACTTTAAGAGGTATGAGCAAGAATGTGGAGTTAGTGCTGTATGAGGTCCCTGCAAGAACTGAGCTATCACACGGATAGATTTGGTAGACTGAGAAGTTGATGGGCAATATAAGAGACAAGTTGTGATCTGGGGAAAGCCTTGAGGATGAGGAATTTGTATTTAATGCAGAGCTTGTCATCAGCCTTGCTGCATATAAACTACTCAGACAAAAAGAAAGGTATTTGATTATTATTTGCATTAGAATATTTGTAACCAAAGCAGTACTTGGAATACATTTTGAAAAGAACCCAGTGAGCTCAGTATCGTTCTTGAGCGGCATTTATTACGTCTGACAGGCCTTCCCATTTTCTCCTGAAACCCTCAGTAATAAATAACTCCTCCCCAGTCCAGCAGATATTAAACAATTTCAGGAAACACTTCAATTGCAGTATAGTTGCAAAGCAATGCACAGGACAGATTTAAAATGACATTTTCAAATAGGAAATAAACAGATAATTTATTAGAAGTAAATAATTATATTAATCTGGTTATATTAATTATATTAAAAGGCTGTTAATTAGCCAATAATTGAAGCATAGCTTTGCATTCTTTTCTTATCTGAGGCCTGTTTTATCCCAATAATTATTTAGAAGTATATAGAACAACTCTGTGGCATATGGTAAGAAGTGTGTCAGTTTGGTTCATTCATAGAAAGCACCTTTGTCTGTGTGGCATATTTCCCCACTTGACAATTTTCCATGCGTACAAAACAAGGCTTATGAGATCACTTACACACGGTAAAAGCTGCAGAGTGGGAATGGCTTTACATTTCAGTTCTCATGCAGTGTTTAGTTAGTGTAAACTGCATTTTCCCAAAGCCTATACAACACATATCTGGAACAGCTGAATATATAATCAGCCACAGGAGATGAAACTTTCAGAAAGTGCTGTATACATTTCATAGGGAAACTGAAAAAATGCCAATCCCAGAGGTCAGGTCTGTATCAACAGAACTGAAAGGTTTTGACTCAACAAGATAAAACCCTACTGAGATACTTTGTTTCTTATATGTATCAAGCATTCAGGAATAGAGCAGATTATAGCCCCTGCAACAACAAATACTAAAGCCCGATCTTGCAACTCTCACTCACATGACCAGTTCTACTGATGTTTATGGGATGAGCTGCATGAGAAAGGGTTAGAAGATGAGATATATGCTCTTTATCTGAGGAATATAAACATGCTACCATGCCTCCTGGAGCTCCATGATAATGCAAGCATAGAGAAAAATCTGTGACATGTTTAAGGGGTACTACATGGTGCCCCACCCCATCCCACATATGACTAATTATGTCATTCAATGTGACTACAAACATGTTTTGTTGTTGATCATTTCAAAATAGAAAAGATTAAGAAATCTATCAAAAATCAAAACTAAGATAGAGTTGATAGACTATGTAAGGCCATTTATAGCCCAAAGAGTTTGGAAGCCTTGGAAATGGGTCTGATCCTTGTTTAGCTCAGCTTTGTACTCAATACATTGTTGATAATCATCTTTTACATATTAGATAGCACTGATCAAACTCTTAATTGTGAGTAAGTTACCATAGGATTTTAGTCACTTTTTGGTCTTGTGAATCATTGAAATAGACTGATTTTTATGCTTGTATTCACAATTTTTCCTCATTTAGCAACAGCTTATGTGAAAAAAGTTTAGACTTTTGGCAATATATGAACTGTTCACATAAACTAAATATTATTTGTGGTCTGTGTCTGGTCATTTAAGTCACATGGCATTGTTACTGACCTCCGACTGAATAAGGGATACCATTTAGACAAACAGAATAAGTAATACCTTAGTTCAGGCACAGCTTCCTTTGGTTTTTTTTTGTTAATCATTCCCTAACCAGCTATGCATAAATAAATAAATTAATTAATTAAAATTTTTTAAAAATCTAATTTGTACAAATGTTCACAAAAAGGGACATCTTCTGAGGGGATGGGTTTCTTGGCATTGGAACCATTGTTTTTCTATAACACCTGCACCCTAATCATCAGAGGGCAGGATTGAATTTAGGACTTCTCGAGCTTAGTGTATGAGCCTATACTGCCTGAGCTAAAACCAATAAGACTCTTAGTTAAGGGTCTACAGCACACCCTTTAATCTGTCTCTCTCTAAATGGTCTTGGCAACATTAGATGAGATAGAACACCACATCCAGGAGAGGGGTGGGCTATATACTTTCCCTAACTGAGGAAGCATGTCTTGAGCATCAGAGACTTCCCTATTGAAATCCCAGTAAAGCCACCACTTTGTAATACAAACAGACCCTGGTCATCAGCCGGTGGGATTGAACATGGGACCTTTGGAGCTTAGTAGATGAGTCTCTACAACAGGGGTGGGCAGTAAAATGGCAATGGTTCACTGGGGTTAGCCCCTTGAGGGCCACTTCTGTTATATTTACCTGCGCCTCCACAAGTATGGGTGATTGCAGCTCTTGTTGGCTTCAGATCACCGTTTCTGGTCAATGGGAGCTGCCGGAAGCGGCATGGACTGTGACACCATTTCCTGTAGCTCATACTGGTCAGGAACAGCAATCCATGGACAATGGGCAATGTAATCACCTGTACTTATGAAGACACAGGTATATATGGTGGTGCTGACCTGCCAAGGGCTACCTGGCAAACTGGATCTGGCCTGCAGATCAGTATTTGCCAATCTGCAACATGAGCTAAAACCCATGTAACACTTAGCTAAAGCCACAGAACACACTCATTAATCTCTCTCTAAATAGCCTCAGTACAAGTCGATGGGAAAGAACACCATATACAGGAAGTGTGTGGTTATATTTACACCGTACTAATGGGGGATTAGATATGGAGCCTGGGGTTGAATACTGTTAAAGTTATTAATCAGATAATTTATCAGGTATAAGAAAGACAATGTTAGTTGAATAACACACTTGAAAATAATAATTGACCAGCTGTAATGGTAAGGCTCTGACTGCACCAACTACTATCATAATAGCGGTTCATACTCTTTGCCTCTTCCCTAACACTGATGTTAGTGCACTTATCTCCCATTTGATCTTCAAGATCTTGTGTAGGCAGTGCAGGTAAGACTGCTCAGGGACTTTCAAGTGATGTCTATAGGTTGTCCAGGTTTCAGACCCATACAATAGTGTGGGAGGTTGATGGCTTTTATAATGGAGATTGCTTATCTCCTAGAACTAGAAGGGACCTTGAAAGGTCATCAAGTCCAATCCCCTGCCTACACAGCAGGACCAAGTACCACCCCAATGAATTTTTGCCCCAAATCCCTAAATGGCCTCCACAAGGATTGAACTCACACCCCTGGGTTTAGCAGGCCTATGCTCAAACCACTGAGCTATCCCTCCCCCTTGATAGACAAGAAATTTGGTGTCTGTTCGAATGTCATGATCTTAAAAAACCCTGTGCTGTAAATGAGCAAAGGCTGCACCTGCACTGATCAGATGATATTGGATTTCTACATCAATATCTGCCTTGAATGAAAGATAACTTCCAAAGTAGAGAAAATGATCAACATTCTCCAGTGCCTCTACATTGATTTTAATAGAAGGGGCATGTGGTACCTTATTTGGAAAGGGCTAATGGAGACTTTGGTCTTCTTGATGTTGAAGGTGAAACCAAGACTTGCGTAAGCATCAGCAAACACATTCATGATAGTTTGAAGATCATTCTCTGAGGGTACATCTCCACTGTGTCACTATTTTGAGATACTTCCAATATCCTGAAATAGCTATTCCACGTCTATTGAGGCAGCCCATTATTTCAAAATAGAAACAGGTGGCTTATTCCAACGTTCTAGTAACCCTCATTCCATGAGGGTTGCGGTGCATTTCAGAATAGTGAGTTATTTCGGAATTTGGCAGGTCCTGTTTTCGCAGCTGAAAGTAGGATACCGTAATGTGGGAGGACAATGGAAGTGTTCTGTGGACTTGCTAAAGGATAACTTAAAGAATTGCAACATTGACGTTGACACTTGGAAGACACTCACTCCAGATCGCTCAAAATGGCGAGAAATCTTACACAGTAGCTCCCTGCATTTTGAACTTGCCCACCAACAAGCTGAGGAGAAGAGGCACAGGAGGAAGGTAAGACTGGCAGTAGCCTAATCATGGGCAGCAGCAGCCTAATCATGGGCAGCAGACTCCTGCTGTGCCTGGAAACATCTGTCCTCACTGTAACAGAACTTGTGGTTCAAGGATCAGCCTTATGAGCCACCTAAGGGTCCACAACTCCCATGGAAGATGATCATACTCAGCAGCGAGTGATCGCACATCATCATCATCAGTGGTTCATAGTGTTCAATAGCCTGTCTCTGATATGGCCAGTATCAGATGCTTTGGAAAATGCACTGGACTCTTATGGAGCACCTTGTCCATAGAGGAAACTTATTCCTAAATACAGGAAGTTAATAGTTGGCTTATGTCCTGAAGCATGAGGATTTATATCTCTTTTTTATCATAGTTAATTTCACTGAGTTCTCATTGGCCATATAAAAGTCTAATCTCATTTTGTTATCTTGGCTGAGTTTGAAAAAATGATGTTGGCAGGGACAGTAGTTACTTTTCCTGGAAAAAATCAGTAAATTTCCCCTACCAGTGATAAACATGAGTATTCATCTGTCCCCAGAGTTGGACATTACATTTCTATTAAAAACTGACCCTAACAATATGTGACCTTTCCAGTCATGTTATTTATCGGTGCTTCTGCATTGGACTATACCATAGACCATACAGATGGATGCTTTATTCATATTTTTGTAGCTATTTAAAACCAAACTGAACAAGAAATTACATGAATGTTGTTCAGGGCACTGTAAAGGAGGTCTCTTTTTACATATTTCTTTTAATATTTTCAAGAGCTTAAACCAGGAGTGGGGAACCTCAGGCCTGGGGCTGGATGTGGCTGTCGGCTTGCCTGGATTCTCTCTCTGAGGCTCAGGACCCCTCCAGTATTGGGGGGCCCATGTTGGTGCTCCAGTGCCCCCACTGTCCCACTGCAGGGCTGGATCACAAAAAAATTTACTAGGCTGGGCCCCCCTAAGCTCTACTACTGTGGGAGGGGAATGTGGGGAGTGTCTCTCCTTCTCAGACAGGGGCCACATCAGTGAGGGTTTTTGTTTGTTTGTTTGTTTTTTACTTCTCACTTGTGTGTGGCTCCCAACTGATTTTTCTATGGGTCAGTGGCCCCCAACCCAAAAAAGATTCCCTGCCCCTGGCTCAAACCTTGGTTGCCTCTGTGTCTAATTAATTGGAATGAGATGGGATATTTCCACCAGTGCTCTATAGCAGTGTTTCTGAAATTCAGAGAAAACTGAATTTTTGTTTTAAGTTTTACAGCGCTTTATTATTTTTGTATTTTTTACACCCAATTGCCCACCTGGCTACAATTAAGTTATTTAAACAAATGTGTTACAATGGTAGAAAAAAATTGCTTCTGTCTGAAAACTATAGATACTGGGGGTACTTACAATTTTTTTATAAAGAAAAGGTTGAGAAACACTGCTCTGTAGGGTGAGTTTACAATTGCTGAACTGGTTGAGAAAAATAAAGGTTTTGCATTAACCAGATTTGAATTGTTTACATAGTAAGCTAAGTATCAGAACTTTTAATTTTAAAATGAAGAATGTGAGTTAGACCTTCATTATTTGATCCTGGTATTTTCTCTTCACTAGACAATGATTTAAGCTTTAAAAAGTCTTAGGTAGCCCACTGTGGCAAAGTTGTGCACTCCTCCAATTGTGTAGATGCTGCTACTGAACTTGCACATGCAGTTGTAAAGATGCTTATTTGCTAACTATGCCCACTACTCCTCTTCAAGGATAAGAATATTTCCCTTGCTTTTGTAAATTTAATTTTAATCCAGATGGGGCTATGGGTTAGGGGCTACAGAAATCTGTTTTCTAATTAATTTTATTCTAAAATGAAGGTTTTAAAAGTATAATATCTTTTCTTTGCTTTCTGCACACTTCCAGGATGTGGAAAATTGTGGACTCTGTAATGATAAATGGCAAAGATGGCCAGAGTTTCTCAAGTTACCTGAACTAACAATGAGTATTGTCTCTGGATGGCTAGCAATATGTAACAGCAATTGCAACAATGTGGTGTAATGTGGAGATGAAAGAAAGCTTCTCCTCAAGGCCCCCACGGGCAGCATACAGTCAGCATACAATGTAAGCCTATCAAACATTACTGCATGGAATTTAACTGGGTGCCAGAATGGACAGAAATATATTGGTCATTCTGTCATGCAGTGATAGTAAACCACACAGGACCTGCAGATATGGATGATATTCCTCTGACAAAAGTATGCGCTGGATTTTACTGTTTTATTCTAGGAGTAAATTTAGTCATTTAACCAAATGCCTGAGCCTAATTTTCAGTCATTAGACCAAAAGTTTGGTAGTTTTCATTAGTGAAATTCACCAGTGAAATGTTCATTTGACTGACTGATAGGGTTGTCAGGTGGTTTAACCAACAATACTGAACACCTCCTCTCCCCCCCCCCCAAAAAAAACCCACCAGGGAAAAAATTCTGTTGAGAAACAAAAAGGGGGAGACCAAAGTTGTTGAGCACACACACACAAAAAAGGACCCTGAGAGTAGTAAAGCCAAACAAACAAACAAACAAAAGCATGGACCCTTTAAGAAATGCTTTTGAGGCTTTTTGGCCCAAACAAGCTGCCGGCGGCCATCCACCATCTTGTCTCCCCTGTGGAACCAGGTAAGCACCTGGTATTTTTGTCTTCTGGCCGGGAAAAAAATCAGAAAACAATTTTTACAGGACAGGAGGGGAAAATACTAGACTGTCCGGATCAATACCAGGCACCTGGCAATTCTACTGGCTTAAGTTAGAATGTTGATAATTTGACGGTCGCTATCCAAACTACAGGACTTGATTCTGAACTCCTTAGGGAAACCGTAGTAACAGTATCAAAGAATTCAATTTAAAAGCTGCTTTGGTAGAGCATTATAGCGCTCAAGGGAGGATGACGGAATTGCTGGCCTCCTGAGAATGGTGGGGAGAGTGGCTTGGTACTCCCAGAAAAGGCAGGACCTCAAGCAGAAGGGGTGGGGCTGTAGACTAGTCTACTCCCTGCCTGTCCTTCAATGCCACTGTGCAGTATTCCACCCAGGGCTCTGGAGGCAATTTCAAGGGCCCTAAGCTCTTTTAAATCACCTGGCTTCAGGGCAGTTGCCCACTTTGCCTCCACCCCATCAGCAGGCCTGTGCATTTCTCTCTATTCAAGTACAGGCAGTCCCCGGGTTACGTACAAGATAGGGACTGTAGGTTTGTTCTTAAGTTGAATTTGTATGTAAGTCGGAAGTGGTACATATTGTAGGGGAAACTCTAGCCAAACATTTCTCCAGAGCTCAGTTTTATTCTTCCACACCTCACTTCCCTCAGTCCTTTATTCTCAAGCTGAGGTGTCTGCTGAGAAAAGCTGCTCCGTGTCTCCCTGGTCTGCTGGGGAGGGGCGCTAGCTTTGCGTCTCCCTGGTCTGCTGGGGGGAAGCAGCTAGTGCGGGGTTGCCTCACTCCGTTTGTAAGTAGGGATCTGATGTAAGTCGGATCCATGTAACCCAGGGACTGCCTGTATTGGGTAACTTACACTATTTATACTTTATATTGTATCAGGATACAATTCAAAGGTGTAATTCCTTGTTTCCCTTTTCTCCATAGCTTCCTATAACTGATTTAAGAAGCCCTGGACATAACACTGGTACATTAGCTGAATGGTGAGGAAAAATATGTGCTATTACTAAGTTTTAAAAAACTGATTCAGCATTTCTAAATCATTTTTAACATATAGAACAACAATTTGCAAAACAGGGTAAGACTCATTTTCTTACAATCCAACACAGTAAAGAGAAAACATGTGTCTCCAGCTCAGCTGGTGGGAAGTCTGGAGCAGGAAACTAGGAAAAACAGATGCTTGGGTGTTAAGATTTATTGATGTTGGGTTAGAAGAGAAAGGGAAAAATGGGACCCTTAAATATTTTTATCTAGGATTGGTCTCTGAGGCAAATCATTTCCTTCTCAAAATACTAGAGAAGTGAACTTTGGAAAGTCTCTAAAATACTTTAAAAAGATAACCAGTGCAAAATAATACATGGCCTGTAGAAGTATAGATACAATAACACAAGAAATCATAATAAATGTGAGAAATGACTAGCAACATATGATATCAGTATCTGAGAACACATGGAGATCTAATGGCCACCATATTTCCCCAAACTCTCACTTTTTTCTTCCTTCATGTCTCTTACCAACTTGCAAGCTTTCTTACCAACTTGCAATTCCTTATAATAATTCTTTCAGCAGATACTGATGCTCTCAACAAAAGTTGCTTTTAAAGATAACTTAATTTCCTAATAAGCTTAAAGTCCTGCAATTCAAAATATTATTCAGTCTCCTGAGATATTGCTGTTTAAAACATACTCTGCTTCCCAAACTTTGTTTTAGGTCTGTGTAGAAGGTTCCCTTTCTCTTTCCAATAGTTTCAGCAAAACTTCAGTAAAACTTCTGTTAAGTTCAGAATTGCTAAACCCAAGTGTTCAGAAATCATCAATAATTCCCTCAAAATTATGAGATTATTTTTAAAATGTTAAAAGTGTATTTTGGATGCTTTTTATTTTCCTTCTGGGTTTTTGAACCATTGGGATCATGTTTTTGAGGTTTTTCTACAAACTATAAGCCTATAGACTTTTTTTTTTAATTTAAATGAAAGTCTAGAGATCATGGGTTCCCAAACTGGGGTGTATGCCGAACTTCTGGGGGGGAGGGGCATGAGGTGACCTAGCCACACACACACCCATCAATCCCACCCCAAGTTTTGCTGCTATTTTTTTGGGAGGAGGGGCGTGAAGGTTTCTCAAAAATCAAAAAGGGGGCATGATGCCGAAAAGTTTGGGAACCACTGGTTTAGATCAGCGGTTCTTAACCTTTTTTCCTTCACGCCTCCCCTGAAAGTGAACTTCACGTTCACACCCCCCTGGGAGCCATTTTGTGCACAGCCTAGCCCCTCCCCCTCACCTGACAGGAAGCTAAGGGTCATGGCTAGGACTATAAGAACTCTGCCAGGGAGCTCAGTCGGGGCCCAGCCTGCCCAGAGCTCCTGGCTGACGAGGCTGAGACCTGGCCCAGGCCTCCCACAGCCGCCTTCCCTCAGGCCAGCGAAAGCTTCCCTGCTTGGGATGCCGAGGCCTGGCCAAGCCGGCCAGCAGGGCTACTTTCTGTCCTAGAGGAACCCGAGGCTCTACTGATGCCTGACGATTCGGAGGACCAGCCTGAGCTGAAGACCCGGCTCGAACCCCGAGGCCTGCCTGAAACCTGGGACCTGACGAACCAGCTGGACGCTGGACGCAGCTGTCCGAGCTAATTCCCAAGTCCGACGGCTGGTGGCACTGTGGGGTGAGTGAACCCCGTTACAATGCCTAAATGAATAATATGAGCTTTTTACTTTGAACCTTTTCCTAACAAATTTACGTAATATTTGAAGATGAAAGTCGGCAATGCTTGCGTACTGTTATTGTAGTGTGTCATCACATAGGCCTGATTGATTCGTACTGCTATTGTAGTGTGCCGATCTCTAGAAGTTAATAAGAAATTAATGTTTATAATTTTAATTCATAATATTAATTATGAAGAAATCTAAACTTTAGAATTTTATCCAGTGAGAATGCAAGGAGCAAAGAGATTGACTTCAAAGGGGTAGCAACTGAAGGCCTGTAACTTTGCAAGGAAGGTGAAAGGTGGAGCAGCAGAGTCTGTGACTGGAGAAGAAGATAAAATGGGGAACCTGTTGAGGATGTGGTGGGATAGGGAGCAGAGGGAAGCTAGCTGAATGTATTAGGGATCTCTGTAAAGAATGAGTGTGTGTGTGTATTGGGGAGCACATATCAGAAATATTTTTTATGGCTAGACATGGTATCTAATTACCAACCCTAGTCCCATTATTTGTTTTGAGCACCAGCCATCGCTGTCTAAAACACAATGCCCCCCGGGGGCTGATGCTGGGGCAGTGCAATGCTACACCACTGCCAACAACCTGTGCCAAACAGGCACAGTTTGGCCCACTATATAGAGCAGTTGCTTTTGTAAGAATCAGAGATTCCAGCATACTAAACAAGAAGCAATGTGAACTTTTGTTCAGGTCTGCTGTACAGAATGTTCCTCTTTTTTTGTATAGTCATTTGAGCGTGTGCTGGAGTTTAAGCTATGGATGGCTGTAAGTCTAATGATCTGGAAAGAGATGGGATGTTTTTATTGTCCATGCTTTGAACAGTGACTTTACTATAGAGATTAAAAAACAAAACAAAACAAAAAAGCCAAAAAATATCCAGTCATAGTGTGAAAAGAAATTGCCCTTCACATCTTGGAGCTACTAACCTTCAGGGCAAGGCCCACCTTCTCTCCCAAGCTTTCAGAATTGGGGGCCCCAACGGTTGGATGAGTTTTATGTCTGTTGTGGAAAATTTCAATTGTCAGTGTATCGTTATCGATTAGGACAGGAGAAATGATCCCTTATACAGTATTACAATGTTTTATTGTCCTGCTACACTATGGAAGTGCACTCTGAGTGCAGGGTGGGAGCTCCTTTATGCATTTATGCACTGAACTCAATGAGTAAAGAAGTCATTTGCTCCAGGGAACTAAGCCAGAAATGAGTTCAGGCTAAAGGCCAAATGAGCACTTGCAATGCTAATTGACTTCAGTGGTATTTGCAGATGCTCAGTTCTTGTAAGGGCCATGCGGTAAGGGAAATACAGGCACTATAGAATTGAGGGATGGGCGTACATGATTGTGGAAACTGATGGACAGCAGGGAAATATAGAGGCCAGAGGAGCATGGGATAAAGGGTGTTTGTGGGTGGAGGGGACAGAGCAGTCCCTCCCAACCCTGCATCCCCAGGACCATTCTGCAGACTCCCCCAGTTTCCCCGTGGGACGCAGGGGATAAGTGGAAAGGCAAGAAATGATTTGGACTAGATTTGTTAGTATTCTGCTGAAACAGCAGTATTGGAGAATGAACTCTATGGTCTATGTAAGAGGGGCTTGTCAGTGACCCTGCTTGCTGTAGCTGCTATTGACATGGTTCACATAGGTGGCCCCATCCTTTGCCCCATGACCTCCTTGCTTTGCAGTTCAGGAGAGGAGTCTCAAGCTGTTCAACTGGTGCTATCTGGAGGTTGTACAGAGGGGCTGACGGGCCCTAGAATTAGAAACATAGGGCTAGAAAGGACCACAAGGTAATCAGTCTAAATCTCCTACCATGATGCAAGATTTGTTGTGTCTAAATCATCAGATGGCTATCCAGCCTCCTTTTGAAAACCTCCAGGCTATGTCTACACTACAAGGTTTTTGCGAAAAAACGGCCATTTTTGCACAAAAACCGGTGGAGCGCCCACACCTTAAGTGCGTTTTTGCACAAGAAAATCGACAGGACAGAGGGCTTTTGCTGGTAGAGTTATTCTCTTCCCACGAGGAATAACTCCTTTTTGCGCTACAGCTCTTGCACAAAAAGACAGGTGTGGACATTCTGTAGGGGGTTTTGCGCAAGAAACTCCTATCGGAAAAAGCACGGGTGCTCTGATGGTTATTCTGTGAATTACAGTCAGAGCTTTCTTGTGCAAGAGTGTCCATGCAGTGTGGATGGTCTCTTGCACAAAAGCACGTCGAGGTCTGGACGCTTTTGTGCGAGAAGTTTTTGTGCAAGAACTCTTCTGCAAAAGGCTTCTTGCACAAAAATCCTGCAGTGTAGACTAAGCCCCAGTGAAGAAGCTTCTGCAATTTCCCAGGGCCATCTGTTCCATGATCCTATTATTCTTATAGTTGGGAAGGTTTTCCTGAAATTTAATCTAAATCTGCTATGCTGTAGTTCAAACCCATTACCTCTTGTATTGCTTTCTGTGGCAAGAGAGAACAACTTTTCTCCATCTTTTTATGACAGACCTTCAAGGATTTGAAAGTCACTAACATGGGCCCCTCTTTTCCAAACTAAACATACCCGCTTTCTTCAGCTATTGCTGAAAAGCTGGCTCCCCGCATGCACTGGCTCCCACCTGCCCTGCCTCGCGCTGCTACCTCTGGATCAGAGGCAGCAGCGTGAAGAGAGGGAGGCTTCCTGTAACAGTCTAGGCTCATCGGTTAAACCTACAAATGGTTAGGCTTTTGCATCCCTAGTTTCAACTTTGCTTCCTGATTTTATGTCAAGATGTATAGAATTACCATAGGACAATTCTATTTATGTAATACTTTTAGATTACTAAAGAGCAGAAAATATTTGAGAGAGAGAGAGAGAGAGAGAAAGACACTCTTATGTGGCTTGTTGAATTGTGTATTAGCAGGAATATATGCCATGCAGTATTTTCATTTGAGTAGAAGGGACAAGGAGAGTTATATTTTCAGCTCTTGATAACAATTGCTGGAGAGATATGATATGTATTTTGTTGCTGGACAGACAGTACAACATATACCAATACCATACAGTAGTTTGCAGTACAAGATGGTGAAATGAATTAAATGCAAATCTGCATTTTCAATAGTACTACAATATGCAGACTTTTCAAACTGGAGCAATTTGTTCCCAGGCCCACTTTATTCTCCTTACTTCAGTTCTAAAAGACGTGCATGTGGTAGAAGCAGCACAGGAGACAGAAGCAAAGTGAAATGCTTGTTGTGTCCTTTAACATACCATTATATATCGTACTTTTCCAGCTCAATGATTTCATGCCAGTACTTGTATAGAGCTGTGTGTTTGTATGTGCATGGGGCTCTTAGAGTATTTTGAAAGCACTAACGAAAAGCCTTTTTGAAAAAGGGAATGAAAGAGGGAGGTGTACCTTTAGGTTCCATCTAGACTGCCCCCTCTTGCGCAAGAAAATATGCAAATGAAGCAAAGCGGTGACTATTGCCATGCCTCACTTGCATACTTAATGAGCCACCATTTTGCTCAAGGGGCTTTTGTGCAAAAGGGAGCCATCTTAAGGCTCCTTTTTGCGTAAAACCCCCCTCTTGTGCAAGAGCCGTTCTGCCGCTTTTTTTTAGGAAGAACGGCTCTTGCTCAAGAGGGGGGTTTTGCGCAAAAAGGAGCCATGTAAACGGATCCTTTTTCCGCAAAAGCCCCTTCTGCAAAAATGGTGGCTCATTAAGGATGCAAATGAGGCACTGTGATATTTACTGCTTCGCCTCATTTGCATATTTTCTTGTGCAAGAGTGGGCAGTCTAGACGTAGCCTTAGACTACATCTACACTGAAGGTGCGTTCTTGAGCAAGTAAATTTACAGTAAAGCGTCGGAACAGGGCTTCTTGCGGAAGAGTTATTCCTCTCCTCACGAGGAATAAACCCTCTTGCGCAAGAGCTCTTCCACAAGAAGGCAGTATAGACAGTCAACAGGGGTTTCTTGTGCAAGAAAGCCATATGGCTAAAATGGCTATCAGAGCTTTTTTGCACAAGAGAGTGTCCACACTGCCATGGACGCGCTTGCACAAAAGCACATCTCTTCCACAAAAGCACATGGCAGTGTGGAAGCACTCTTGTAGAAAACCTTTTGCACAAGAACTCTTCCGCAAAACAATCCTTGTGCAAGAAGCCTGCAGTGTAGACGTAGCCTAAGGCATGAGTTTCCGAATCATGATTTTCCGAAAATGCTTTTAACGGAAAAGTTTTCCGTTAAAAGCATTTTCAGAAAAGTGCGTCTAGATTGGCAGAATGCTTTTCCGCAAAAGCACTTTTTGCGGAAAAGCGTCCGTGGCCAATCTAGACGTGGTTTTCCGCAAAAAAAAGCCCCAATAGCCATTTTCGCGATCGGGGCTTTTTTGCGGAAAACAGTACAGTACTGTGCTGTCTACACTGGCCCTTTTGCGCAAAAGTCTTTTGGAAAAAGACTTTTGCCCGAACGGGAGCAACATAGTATTTCCAGAAAAGCACTGACAATCTTACATGAGATTGTCAGTGCTTTTCCGGAAATTCAAGCAGCCAGTGTAGACAGCTGGCAGGTTTTTCCGGAAAAGCTGCTGATTTTCCAGAAAAATTGGCCAGTCTAGACACAGCCTAAGTGTATAAAAGTGGAAAGTGGCAACTACTATGGACAGCTTGTGAGAAGATTCATAGTATATTATGCTGAAAATCTGATCAAGTGACACTGTGGCTGTTTGTGTTTTTTGATGTCTAACCATGACCAAATCTTAGAGGTAAACAAACCTGAGCATTATGATCTTTACCTTACTTCACCGGTTGCAAGTAAAAGATGGACAGAACTGGAAAAATACAAAATTACCTGTGTTTACATCTAAATGTGTGTAAAGACCCAGAGGAATTTGGAATTTAGAAATTGTATTTTTAGACAGACCAATAACTCAAGAATAACAGTAGGTACTGTAACCTATGAGACTGCAAAAGCATGAAGCAAGAAGCAATTGATTTTGGCAGCAGTCAGATGTGCTTAGAGAAAAAGTATCTTACTGACTCTGGACGAGGTCTCAGAGGTTATTTTATTTCATCTTCCTTTAGAGAAAGTGCAGGTGACCTACATTTTAGATTTCCCCCCTTCGCCTACACTGTATTGTGTTTTATTTTATATCAGCATTATAAACGTTCCCTGATTTTTTCCTACACAGATTGGGGTGATAATTGTGGTGGTTTCTGTTTTTATAAACCTTTTATACTGCTTCATCCCCTCACATTTTGAAGATAATTGCCCTTATTGAGTCTTTGGCAGGCTGCGGAGCGTAAATTAGAGATAATTGATGATCTAAGTTTTGAATGGCAGCTTACCTTGAATGAATTAGGGCAATGTTAGCATGCAACCTGAGTGTGTTTCCTCATAAAAATGTTTGTTGTGTCTTGAGGAAATTTCAGAATATTCTAGCAGAAATCTTTGTTTGCATAATTCTAAACAGTAAAGTTTGATTTTGTATCGTGTCTTCATGAAATTGTATCCCACTATGCTAAAATGAAGACAGTCAGATGGGCAGCAAGGGAAAACAGTTTTTAGATGAGATTTGAAATGCGAGAAAGGCCATACAGCAAAGCTCTTCCAGATTGTAGGAGCTACATGTGAAGAATATCTTGAAGAAACAGAGACAAGATCATGTGAAAGAACTAGGGTTGCGAGGTGTCCGGTTTTCACCCAGACAGTCCCGTATTTGCGGGCTCCGTCTGGTAAAAAAAAACAAAACAGGAAATACCGGACTATTTCCTGTTTCCCTGGGACGGAAGCCCGGCGGGGACAATTTTCCCCTGTTGCATTGGGATGGGAGGGGCACTAGGGGGGCCTAGCTCGGGGGGGGGGGTGCATTGGGGGTTAGTGTGTAGCCCCAAACTGGAGGGAGTGGTGCAACTTTTGCTTAACAACTTTGGTCTCCCTCCCCCTTTTTTTTCCTCAACAGAATTTTTCTCTGTGTTATTTTATTTTATTTTTTTGGCGGGGGGGGGGGGGGGGGGAGAGAAGGTGCTTGGGTTTTTTTGTTAAACCATCTGGCAACCCTAGAAAAAACAGAATGGAGGCCTATGCTAGATCACTGGAGTGACAAACAGAAACAACATTAGCAAGGCAGGCAGGAATACATTTAAGTTAAAACAAGGAGGACAACACTGAAGTGGTGTTTGAAATGAAAGCAGTTCCAGTGGACTGATTAAAACAGGACCATTGAAGGTATGAGAGAAGTCTGTATATGTGGGTACAGGTGGCAATTGTGGAGGCCCCAGAGAAGGGAGCTGTGATAATAGAAGTAAGGGGAAATGAGGGCACAAATGGATTTCAAACATTGGTGTACTCTATTAATGTTGCAAAGAGAGCAAAAGATAGAGCTGCAGCCATAGAGTACGTGAGAAAAAATTGGCTCAGGGATGATGGCAAAGGAATAGGTAGCCCATTCGTCCTGGAAAAGCAGTTCTGTGTATGAGGCATGTAGGTGACAATCAAAGAGAACAGAAATGGAAATGATACGTGTAAAAAATAGTAAAATTATAAATGAGGGTAGTTGAGTGAGGAGTTAGAGGGGGTTGAGAGCTGAACGTTGTAGGACTCCATAGAAAACAGTTGTATAGTGGAGAGATGGGATCAGCATCTGGAAAAGCCAGGTAGGGTTTAGAATAGATGAAAGAAACCTTTCCATAGCTATTCAAGAGGGAGAGGTGATGGTCCAAAGTGTTAAAAAATGTGCTGAGACAAAAGGAGGAAGAGTCTTCACCAGAAGGATTAAGGCCATTAACAATGTGAAAGGAAATAATGTATGTCCCATGGCTAGAATACAACCCAGTAGGCTGCTGTGTGAAAGGCATTTAGAGAGAAATGACTGAGAGCTCCTTTTCCAAGAATTTTGCAGAGAAAGGAAAGGCTTAGAAATAAAATTAGGTGATACGGGATCAGAGGCATAAGACGGATTTTTTAGCTAGCATGGCTAAAATAGGAATACAAGTTGTACCCAGTGTTCCAAGTGGGTTTGTACAGCCCTCCTTGCCATAGCTTTATTGGAGCTAACATGAACACAAGGGCTGTGTCTACACTGCACCCCTTTTCCAGAAAAGGGATGCAGATGAGACAAGTCGGAATTGCAAATGAAGCGGGGGATTTAAATATCCCCCGCTTCATTTGTATAAATATGGCTGCCGCTTTTTTCTGGCTCGGGGCTTTGCCGGAGAAAACCGCCAGTCTAGACGGGATCTTTAGGAAAATAAACCCTTTTCTGAAAGGTCCCTTATTCCTGATTTTAAGAGGAATAAGGGACCTTTTGGAAAAGGGTTTATTTTCCGAAAGATCCCGTCTAGACTGGCGCTTTTCTCCGGCAAAGCCCCGAGCCGGAAAAAAGCGGCAGCCATATTTATACAAATGAAGCGGGGGATATTTAAATCCCCCGCTTCATTTGCAATTCCGACTTGTCTCATCTGCATCACTTTTCCGGAAGAGGGGTGAAGTGTAGACACAGCCAAGGGGCAATCACTGCAGTGTAGACATACCCTAAGGTTGTGTCTTCATTGGCATGATTTTGTGCAAAAGTGGCTGCTTTTGTGCAAAAACTTGCTGCCTGTCTACACTGGCGGGAAGTTCTTGCACAAGAACACTGACGTTCTAGTGTGTGAAATCAGGGCTTCTTGCACAAGAACTATGATGCTCCCGCTCAGGAATAAGCCCTCTTGCGCAAGAGGCCAGTGTAGACAGGAAACATGAATTTCTTGCGCAAGAAAGCCTGATGGTTGAAATGGCCATCGGAGCTTTTGTGCACAAGAGAGCGTCTACACTGGTATGAATGCTCTTGCACAGAAGGACATCCCTTGCGCAAAGGCACACACCAGTGTAGATGCTCTCTTACACAAATACTCTAATGCAAAAACTCTTGCGCTAAAGAGTATTTGCGCAAAAACTTGCCAATGTAGACATAGCCTAAATGAAGGAGTAGAGATCAAGAGAATAGAGTGTATTGGAAACCTCCATTCATGTTGAACTGTGTCACATCATAATACATTCTTTCAGTCACTGTGGCATTGATGATGTCAGAATACAAAGAAAGTCCACTATGCCAAAACTCTCAAAGCGATTTATCATTATGTGTTCCTTCTGATTACTGATACAGTTTGGGTGACAGGCTGTTTTCAAAGAAAACAGGTCTCCTTCAGTAGCATGCTTTTGAGCATTATTACAGAGCATTGTCAGATTATATTTAAGCTTTTAATATATTAGCACACATTCATATGTGTATATGTACACATGCATATATGCCATAAAGACAAAAGCACAGAAAATACATAAAGTAATTTACAGGACATTTTAATATGCACGGTGTATGTAAACATTTGAGAAATTGTGCAGTGGAAGTCACTGGAGTAATTTAATATTTTGAGTTTGTTGGCAGGCTCTCATTTTCCATTTGAAACACAACTGGATGTTAAGAACTGCATTGTGTAGCTATGGCTATTGCCTTTCAGTTTGGCAAAACAGATACTATAAATCTTAGGGAAGATTTTTGCAGCAGGCACATTATATATGATGGAGCTATATTTCATTCCTCTATTTAGTACATTTGCTGAGTAGGTAGCATTTTAACAGCCAGACAATGCTTTTCAAGCCATGTAACCAAAAAGTTGACAATAATGAAGAGAAAGTTTTATCACGTTTACATATATGCAAGCAATAATTTCTATACATTATATTGTCAACTGCATTTATATGGTTAATAACCCCAATAAAACATCAAACTCATTTTAAAAGTTTGAACTTTGTAAGCATCACACACACACACACACACACACACACACACACACACACACACACACACACACACACACTTCAGACCATATATATGCATAACTCCTATGGACTCCAACAGGAGTTTTGCCTTCACCTGCACTGTAACTTCAGGTCACAATTTGTAAGTAGTATTGCTGAAATTTAGTGACTATCTTCCGAGAATAGTTTCAGTTTATTGTGTTTCATTGATAATGCCACACACCACTTCAATTAAAAACCTAAGCAGATAAACAGGCCTAGGAGTTAAACATGACTGGCTAATTATAAATGTGATTCAAGATTCCTTTTTACAAATGTTTGCTCTTTTGCTGATATAGAAAAATATATGTGTCTATGTAAAGGGTGTTAGAATAAATAGCACATTATAATACCTTATAGCACAGACTGATGCCGAAAGTAAGTGCCAAACGTTGGTGCTATTTTTAGATGGGCTATTCCTATCTTTGAATAGTGAAATGCTAATTTTCCAGCTAATGGATTGTCTCATTTTGCAAAATTAAGTAAATAAAATACTGGTGTGGACTGACATTTCCAAATAAAAGTTTTTGAAATTCATGCTAAACATGCTTTTATACAGAATATATTCATCACTTGCTTAAATGTTTCCTTTTAAGAAAGTGGCAAAAGGACAGAGATAAACTATAACCTCACAGATTCCACATTTGACATCTTCTGAAAATCCCATGGTGACTAATTCTAATCAGCCATCAAGTAAAAAGATCTCTGGGTCAAAGACTGCAAACACTCTGCATAGTGCTGAGTCTTGCATTTTTCATAAGATGATGAATATAATTTTCATTAACACCATCAAGAAGATCCACAGATTTGCAGTTCTTTAAATTCATAGTCATGAAATCACCTCTGAAATCAGGTAGAAGGGCAAAGAACTTCTGAATGAAGTACATTTTGTGGAACACTCTGTGGATGTCCTGTTTAAACCGCTTTCATGTGACATTTTTCCTCCTGAATTCTGAAGTAGTCTCAGTGTCCTTCAGTATTAGTTTATGCTGTCCTTATGGCTGCTTCGATCTGTATTGTGGTTATTTAGTTCTTGGTTTTTCCACTGAATGCTTGTTCCATTCATTGGTACTGAAGTCGTTAGACTTTTGGATTGGTAACAGCAACAGCAGAGACATGACTGAAAGAAAAAGGGTTCCATATAACATAAATTGCAACTCTCTGTGGAACCATATTCTGCCTTCTGACATGTGTATGGGTCTCCAAGTAAAAAAGTGGGACCTGCCCATCTTTGTGCTACAGAATTAAGATCTGACCCTATTCTCCTTATTTAGGCAACATTTTCACTTTAGTGAATGGGAATTTTGCCTGAGGAAGGCATGTAAGTGGAGATCCCTTCCCACCACACTTCTCAAGTATAATGCATTGTGTGATACATTCTCCATTACAGTAGATTGTCCTTTCCTGTCCTGGAAACTAGGACAGTGATCCAAGACAAGTACTAGTACTAAGAGAGTGGTGAGGGTGGAGTTGACCTTCCTGCAACTCTTACATCATTTTCCTCTTTCCCTCCTCCTTTCCTTCCATCCTTTCTAAGAAGCACAATGGTTCAAAAGAGAGGAAGAGCAGGAGCAAACATTTTTTTTTAATGCTAGGGGCATGGTGAGGATGTTGATTCAAGCCTATGCTGCTGGACTCTGCTCAGGCTGTGAGACTCCATGACTGCTTGAAATGTGCAGGGGCACAATCTGCTCCCTCAGACTCTTCCCCCCCCCCCCCCACGGAAAACAAAGTTGGATCCCAGCAACTGGGATTCCTGACTCTTCTCCAGAGAGGAAAGGGAAGGGAGGACTGGGATTCCAGCCAGACTAGTGTCCCCTCTGGGAGGCAGCAGCAAAAAAGCTTTGCCAATAGGCAGAACTAGACTAAGTTAACTCTATTGTGTATTTGTGGGCTAGAATGTAAAATAACTGTATTGGTACTGCGGTAAGGTGATAACATGGGAGAGTATCTTGAATGTATTGTTTTTGGTATGGGAGATATGGGGTGCAGTATGGGGGCGGGGGGAGAAGCATAAATTAATTGTATGACAAGAGACAGGGCTGGCCTGTGCTAATTGTAGTGGGGCTGGCAGAGAGGCCGAATTAATTATATTAGAAGCAGCCTGGGTAGGTTAAACTCTATTTCCAGCCCCATTTCTCAAGGTGTCCAATGAGAGGTCCAGGCAAAGATCCTTTCCATAAATTCACCAGTTTCCAAGCACCCTGGGCAGGGATCAAGCCCCCTGCAATCTGTAATAGATTGCAAACCTGGTTTTATTTTATTCACATAGTGTGAAACTATCCTAAAAAAAAAAATCTCCAAATTAGTTCATGTTGTGCTGAACACAACAGAGGTGTTCCACATCAAAACCATTAGTCACGTGATTCATTGACCTGTGCCACACATTGGTAGCTTTGCTTTCCTTTCTTTACATATCTTTCTAACAATAGCTAAGGAAATGATACATATTTTGAAGGATGAGTTGGTTTCATAGCCTCCCCCAACCACTTCTTTCTATTCTGTTCTTAACTCTCCTCTCTCACTTTACTACTATTGTTCTGAATGTGTCATTAAGGAAGCACCAACAACAGCAATGTAGAGGCACAACGTGATAACTAAAGGCCAGAAGCTGATACTGGGAGAAAAATGATCAAATGAATTCCACTCCATATACAGTCACCTAGTGGGTAGACAGTACTTAAGATGTTTCACTGAATGTTTGCCTTGGTCTACTTTGTCAAAATTCTATTTTATTGGTTTAGTATCTACACTGCATGTATAGTTTCAGCTCTCATTCTGGTATGTGCTATGTGACCTGCTAATAAAATTAGATAAACTTCATATCCTTATATGCTTATCCTTAAACTTAATGATAAATATAGATATTTATCAAGTACTTTAATAGGGCATGTCTGTGGGACATCTACCTAAAAATGTCTCATTTCAGAAATCTTACCTGGAAACAGTTTTTGAACTTCTTGCTGACAAAATAGAGAGCTATAGGGTTTATACAAGAGTTCATGGTTGCCAGGTTAATGCTGATGTAATCCAGTGGCAACAAGAAACTAGGCAACAAAAAAAGAGAAAATAATTACAACTCTTCACACATTCTAAGTGCATAAGCATCACACATGGATAATTTTCTCTGATGCAAATGCCAGTTTTCTGTAATTAGAAAAGGCCAGTCTGAAATAACTAGTCAGACACTCCAGTTTGGAAAAATGAGAAGAAGGTGAATATAATGGCAATGAGCCAAATTCTGCTTTATCATTTAATCTCATTGAAATAGAAGCCCCTAAAGCTGAAGGATACAGCGGAAAGATCATAAAATGGAGGACTCAGCACATACAGTCTTCTAGTGTCTGGCTCTGACTGGTTAAATTACCAGTTCTCACAGTTGCATGCTTAATCACATTAAACCTCCAATAACATATCACCCTATCTTTTTTTCATTCTAAATGGGTTGAAGTAAGAAGTTGCAGTACCTGAGCAATTCACATCTGTTAGGGTCCCTTTCATTGTACACCATTTTCTTCAAAATTCGGCTCAAATGGAGAGGGAACCAGCAAAGGGCAAAAATTACTACCAGGCAGAAAACTGTCTTAGCAACTTCTCGACGCTAAGGAAAAAAAGCAAATAAAAAGATATTTGATATATATCAGTCACATTGCTATGTCAGGGCAGGGAAGTGACAGTCACAGAAAAGTAGTCACACTAGATAAAAACATACTCTTAAGATTTCTCTTACCTAATTCTGCAATCTTTGTTCATGCAAAACTCATGATTATTCAGGGACAACTATTACATTCATTGGGAATTTTGCATGAGCAAAGACTGCAGGCTCAGATTGTTTCACTTGACTCTTATCAATGCAGACATCATACCCAACAGGTGTGGGCTAGTGAAAGGAATTGTGTGTGGGGTTGAGAATAGAGGTGTTGCCTCTGCAGTTGCCACTAGAATATAACATGCACGGTAAGCCTCTGTTGTTACAATTTTCAGCCACATAACTTTAGTTAATCTCCAAATATGACTTAATCTTAATTATAGCTTCTTTCTTGTAATAGCAGTTATATCAGGTCTTATATTACGATAACTGATTTCTGTCCCAAGCAATTTCTGTCCCAAGCATGGCTACAGCCAAGAGCACAATTAAGTGTTAATGTGGAAGGGGAGAAAGTGTGAGAGCAAAAATGGAAAGTAACCCACATTTTTATAAACTGAGGCACAAATACACCTTGGCTAGGCTTTGGGAGTCATGAGGTGGGAGAAATTTTCTGTACCAGTATCTCCTTTGGCCCACCTGACTATGGCTCTGCACCCTTTCAAGCACAGTTGTGAAGGGTGCTCATACAGAGTCCACTTTGTATTATGAAGGGGTATACACAGTGGGACTCACTCTTATGTACAGAGATTACACAGGGGTTCAGCCTTTAGAGGATTATTCGCAGCTGGGGACAAAGAGATAGGATTGAAGGGCATGAGGTAGCACTTGCAGCTTCCTCTCAGACCATAGATGCAGAGTTTTAAAAAGGCAGCCCAGAAAAAAGCTGCAAACCAAATAAAGTAAGATCTGTGACTGACTTTGCACAATAATCAGTGTTTACATTAGACTTCCTTTGCCATTCAGGGTTGCAATGATGGGAGCATTAGTGTAAACAAGCCCTTGGTGTTTTTATCATTTATCTTAAACTATTCAGAGCAGGACAAGATAAGAGTGTGGTAAAAATGCTGATGGTGGCCTAAACCTTGTGCTCTCACTGTTTCTGCCATGAGTGCACCAAAGGGAGATTTCCCAAAAAAGTCTAGTACAGACAAAGTCAAAGTGTTTATAACCAGGATGCAATACCTCTTTCTTTAGCTCTTTTCAGGAAATATACAATATTTAGCTGTAACTAAAGCATAAAGGACCAGCAGAGCCTTACGTTTAATGGTAAAAATTCACAAAACAAAGCTTTATAGCAGGATTCTAGGGAATTTAGCCAGTACAGATTTAAGGGTAAAGAGCAAGGCTGTCAGACTTTCATAGAAAAGGAAATAAACTCTGGTTAGTCTCTTGAACATGCAGTCTCCGGTATCTGCCCATTCTATAAATTACTCTTATGTTCTGGGTTTGGTTGAATACCTCAAGGTCAAAAGTCATCTATTGCCTCATTTTCTAGTCCTGGAATTTATTTTATTAAAACATGTTTTGAAGTGTTTATAAACCAACTTTCAGACACAGCAGCGCAGTTTTCCAGACCGTGGCTTTCCTAATATTTACCTGCTTAAGATGTTCGCTGAGGGCAATTCTCAGGTTGCTGTTCCTTCTGTTTAACATTTCACAAGTCATTAATGTGTAAAAGACAGCAGTGCATGCTAGTGGCACACAGAAATAAAATCCAAACAGCCACCAGTCCTTGACATTTTTGTAAAACTGAAGATGAGAGAGAGGGGAAAAAAAGGAGGATGAATTTTTTTCTAATGCAGTGCAATAGACAACAGAAATATAAGTGAAAGAGTGGTGGTTGATAGCAGTTTTTCTGAGCCTATTAACTGCAGTGAACTTGATGCATTCTTGTACCTTCTAGAGTGTTTGTGATGGAGTGGAATTCTGACAGTTTGCACAAGATTCTTTCTGAGGCACCATCAAGGCATTTCCCAGGGAACAAGATAAATATATCTAAAAATTACTCCTGACTTACCAGATGTTAATTAGCTCCAAGTTTTAAAAGGTTAGAATTAGCAATAAACCTGTATTGTAATCTCTGTGTGACTGAACTCACCTGTTATGACTAAATGGAAAAGTTATAAGGTATTCTTTTACCAGGGATTGTGTATTATTCCCTTGATTACCATGCTATTTTTTTATATCTAATGTAGAGGAATCGTGGAGATGACCTTTAGAGACAAAACAGACATTTGGTTGTAGTATAAACATTCCATTTTCCCTGGGGATAACCTGTCTATAACTTTGTTACAATCTGTCTCAAGTCAGAAATTGCTGCTTGAGTAAGTGCTTGCTGGGTATTTATAGTCATTCATGCAAATCAGCGCTCAACACTTACCACACAACTGATTTGCCGTATTGAAACAAACTGCAGGTTGACTCCTAAATCCCAATTCCACAGCCCCCAAAATGCATATTAAACCTCTAGGATAACAAGTCTTCATAAGAGCCTTTCTCAACAAAAATAATTTACCTTGTAAGGGTCCGTAAATGTTTTTTATTCCAAAATGGGTAGGTTAAAAATGTCTTGTAAGTGTAATTACCCTCAGCTATCAGTGGATAGATTACTAGTTGGTTTGCTTACGTACTGAGTAGATAGAGGCCACTTAATATGTGCTTGTCTGGAAAATGTGAAGGTTAGGACTAGCTGCTTCCAATGGCTTCAGCTTCTGGTTAGTGTTAACCCTTTACTTGGGGTGCCTGTTATCTGACTTTCATGGTGGGAAATCAGGCTCACTAATAACCTTCTGGTATTTTCTTATTTAATTTTAAACTACTGGTAGAGATTTAGGAGCCATATTATATTTGACAGCGCATTTACAATTTTATTCCTCTGTTGGCAGCTATATTTTCAAACTGGAAGACATGCTGTATTCTATTTTCCTTTTTTAAAGAAGAGCTGTTTTAATTACCACATTGTCTATTGAAATATGCTATTTTAAAGACTTCCTGTCTATAGATTATTAGTTGGTGTGTTGGATGTGTCTCTCATACTCTTTCACCTCGCTACTTTATTCCTAATGAATCTGATCTTACTTGTAGCCTCACAGCTCCCACACCAAAATATCATGTTAATAATGGAGGATTATGTGACTCCTAACTACTGTAGAAAGAAGTCAAGAGGACTGAGATCTTATTTATGTTTGATTCTGAAGAGGAACAAAATTAAAGCTATACTGCAGATAAATTGACCTGCATTTAATGAGGCTGATTTTTCATGAACTCTACCAATAAAGCCATAGATTACATGAGAGAAGCATAAGTTATACTAAGATAAAGCTTTCACTCAGGACAGGTAGAATGAATGGAGGGACCACTGATCAGAGGCCTGACTCTGAAACCTTTATGCATATTGACTATTATACCAATATTCAGACTGAAGCCTGTGGGACTGTTAGTAAGAAGGTACTACTCAGATAAGTTTTTCAGGACTGAATCGAATAGGACCTCTCCTCTAGAATGATTTTCAGTTTTAAGTAGGGTTTTAAAGCTCAGTGCACCCAGTTTCCAATGGATTTTCCCACTAGCTGGGATATAAACATTGGTGAACTTACTCCTCCTCCTGTGGTAAAGTCCAGAGCTGAGAGGTGGTATTGTGAGGGAGGAGTAAAGGAGATAGTTGAGGAGGAAATCTCAGGGGAACAACTTTACGTTCTAGATGGGACCTCATAGGAGCACACCTAGAAAAGCTGCTCAGGACATATGATGAATCAGCACACATCCTTCATGCACTGGCCAAAGCCCCTTCCTCATCTGACTTTCTGAATTGTGTTGATTGGTTCTTTTCTCGTTGCCATCATGTGGAGGAGGGGATTGTGAGCTCTTTCCATAGCTGTATTTTCTATGGGCAGAAATTCCACCATGAGGGATGCACAGCCTGGCTTCTGGTAGCAGAAACCCAAAAGAAAGGCAAGCCTCACATTCTGAAATATTTTCGCTGCTTGGGCTGGGCAGGTGTAGATTTCCATTTGACACCATTGTTGGCAGAGAGACAAGGACTGAGGAGACAGAGGGAGAATTATTTCCCCTGCTACAGGATGTTCCTCCAGATCATTCTTGAAACATCTTGGTGTGGGAATGTAAGGAAACTTCTGTGCTATTATCCATTGTGGACTTGTTCTGTACTCAAAAGAAACACCTCACTTTCTACAGTTTCCTATCAAGGACCTCTCACAAGCACTATATGAGTGTGATAACAAAAACTTCAAATGAACAACCCCCATACAACCTGACCAACATGTAGGCTCTGTATGAAGCATTTACTTGGTGACATGTCCCAAGTAATAAAACCCACAGCAAGATGTCTGTAAATGATTAATTAAAGAATCTGAACTGCAAGAAACTTACATCAAAGTGCCAAACTGGGCTGATTTAAGAGAAATAGGCATCCTTTTGTTTGCCTTGTAACTCCACATGGAACTAGTTTTCTACAGGAAATGTGCATTTTAAACATGTTTCCTAATGCACTCAGCCTCCTGGGATTCATGTCCTAGCATGAGTCTTTCAAGTCTTTCAAAGGATAATTCTTTAAGGTCAGATTTACTTTTATTAGCTGCAGCTGAATGTGGGGATTCATGACTAAAAATTAATATATTTATGTATGATTCCCAGATTTTAGTAGATAAATACAACTTTGTTTCACTCTTCAGTTCAACATCTTGCAAGTGTCTGTATTCTAAATGGCTTATTGCAAAAGAAGGAACTTTGATTACTTTAATGTTATACACACCGTTATAAACTTGTTTGTATTGTTGAGCATGCAGGTAACAATCTGTTCATCTTTGTATTTGAAAGGTACCATGACAAAACCAATTGCTTCCGGAATAGCCAATATAAAGGAGAGAATCCAAATGGAGAAGATTTCAATAGCAGTAATCATGGGGATACCAATTCCCTGAACACGACTCCAGGAGGCAACTGCTCTGTACCTAAAATAAAGAGATAAACATGATATTTCAGCCATTGGCCTATTTTATTTTTAAAATCTATAGCTCTTGGGTTGTTTTAACATGGCAGGGATAGTTCTAGATTCTTTGAACTCCCTTGAGAGATAATCTTAGATCTATGTTACCTGTGTAATGACAGAAGATCTCACTCATCCAGGAAACCTACCCCCCATAGGCCACCAGCAACATTGCATAGCAGATCAGGAGGCTGGTGGCAAACTGATAGATGCAAATGCTTATACCTGGCATCACCATATCTGCAGGTAGTTAAATAAATGTTTTATATCCAGGGTAGGGTAGAGTTGTCCATTTTCATAGACTAAAATACTGACCAAAACAAAACCAAAAAACCTCTCAAAATCCAAGCAGGAAAATATCTGTGGTTTTGGGGTTTTTTTTACTCTGCTTAAAGGGCCATCTTTCATGTATTTTAAATGTTAAGTTACTGGGCTTTATAGAATGGGATAATTTCTATCCTGGTCTCAGAATACAAATAGCTGGGGTGAGCGTTAGTGCTATTGGCAGTATGTCAATTCAGTCTCAGTACCCACATCATTTTTCCTGTGAGAAACTGAAGCAGAGGGTAACAGAGTCTGAAAATAAATCCATGCTAAAAACTACACTTTTCCCTATAACTTAATCCATTTTTAAAAAGGTTATTTTTCAGCAACAGGCCGTGGTTCTCCAGCAGCAACAATTCACATGTACTTAGCCTTTGTAACAGGTTAGCAATGTCAAAAGCTGGAC
Source organism: Pelodiscus sinensis (assembly GCF_052426305.1). Taxonomy (NCBI): domain Eukaryota; kingdom Metazoa; phylum Chordata; order Testudines; family Trionychidae; genus Pelodiscus; species Pelodiscus sinensis. The sequence continues at coordinate 83,845,841 of NC_143055.1, forward strand.
TTCAGCAAACAGTATATTGTCCCCATAATAATCTGGAGTGGCCTGGTGGGTAGATTTCTTTAATCTAAACAGTTCCATTTTTGCAAACTATTTATGCTTTGTTTGTTTGTTTTTCTTCCCAAAACAGTAATAAATAAATATAAAATAATAATTCCAGGCGGGGAAGTATGGGTTTATTATATTGTCTGTTGAAGAAGCTTTTTCTGAAGTTTGGGAAACAAAATAGGCATCCTAGAAATACAGTACTGTCCTTCTCCTTATGCCATAACTTGGGGTATACACCACTGAAACAGTAAAAATTCCATGTGTGTCATTATAGGGCTTGTGGAAGTTCCATTAATGAGATGGTGGACTGATGAATTTATCTCTTGCAGTAATAATTGGAGTTAATTGAATCGATGGATACAGGATTGGGTCCTTACTTGCTGAGGAAAACTCTGTTCTGCTGTCTAATAGAATAATAATGGAGAATACAAAAGTGGAAGATGCAAAGTGGCCAGTAGACTATTTAGACTAGAATCTCTCTCTCTCTCTCTGGTGTATATACAGGGTCAATTGTTGCTTTATACGTAAGCTCTTCAAGATATTAAAACACATTCTATTTACAATCAGATAATTTTTTTCTCTTTTTCTGAATTTGGTGTTCTTTCTATTCTTTGAAAAACAGCATTGCCTTTCTGTTGAATTCTTGGCTTTCTTACAGTGGCGTGGGAACATTTTTAATAGTGGGGGTAAGGGTGCTGAAATCCACACCCTTTAGCCGGGTCCACCCCCCCAGCTGAAGCTGGGAGCAAAGCCTTGGCATGCGGAGCTGGTAGCAGAGCCCCATGGGGCATAAGGACAACAGCAGAGCCTCTGACACATGGCCAACACTTGGGACCCTGGCACGTGGGGCCAGCAGCAAAGCCCCAAGTGCACAGGGTGACAGCTGGAACCTAGTTCCCATGCCTGTGCTTTCCTATTATGTTGTTTACCCACTTGCTTGGTCCTATATCACAATGTTTAACCCTTCATGTCCTTTTCCGAATCTCTCTGCTTCCTTTATTCAGTCTTATGGCTACGTCTAGACTGCAGGCTTATTTCAGAAGAAGCTTTTCCAGAAAATCTTCTTTTGAAAGAGTGTCCCCACAGCAAAAGGGCATAGAAAAAACAATCTGCTTTTTCAAGAGATAGCGTCCAATCAATGTGGACACTAGTTTGCATTTAAGCTGTGATTAGTATGGATGGAGTGGCCACTAGGGCACCTGTGCTTTTTCTTCGAAACCTCTTCTTCCAAAATAAAACCCTCTTCCCCAGCCACACATGCCTTTTTTCGAAAGAGCTTTTTCAGAAAAAGGCTTCTTCCTCATACAAAGAGGTTTACCACTGTCAGAAAAACCCCTGCGTTATTTCAACTTTCTGCCGAAAGAACGCAATTGCAGTGTGGACGTAAGTGTAATTTTTCGGGAAAAACTGCAGTGTAGACATACCCTAAGGGTACGTCTAGACTACATGCCTCTGGCGACAGAGGCATGTAGATTAGGCTACCGGACATAGTAAAATTAAGTGACGGTTTAAATAATCACCGCTTCATTTAAATTTACATGGCTGCCGCGCTGAGCCGACAAACAGCTGATCAGCTGTTTGTCGGCTCAGCGTGATAGTCTGGACGCTCCCCTGCCGACATCAAAGGTATTTGTTGACCACCCAGGTAAACCTCATCCCAGGAGGCATACCTGGGTGGTCGACAAATACTTTTGATGTCGGCAGGGGAGCGTCCAGACTATCGCACTGAGCCGACAAACAGCTGATCAGCTGTTTGTCGGCTCAGCGCGGCAGCCATGTAAATTTAAATGAAGCGACGATTATTTAAATCATTGCTTCGTTTTACTATGTCCGGTAGCCTAATCTACATGCCTCTGTCGCCAGAGGCATGTAGTCTAGACGTACCCTAACCTGTTTAGGCTCCGCGTTCCCCATGCTGCATGGGGAGCGCACAGGCGAAATGGTTGCTTACACTACTTGCTCCCCCGCGGCGGCCCGGCTAAGCGGCGCAGAAGTCAGCCGAGCGCCACTGCGGGAGGCGAAGGGGGGGCGGGGCAGTGACATTCACGGCCAGGGGATGCGGCTTGGAGCTGCTGTCACTCTGCACGTCACCGCCCTGCCTCCCTTCACCTCCCGTTGTGGTGCTTGACTGACTTCTGCGCCGCTCAGCCAGGCCACCGCGGGGAAGCCCAAATGGCAGCTTGCTCCGCTTGCTCCCCCGCAGCGGCCCGGCTGTGTGGCGCAGAAGTCAGCCAAGAGCCACGGCAAGAGGCGAAGGGGGGCGGGGCGGTGACGTACGTGGCCAGGCCCCACCCCTAGCCATGTATACTCGGCTGACTTCTGCGCTGCTCAGTTGGGCCACCACGGGGAAGCAAGTGGCACAAGCGGCCGTTTGGGCCCCGTGCTCCACACGCAGCACAGGGGCTGGCCCCATGTCCCTGGCTGGGGCTGCAGTCCCAGGGGCTCGCCCTGTTGCCTCTGGTCCTGTTGTGCCAGCCCTGCTACCACCAGGGCTGTGCTCTCCACACCAGCCCAGCCCCAGAACCTGGCCAGTTGGGGCTCTCTGGTTGTGCAATATCCATGGTCCTGCCAGACCACGGATGTTGCTGGACCAGATAGTCCCAGATTTCAGAGGGTCAACCTGGATTCCAGTGTCGGTCTCACTAATACTAAATATAGAGGTAAAATCACCTACCTCATTACTCTACTCCTCTGTTTATATAGATGGTAATAAACATTATGTAATCATCACAACAAGTGTAGTTAAATCCTGTAGTTAAATACTATAAGTACTACCACCCCCATGTTACAGAAGGGGAAGCTAAGCAGAAAAGATAAGTGATTTGACCAAGGGCAAAGAAGGAGTTAGTCAGAATCAGACTTTGAATACAAATATTCCCTTGCTCTCAATCCTGTGCTTACTCCACCAGATCACACTGGTTCTCCTGCTATTGATCTCTTCTTTGTGGAAAGAGACCACCATGGCTTCTCACTAGAAGAGCCAGCTCAGCTGCAGCCAGCTGGGTGATGGTTGGAAGGATCTTTATGGCAATCATTCAGTCCTGTGGTTTATTGGCATAACCTTGCCCCTCTGCATAGAGCCTGAAAACTGGGCTACTAGATCAAAACAAGTAACCTGGAGTTAGTGTTCCACACACTACAGTATGCAGTAAAGGCTAAAAAAGACCTTCTGCATAGAGGAAAAAATCCTTAATTTCACTCTTTATCTTCAGATCATTGTTTGGGACAAGGCAAGAGTAAAAGCACAGTGGGGACAACCGCCCTGAGTGACCTAAATTTTGGTAATATAGGTAGTACTGTAGACATAGCTTTAGTTACAGTCAGACTCAAGCTGTAGTCATCACCATGAATCAGAGTTTAAAAAGGCCTGACAGGGATTTGCAAGAAATGTGTGTTCCCTTTTGAAGGACAAACATGTGGCACTGTCTGCCAGCCTCTAAAAGCCCTCTCCACATGTGAGCAGCATTGTTCCCCCTGGGCATAAACAGTTAAACTTTAGTACACCACTTATGCTGGCCCGTTTCTGTTTAGACATGGGTAATGGGTAGGTTTACATAATAGACAAAGCTAGGAAAAATTCTTGTAAAAATTAAAACTTTTCAGGGTTAACATCCCTGAAGGTGATTAGAAGTGCAATAGTGACCAAAGATGTGGAACATGGGCTCTTTTCTCATTAAGTTCTGCCATTTGAAATCATGGAGGCATGTGTAATTGACACCAACTGTGGGGCTGGAGGCATAAAACAAAGCTGTTTTATAAATGGCCATGTATAACTTTTCCTGATATTTGATTACGTATTGCTCTGGAGAAGCAGTTCTAAAAGCAGCGACACTTTGTCTTTACCTCCCTTTCAGAGAGAATTTTGCTGGAGTTTGAATCAATGTTCAGGCTTCTTCTCCAGTAAGATCTCAGATTTATTTTGTATTTTAAAAAGGCTTTTAATATGACAAAGGAGGTCCAAGGGTTTTTTTTAGCTTGTTACTTTTAAAAATAAATACAGTTTTTGTTTTGGTAATTTACAGTGCTAATTGCTCATATTTTACTGGAATACATCCATTTAGCGTGCTATGTGGTTTCAACAATTCCAGAGTTCTTTCTGCTGCTAACCCTGGTTTGGAAGTTCATAACAAACAACCTCTTGATTTGTTTTTACATATACATTTATTTTGGATGACAAAAGATGTCCAATAATCTCTGATAACAATATACTAATAGCTGTCATTAATACTGTTATTATACCGCAATCCACGCTTTTGTGCTTTGCATATGATCATTAATTAATTTGGCAATAATAAATGAAGCCTTTTCTTATGTAAGTCATGCTTATTTTAATTATTCCCTGCTTTATCAAGTCCTAGTTGAAAATATTGATAACTTTGATTCATAATTTGACCACATATATAAGAAATGACATTATGTTAATGTAACAATGCCAGGCTTAAAGCAGCACCTCAAAAAATAATGTTGGTTTCGTTTTGCAACATGGAACACAAGATGCACAATAAAAAATTACATAATCCACAATTGACATAGTAGTATCTGTCTTTGAAAGGGAGCTTAACATAGTGCTTTAATTCCTATTTCTTTAATTGAACACCAAAACTGGGGGAAAAAATCCTATAAAACTCCATCCAAATACTCGATCTGAGCACTGGAAAAATAATTTTATCTCCCAAATGATGTGGGAATGATACTTGCTTCAGAGTAAAACTTTTTGAAGTCGAAATGTGAGATCGTGAGAGAGTGCTCCAAGGAACAGCTCCTATATCAACACCATATGTGGAATGTATAGTTTATGGGCCAAATTCTGAGTACTGTGTTCCCATTAGGCCCTATGCTACTCTCACTAATACTGCTGTAAATTGTGAGTAACTCCACTGCAGTCAGTTATCACTGATACGATATTTTACAAACATTAACTAATTAATCACTCCAAGAACCCTATTCTTTTTCATTGAAATATAAGAATCTATGTTAGCGTGTTGTTAATTCTCAACATTAGCATTCCTCACCAGGGTATCAATATGCTCATTTTATATCCTTTGCCAAGGGCACATTATGTGGGGGGCAAACAAACATATAGGTGAGATTCAAAAGTAAAACTGGATTAACCCCAGTGATATAAGGAATTGACCCAGAAAGGCTAAGCCCAAATTTTCAAATGAGGGTGTCTAAAGTTAAGTACTTAAAAGTGACCACTAACTTCAACTTCTTTAAAAATCAGACCCCATTTACCTAAGTCAAATGGGACCTGTACTGACATCAGCAGGAGCACTGGATACTTTTTGAGTGAATCCCTAAAAATAAGGACACTTTTATTTAGGGGCCTTTATATGGATTTAGGTGCTTTAGGGACCCAGGTTTGAAAATTTGGGCAAGAGACATTTGTCCATGGCCACAAAGGAAGTGTCAGCCAGGGTTAGAATCTGGGGATTGCTTGATTCTAGTGTTGTGCTTTCAGATCACTTCCCACAATAACTTTAGCAAGTTATTTGTCCTTTGAAGGGAAAAATGGGATTCTAGTTCAGGCATTTTTTTAAAACAATCCTGTAAATTGCCATACAACAAATCTTATATATTTTTGAGAGTATGTACAATAAGCAGACCAGTGGCATAGCCACACCATTCAGTGTTCTCAGTTTTAGAACAGTTACAAGTGAAAGGTCTCAGAGAACAGTGCCCAACAAAAGGATAAGAAATACTATACCTGTCCACACTAAGGGCACAGAGATTGAGGACTGTGATTCCCACTGATGCCTTCTGTATAAAGGGGAGGAATTTGCAAAGAAACAGCCCGAAATCAGAATCCCCAAAGGGCCACCGCTGAGCAAGAAGCTAAAGAAAGGACATAAGACAATCAGAAACTTTGAATTGCAATGTAGACAGCGAATACGTAACAGACGGTAGTAATGACCTGTCTTCAGACACAGCCCTAATAGCCCAACATTTTTTATGTTTAAGCATTTCTCTTGGTAATGAATGAAGCTGAGAGATAATTCAGACACTGTAGAAACATGAAGGAATTAAGGAGACAGTTTAAACATAAACATTCTGAGGATCCCTTCCTAAAATGTTTCAGTCTCTGTTACTACAAATAATCAAATTCAGCCCTGCCCAGATATAAGTGGGTGCAAAACCCCTTGTGTCTGATTTCACCGGGGCTGAATTTGGCCTAGAGTCTAGTATTCAAGGCATGATGCACTTGAGAGACGAACAAATATATAGGATCATGAGCTGAAGTTGTGGTGGGTGACAATAGAAAGGCTTGTGAGTGTATGCATGACTGACATCAGTATGGAATAACATTTCTTTCCTGTAGGATGTATTAACATAACACGTGAATAAATTGATTCATGTGCATGATTAGGGAGCCAACAGTAATCTCTATCCCAGCTGTCATTTATTCTTTGAACAAATAAAGATGCGTACACAGCTTTGAACCTTGTATTAATCACACTTAGTTCGCTTCTTTGAAGTAGGTTGTATTATAAAGAATCTTATATATACAATAGAAATATAATGCATATGAACAGGTTAGGCACAATCTGACTGAAAATCTTAAATGACACCAGCCTTGTTCTAAACATTGGCCAGTCACAGCGTGAACTGGGGCAGACTTTAGGAGAATTGATAATGAAATCCCAAGTTTCATGACATTTCCTGTGGATCTGCTAAGCACACAAAATACACAATTGTGGCTCTTCCAATCAAAAAAATTCTGGCATGTCAGAGTGGAGCTACCTCTGAGCAAGGCACAATGGTGAAAGATGGGACCAAGGAATCACTTTCTTCTGTTATACAGCTACACACAAATTAGCCAGAATATTGGTGCTTTTGCCTTTTAAATACAAAAGGAAAGTGTGTTAGTACTACAAGAGGGTCTAGACTCCATTATTGCTGCAGTTGTCTTTAAAACCAGGGAATAACCTTGTATATTAACTCTGCTACACTGTATTAAGAATGTTGGGCACAACATTTTTTTTTCCAAATGTTTGAAGTGACACTTTTCAAAAAAACTGTGGGGGTCTCTGATTACTCAGATTTGGAGGGATATTTTATCTGTTCAGACTTTTCATTCCATTTGAACATTTACATTTTCTATGGCCAAAGACATGTTTCTCTAGAAATCCAAACCCTTCCCCTCCTAAAGCAGACTGATCATGGGACTGCAAGTTCCATGGTAAACAACACTATCCTATTTGTACATTTTTAATAGGAATCTTTTCTCCTTTAACTGCATATAAACTATGTAAATACTGCAGAGAGGGACCCAGACCAAAAATCCCAGGTCTCAATACTCTCTGCTGCTGGAAAGGTTTAGAATATAAGCTTGGTTCTGCTTGTTGTTGTATTCTACAAGGTTCTGAGCATCTCACTTCCTCAAGAAATGCTCAACACTTCCAGATGTGATCAGTAGAGCAGCATACTTGTGTTTAACCAAACCTCAGCAGACAGAATGCTGTCATCTTTTCAGTTATTTCTCACTTCCATGAAAATGTACACCCCACTGATATCCTAATAGGACTTGAGTTTGAGCCATTGTAAATAATAATAAATGAAACGATTAAGTTTCACTAGCAATGTACTGACCTCTGATCCTAGCTGAACTTACAGAACGTATTTAACAAACTACAAGCTTCAATTTTGTAAAGGAATCATTACGTGCACAGGAAACATATTCTACCTATAGTAGGGTATGTTCTTGTAGGGGGAAATCTCCTGGAGTCTAGCTCCCACCCATAATACTCTGGATAACCCAGTTAACCCCTAGAAGACCATTTTACTGCAGCCAGCAAGAATCTATTCTATATGGAATGGCACTCTCTAACAAATATTTGCCAGGTATATATTTGCTTTTTCTTAATAATTCTTCTCTTGGATGAGGCCTTCAGTCCATTTCAGAGGCCAAAGAACAGCCGTTGAAGATGGAAGGCCTTAATCTGTAAGATTTTTCACTTCCAATGCTCCACAACATAATTGTCCAGCCAGTTATGGAGACATGGCTCCAACTGCGAAATTCAGGTCAAGGTTTGTCTAGTGTTTGAATTAGTGGGTCTAATGAAGACCCGCTAATTTGAACTGAGAGGGCGTCCCTGTCAGTGCCAGTACTCCTGCTTGTCATGAGGAGTAAGGGAAGTTGACAGGAGTGTTTGCTCCCATCGATCTCCTGCTGAGTGGACAGCCCAAAAACACTATTTAAGATATGTCAACTGCAGCTATGTAATTATCGTAGCTGGAGTTGCGTATCATAAGTCAACTTCCCCATTAGTGTAGACCAAGCCTCAGTGTTTAGATCTGGACCAAATAACAATAGCTTTTACTTCCTACTGCTGGAGGTAGGATTTGAAGTGGCACTGTCATGTGGGAAGGTTTGTATTGCTGTTATTAATCCTTTTAGCCATCAAGTCATCCAAACATTTATTTACCAGTAGAGTTAACACTTAAGAGTTAGTGGAAACGAATTTGTATTTTGTAGTGACTATCTGAAACTCTGCTACTACAAAGCAAACATTGGCTTCAAAAAGAAAAGTCTTGTACTTGAAAAAGGTTCATTTAGTCACTGGTTTTCACAATGAGACCCTGTCCTGGTTGCAGCATGTACATTTCCTCTCAACTCCCTAGGAATCTCTCCTTTTGCAAGATGAAAAGTATTTTATTTCTTTTGTTTCTTCCTTTCTATTTTTCCTTAGCTGAAGTAACACTACTATGGAATCATTACACATCCCTTTTTAAGTTGATTTTAATAAAGATCACTGGGATCATAATTAATTTATTTCATTTACAGACTAATTTTGCAGTTATTTTGGTGGGTAGTTTCCATTATTATTCAATCCTGGCTATGAATTTCTTACTTTCCTTTTAGAGTAGGTGTCAGGTTTTTCCTATTCAAATATCCTTAGAATCAGTAGATCTACTTGCACTTGCATTATTGTTATATCAGCGCAATCCAATGGCCTCTATTCTTCCAGTTTCCCAACAGGATACAAATAACTCCTAAGAACTTCAGTAGGAGTTATATCCTTTGCATGATCCTTTGGATCAATTGATTTTAATGGAATTACTTCTGATTTACATCAGCATGAGATGAAATTAGCCCCATTGGGCCTGATATCTCATTGCCTTGCATATGTATAGTCTGTGCACAGTGTATGTATAATGGCACTCAAGGAACAAGCGGAGAATCAGGCTCACTATCCCTCCTGGCATTCTGATTCTCCATAACGCAAGCTGGCTGTGTCTACACTGGCAAGTTATTCCGGAAAATCAGCCGCTTTTCCGGAAAAACTTGCCAGCTGTCTACACTGGCCACTTGAATTTCTGGAAAAGCACTGATGATCTAATGTAAAATCATCACTGCTTTTCCGGAAAAACTTGCCAGCTGTCTACACTGGCCACTTGAATTTCTGGAAAAGCACTGATGATCTAATGTAAAATCATCACTGCTTTTCCGGAAAAACTATGCTACTCCCGTTCGGGCAAAAGTCTTTTTCCAGAAAACTGTTCCGGAAAAGGGCCAGTGTAGATCGAGGTTTTTTTGCGGAAAAGCGCGTCTAGATTGGCCACGGACGCTTTTCTGGAAAAAGTGCTTTTCTGGAAAAGCGTCCTGCCAATCTAGACACGCTTTTCCGAAAATGCTTTTAACGGAAAACTTTTCCGTTAAAAGCATTTCCGGAAAATCATGCCAGTGTCCGCAGCCGCTGTGTCCACGTAGTCCCCGTAGTGATCGCTGTACTTATGTTGACCTATGTTTTAAGCCTCACTGTCAAATGGATTCTATTTCTTGTAATCTCATCAATAGTCTCGAAGGTTACAGGACATGTCCCAAAAGAAACATGTTTTCCCCTTGTGTATTTCACAGTCACAGGGTAGTCTGTAAAATCAAGCTATGGTGCAATTCCTAAGACAGAACCAAGTGCCGTCAACAACATATTTTTACAGTGAAATCAGAAACTGTGATTTCAAGGTTCTACTCTTTATATTCAGAAAAATTGAACAGCCAGCCACAGATTCCAGAGTATCCCCCTCCCTTCTTACTACCTGATTCTGGAGTATTGAAGCAAACAAGGCAGAAGTGTTGAAAACATTCCAATGGAATAATGTTTAAATGTCACTCAGCTGGTTTTACTTTGCTGGTCTTGCTATTTAAGTGCCATTAGTGTGCTAACTGCTGTATGAAATTCAGATAAAAACCAGACGCATAGTCCAGGTCCCAAGCAATTTACAATCTAACAGACATGAATGTTATAGTCCTATTATATATGTATATACTAAGTACATGTGCACATAGGTAAATCTTGAACCTAGGACCAAGTACATATCCTGCATTTTGTTCTGGATATGAAATGGCTCTGTTCTGCGCTGTAGGTGTAGGTGGCTGGAATACCAGACATTGTGGTATTTCTAGGCATGGTTTGAGCCCTTCCCCATCTCCTGTGACTTCACATGGTACCTGTCAGGTTAGCCACACGGAGGATGCCATTTTTCAGAGTATGCCAACCTGGCCCTGCCAGCATGACCTCATGCTCTCCCCCCGCACCCCGAAGCTGAGCTCTGTTTCACAGAGGGTCTGTGCTTTTGACATAGGGACCTTTCCCCTTATGCAGTGGAATAGTGTAGGTTTCATGGCCAAAGGATCTTGTTGCTGTGGAGGTGGGGCTGGATTTGCCCCTTTGTGAAAAGAGAGCTAAGCGGCTTTGTTAAGCATCGAAGACTCCCACAGCTGTACCTCTGGAAGTGCAAGCTGCTTGTCACAAGTTGCTATTATGACCCTTATTTTGAAAAAGCCACAAAACCCTTGAGATGATCCATGCAGCTAGAAGCAGAGTAATGTGATGTTTTTGCTTACAGCTCTGCTGTTTGTAGAATAAAAAAGATGATTTTGGTCCATATTTCCCTCCTGCCCAAAACTGGATGGAAGAAAACAAACTAATAGAAAATATCTTTAGCTCTTCAACAGCCATATTGCTTTTTTTCTCTCCCTGCTCTGTGAGATTAGTGGAGGGAGCATGAACGGGAAGCAGGGAGTTAATCTAATATGGGACCCACATTATCCCAGTGTTAATTTGTAGATTTCCATACAGCAGGACACCAGCCATCTTTTCTCTGGCCGTCCACTAGTCACTTCTGGGTGAGTATACTATCACGGGTGGTCACCCCTCATGTTTTATAGGGGATCAGAAATCCTGGAGCTTCAAACAACACTAACTTTAAACAATGCATACTTCAGTTCTTTGCAGGGAACATATTGCTAGTTTTGCTCCTCCTATTCCATTTTCTGTGAGGACAATGCGCTGTCTCTAGGTTTTGTGAGGGGTGAAAGGCCATGTGGAGAAGTAGGGAGTATTAGTAAAGCCATTACGTTTCCTCCCCTCTGCACTATCCCACCAAATTTTTTCAGATATTTTAATCCCCTTTGTCCCGCTAAGCAGAGATGGCAGTGAGCGACATGGATTCTGGCAATGATATAGTTGGATTCCTACTGTTTTTTTCTTCCCTTTTAGGCAGTGAGATGTAACTATGGATGCGGATGTACAGGCCTCACGCTGAAGCAGAAAGGTTACATTTCACAGAGATGCTGAAAGCGCAGATAATGAATGCCTGGTTCTGAAGCAAACAGCAGTTAAAGTTTTTGAGTTTGTTTCTCTCTAAAATTCTTGTACTATTATTTTACAAAGTCTGCCTAGTGGTAAAGCATTCTTTACAATTCTAGATATCTCCCTGGTGATATTTTCATTGTTTACACAGTATGATTAGTTGCTCTTTTTATATGGTCTATGGTGTTGGCAAACGTCCCCTTCTTTTGAGGTGTACTGTACTTCAAGCTGTGCTGCTCTTCTTCAGAGAAATTATCTGTTAGGTATGCTTGTGTGAATGGTAGTTTGTTGAAAAGATTTTTTTTCAGTCCCTAGGCAAAGTGCTGCTTTTATTTTTCTTCCAACTGTGTTGCCTTTTGTATGTTGCTAAAAGAGAGCGACAGTATTGCTAACGAACTGCTACAGAACCAGTGAACCCTGGATATGCACAGTCGGAACATTCCCTTGTTATCTGACTATTTCAACTGATTGAAGAAGGAACAGAGAACATTCTAAAACACATTCTTGTTATACCTAGGGCACCTAGCTTCTACACGTGATCAATGCACTTAGAAATCCACAGACACCATATTTTAGAAGGAAGAAAAAGGAGGAATTGGTGATGTGCTGGGTGAGGAGAACTTACTGCTTAAGGGGTCTCTGTATGGCTTATGATATACAGCTGTGAGTAAGAGATGATGAAACTCTGTACCCCCACATAGGGACCTTTGGTAGGGATTGTACCACAACTCTTTTGAGTGCAGTGGGAGCATATGGGTTGTACCCTTTCTTTAGGTTGCTGTAGTCTGCTCCCACAGAGCACGTGGGAAAGACAGATCCTTGATCCTGACTTGTACTGGCCCCTGTTGATCTTTCTGGGGTGATTTGTGCCACTAGGCTCATTAGGATGGAGCAAATCCTGTGTCCTCCGAGGCCATTGTATGCAGGCATCAGGAAGGGAAGACTCATGTTTCCCCTGCTCTCCCAGTCATCCATAGAGTTACGCACATTCTGACCATTAATATACTGAGTTCTGCAGAATTTGTGGGTATTAAGCCACTACTTCTTAGAAGCACTGAGTGGAAGCTGGGATGTAATCTGTATGCACTCTACTCCTAAAGGGGCTAATACTTAATGGGAAAAATGTATTGCCAAATCCTGCTTTAAATGGGAGTTTCTCACCCAAGTAAGAATTGTAGGGTTTAGATTTGTGTTTGCAGTGGGCTTTGTCCTGAACCCCTTTTGCATAGGATCCCCTTTTGTGATGCTACTTGCTTAAGACTCATTTTGTTTCATTGTCATCTGCATGGTGGAGTGTATGAATTGTGATGGGGGAAAAAAGAAACCCAGCTAAGTGTACCAATACTAAACATTGTGGCTACGTCTAGACTGGCATGATTTTCTGGAAATGCTTTTAACAGAAAAGTTTTCCGTTAAAAGCATTTTCGGAAAAGAGCGTCTAGATTGGCATGGACGCTTTTCCACAAAAGCACTTTTTGCGGAAAAGCGTCCGTGCCAATCTAGACGCGCTTTTGCGCAAAAAAGCCCCAATCGCCATTTTAGCCATTGGGGCTCTTTTGCGCAAAACAGTACTGTGCTATCTACACTGGCCCTCTTGCGCAAATGATTTGTGCAAGAGGGCTTTTGCCCGAACGGGAGCAGCATAGTATTTCCGCAAGAACACTGACAATCTTACATGAGATCGTCAGTGTTCTTGCGGAAATACAAGCAGCCAGTGTAGACAGCTGGCAAGTTTTTCCGCAAAAGCTGCTGATTTTGCGGAAAAACTGGCCAGTCTAGACACAGCCTGTGACTTTGAGTTAAATCCTTGAGCATTAGCTAGGGATAGATTGGTTTAGCTCCTCACCTGACATTCAGAATTTCTGTTGCTCAGAAATGCTAATTGTCAACTAGGAATACCACAACACGACTTCCTTCAGTAGAAAGAAAAAGTCAGAGAATTCATGCTATTTACCACAGGTTGGTCACATGCTATTTACCAGAGGCATGCCTCTCACACTACTCAGCCTAATGCTGCTATACACAAACTGCTGAGGTTTGGATGCTGGCGTGACTAGAACATAAGAACGGCCATACTGGGTCAGACCAAAGGTCCATCTAGCCCAGTATCCTGTCTGCTGAGAGTGGCCAGCACCAGGTGCCCCAGAGAGGGTGGACTGAAGACAATGATCAAATGATTTGTCTCCTGCCATCCCTCTCCAGCCTCTGACAAACAGAGGCCAAGGACACCATTTTATCCCCTGGATAATAGCCTTTTATGGACCTAACCTCCATGAAATTATCTAGCTTCTCTTTAAACTCTATTATAGTCCTAGCCTTCACAGCCTCCTCTGGCAAGGAGTTCCACAGGTTGACTACACGCTGTGTGAAGAAGAACTTTCTTTTATTAGTTTTAAACCTGCTCCCCATTAATTTCATTTGGTGTCCTCTAGTTCTTCTATTTAGGGAACTAATAAATAACTTTTCTTTATCGGCCGTTTCCACACCACTCATGATTTTATATACCTCTATCATATCCCCCCTCAGTCTCCTCTTTTCTAAACTGAAAAGTCCCAGTCACTTTAACCTCTCCTCATATGGGACCCGTTCCAAACCCCTAATCATTTTAGTTGCCCTTTTCTGAACCCTTTCCAAGGCCAAAATACCTTTTTTGAGGTGAGGAGACCACATCTGTACACAGTATTCAAGATGTGGGTGTACCATAGTTTTATACAGGAGCAATAAGATATTCTGGGTCTTATTTTCTATCCCTTTCTTAATAATTCCTAGCATCCTATTTGCCTTTTTGACTGCTGCTGCACACTGCGTGGAAGTTTTCAGAGAACTGTCCACGATAACTCCAAGATCTCTTTCCTGATTTGTCGTAGCCACATTAGCCCCCATCATACTGTACATATAGTTGAGGTTATTTTTCCCAATGTGCATTACTTTACACTTATCCACATTAAATTTCATTTGCCATTAGGGATGTAAAAGAATAGTCAATTAGTTGACTCCCCAGTAAGTCCCCGGGGAGTCAAGTCAACTACTTGCATTCTCCCCCCAGCACCGCATTCCCCCTTCCCTGCTTAAAAGCCTGCCTCTCCCAGCACCATCTCCGCGATGTCACCTGCCTCTCTCCATGCTGCTGCCTCTAAGGGGGGGTAGGGGAAGCTCTTCTGGCAGCAGCTCCTGTCTGCGGGAGGTCCCATCAGGGAGTGGACAGGGGCTGTTTGACCTGGTGTGAGTCAGGACTGAGCAAGCCCAGCTCAGTCCGGCTTGTGGCAGGTTCAGGAGCTTCCCCGCTGTGGCTCTGCGGTTTAAATGTAACAGGATCCAGACTGCCTGGGCACCCAGCTCTTACTATATTTAAACTGCAGAGCTGCAGCGGTGGTAGCTCCTTCTGAGCGTCTTCCCTTATCATGTAATCATTTGTATGTAACCTAATGGTCCAGAGAGTTTAAAACTATTAAATGAAAGGCAATGAGTCATACATCAACCTTATTTCCTAGGTTACTTTTGAATGACTAGATCTTTGCTTTAAATATACATTAAAAGACACATAGGCTGGATGGTCAGCCCATGTTAAAATTGTAACAGAATGTGTTCCATGGAAGCTCAGTTGTTTTAGACTATTTTATTTATGTTTTAATAATAAATATTTGTGAAGTCTTTTTTTAACCCCCATCACATACGACTAAATCCTTAACACTTTGCCATATTTTACATCATGGTTGCGTCTAGATTGGCATGATTTTCCGGAAATGCTTTTAACAGAAAAGTTTTCCGTTAAAAGCATTTTCGGAACAGAGCATCTAGATTGGCACAGACGCTTTTCGCAAAAGCACTTTTTGCAGAAAAGCGTCTGTGCCAATCTAGACGCGCTTTTCTGCAAAAAAGCCCCAATCGCCATTTTTGCGATCGGGGCTTTTTTGCAGAAAACAAATCTGAGCTGTCTACACTGGCCCTTTTGCGCAAAAGCTTTGTGCAAATGGGACTTTTGCCTGAACGGGAGCAGAATAGTATTTCCGCAAGAAGCACTGATTTCTTACAGTAGAAAGCCAGTGCTTTTTCGGAAATTCAAGTGGCCAGTGTAGACAGCTGGCAAGTTTTTCTGGAAAAGTGGCTGATTTTCCGGAAAAACTGGCCAGTCTAGACACAGCCCTTATGTTCACTGCTCCAGCAATTTTTACAAAAAATAATGATCCAGTTTTTTATTCCCTTGCTACATACAAGTAACTCTCATGGACTTATAAGCATCAGAAGATCCCTGGGGCAGGGGGGGGGGGGGGGGGGGGCGGAGATTTGGGTCCAAGTAGTGTAAAGACAATATAAACTTGATTAAAACTGAAAGTTGTCATAAGACCAATGTTTCAGTCAGTAAGGGTTTAGGCCATTCAGAAATCATTAGTGAATATTGCTAGAACGTTTTGGGGGAAGTCAGTCATGAGGAAAAGACTGCAGAGGGTTTTACCTACGAAAGCTCATGATATAATATGTTTGTTAGTCTCTAAGGTGCCACAGGATTTCTTGTTTTTATGAGGAAAAGAGGTTACAGGATAATAGCAGTGAGAGAGAAAAAAGTTCTAGAAGATCTTTGAGTCCAACTTACTATCAGGGCATGATCAGAAAAAACCTAAACATGAAGGGCCAGATCCTCAGATGATATATATAAATCTCCCCTATGTTTGCAGTATTACTTCATGTTTAATTAGTTCAAACTACATGTTACAGGAAGGGTCTCAGTTGGAATTATAGTGGTGGACTATTTAAGAAGAGATAAAACTTCAGATTGTGAGAGCATCCAGAAACTTATCTCCTGCAAACCACACTCCAACATTTTGATCAGATTTATAGAAAAATATACCCAGTTCTTCACTTTTTATAATAGCATATGACTGACAATTAGTAGATTTGCTGCATTTGAAATTTACATTTTATGAATGTAATACATTTAGATTAATTAATTGTTCATGATTGCATATGCATTATAAATACAAAGAAACTCAAAAGAAACAGATTTTTGATAGCGTGAATAATAATGGAATAACTTTCCTATAGAGGAAACTTATTCTTAGGATCAGTGATTTACTGTATGGTTAATGTCCTAAATTATGAAGGTTTCAATCTCTTACACATTTTTATCCTGTGTTACCTAATTGTGGAAGTCTTATTATCAAGATAAATATTTGCACTCTGATGTTTTGGGCAATTTGCCTAACTAAACAGTGAAAGATCAGATCTATAACTTATAAAACATTTGAAATCATTTATACATAAAAGATTGTGTTGTCTTAATTTGTCATGGAAGCAATTTAATACTATCTACAGCAGAAAACTGTTCTGGCCCCTCCAACTCCAACTGGTCTGGCTTTGCCTGAGTTTATATGGCTCATCATGAAGATGACTTCTGAAATATAGACTCTTAAAATTTACTTCAAAACAGAGAGTGTAGAAAATCTTGTAGCTATCAGAATGCACTTAGATGCTGCTGTGGATTTTAGGATTCCTATATGTAAGGGGTCTCAGACTCCTGGCTTGAGGGCCACCCCCAGCTGGAGTGATTGTGCAATCCAGTCTGGGACTCTCGGCAGGCTGGTGGAGGTGGGGTGTTGTCTGATACTGACCCCCAAACCTTACCTCTTCCCGACATCATCCTGCCTTCTCCCCCGATGGCATCCCATCCCTCGAGGAGGCAGCTTTGGGGATCACTGATGCCAAATGGCAGCCTGGTACCATATGGCGGCAGCAGTTATGCCCCCTCACTCCTTGTGGTGGCAGGAGCCACAGGGAAGTGAAGCACAGTACAGCAAGTGCATTTGCCCAGCCAACTAACAATATGCTTCGGGCTTCTAAGTACAGGCAGAACCAGGTTACGTATAAGATAGGGACTGTAGGTTTGTTCTTAAGTTGAATTTGTATGTAAGTCGGAACTGGTACATATTGTAGGGGAAACTCTAGCCAAACATTTCTCCAGAGCTCAGTTTTATTCTCCCACACCTCACTTCCCTCAGTCCTTTATTCTCAAGCTGAGGTGTCTGCTGAGAAAAGCCGCTCCGTGTCTCCCTGGTCTGCTGTTGGGGGAGGGGTGCTAGCTTCGCGTCTCCCTGGTCTGCTGGGAGGAAGCAGCTAGTGCGGGGTTGCCTCATCCCGTTTGTAAGTAGGGATCCAATGTAAGTCGGATCCATGTAACCCGGGGACTGCCTGTATATAATATGTTGTATTTCAACCACTAATTCATGTTGCAAAGTTAAACACTCAAAAATTAAAACATGGCAGAATTAACCATAATGCAACTTTAATTCTGCTCCTTCTGTGCATGAAATTCTTAACACCAGAAAAGTAAATGGCAAAACTCCCACTGACTTCAATGAGACAAAGATTTCAAATACAGTCTCTAATTACATAGAATGCTAGAAGGGACCTTGAGAAGTCCAGTCCCTTGCCCTCATAGCAGGACCAAGCACCATCTAGACCATCCTTGACAGATGTCTGTCTAACCTGCTCTTAAATTGTCTAGGAAGGCTATAGAATCTCCCATCACTGAAGATATTTATTCCAGTGCTTAACCACCCTGACAGGAGGTTTTTCCTAATGTCCAGTCTAAACCTCACCTGTTGCAATTTAAGCCCATTGCTTCTTGTCTATCATCAGAGGTTAAGGAGAATAATTTTTCTCGCTCCTTTTTGTAACACCCTTTTAGTTACCTGAAAACTGTTGTTATGCCCCCTTTAAGTCTTCTTTTTTTCCAAACTAAAGAAACCCAATTCTTTAAGTTTTCCCTCATAGGTCATGTTTTCTAGACCCCTAATCATTCTTGTTGCTCTTCTCTAGACCTTCTCCAATTTCTCCACATCTTTTTTGAAACGTGGTGCCCAGGACTGGACGCACAGTACTCCAATTTTGGTCTAATCAGTGCAGCACAGAGGGGAAGAATTATTTCTCATATCTTGCTTACAACACTCCTCTTAATGCATCCCAGAATTATGTTTGATTTTTTTTTGCAACTGTGTCACACTGTTGACTCATATTTCGCTTGTGGTCCATTATGACCCCTAGATCCCCTTCTGAAGTACCCTTTCCTAGACTGTCACTTTCCTTTGTGTATGTGTGAAACTGATTGTTCCTCCCTACGTGGATTATTTTGCATTTATTCTTATTGTACTTCATCCTGTTTACCTCAGACCATTTCTCTAGTTTGTCCAGATCATTTTGAATTATCCTTATCTTCCAAAGCATTTGTAATCCCTCTCAGCTTGGTATCATCCACAAACTTTATAAACATTATAATGCGTTTTCCAAAAGAGCCAGAAGAGTATTTTGATAGTGTGAGTTAGGGGCCTTTTGTTTGTATTTTGTGTGGTGATTCTAGTCTGTGAAGCTGCTTCATAATGATGCATGGCATACAGCAGGACCAAGGTTTCGAGATACGGATGGCTGGGTGAGGTAATTTTTTTTTAATTGTACCAACTTCTGTTGGTGAAAGACACAAGCTTTTGAGCTACAGAGAGCTCGTCAGCTCAACCTGAAACAAAATATTTCATTTTGATTTTCCTGATGTAGAATTGTGCATTTTTTGGGAAAGTTAAACTATTGCCATAGAAGATTTCAATTTTGCAAAATTTGTATCTCTCTGTTGAAAAACAAATTAAATTGAAAATTTTCATCTACCTGTATTTGCTACCAACTTCTACTATAACACATGCATTTTTATGACCACCCCTTTGGCTTAATTCTGGTCACACTCATTTAAAACCAATGTAATACTATTAACTTAACTTAAATGGAATAACCTCTAATTATGACCAGTGTAAATGAGATAAGAAACAGACCCTGTATCTTATTTCATACATATATATTATATTTGAGTAACCTTGTTGTGGGTACACCTGTATTATAGTTACGCCTCGAATTATAAATCACAGTATACATTTTTAAAGAGTGTTATTTTCAAAATCTGAGCTATTTGCTTTTTTATTTTAAAACCCATTTTAGGCCCCTTTAGGCATGTACTGTATATTTTAATTCATGAAAAAAGATCTATAAGTGAGATGAACAAAATCCAAAATTTGCCAAAATGTTTGGGGGTTAAATTGTTTATGTTATAGCTGGTTTTCATCTGGTAGTCTATGGACCCTCAAGGGTTTGCAGAATATATATAAGGGCTCCACGAAAGGTGGCTGTTCCTATTGAACAGTGGTTTTCAACCCGTGCTTGGCAGAGCCCTGGGGGTCTGTATGTCATGTCTAAAATTTCCAAAGGGGACTCTATTTACTTTCAAAAGTTTTTAGGGATCCATAAGTAGGGAAAAAAATGTTGAAAGGTGCTATTGTATGTTGTTATGCCTTCTTTGAGGTCCTAAGGAAAGAATAGTCATAATAACCTTAGTAACGTGTTTGCTTTGGCTAAAGTGAGAAAAAATTTACAAACATATTTCAAGGGTTTCTAAAACACATTTAGGCAAGTATCAATAACAGCCAAATGTTTTGATACTCATGAGAAATAACTAGGTTCCAGTCCTATTCTTATTTACTTCAACAGCAACTGGATTAGGGCCCATGAGAGTTTTTTGCTTATTTAAAACATGTTTTTTTAAAATCTATTTCTAATTGTAGTTCTGTCTTTCCAGCCCACAACATATTTCAAGTGATATAATCATTCAAATTTATGGTCAAATTTGGGTCAGTAAATGTACAACACAATATAAAAGGCAGACTTTTGTGCTTTTGCTTACTTCCATTTAAATCTATGCTGGACGACATAATGTAGTTATATTTAAAAGAGTTGTTTATAATCCTTCATGTATTTTGATAAATCTAGTTGTTAAGAAACAACTTTTAGATATAAATATACGTGACCTTAACAATCATGTCTACACTGCAATGCTATTTCGGGATACCAGAGTATCCGGAAATAGCTATTCCACCTCTTCACAACAAGTCTGTTATTTCGAGCTCACTATTCTGACGTTCCTGTAATGATGACTCCTTATTCTACAAGGAGTAAGGGATGTTTCAGAATAGTGCATTGTTTCAAAATTTTGCACTTTGTAGACAGTGCCGAACGACGAAATAAGCTATTGTGAAATAGCTCAAATTGCATATCTTATTTCAAGTTACAGTGCAGTGTAGATGCACCCAAACTGATTTGACTCTCTGCCATGAATGATAAATTCAAGCCTTAACACTCAACTCTATTGACATTCTAGAAGGGCTATTAAGTCATCCCAGAAAGATTGTAAATCATAGGGAATATTTTCGATATAAACAAAGGAAAAATAGGATGTGTTTCCAAAATAGTTGCTATCAATTTGATTCATAAAGAGAATGGCAGTCTTTTCAAACGCTGCTCTCTTTGTTGAAGTATGCCCTTTGCTAGGTTGCTGAAGGACACCATTCAAAATCAAATTTGAATAGATTTCATTTGTAACTAGTTGCTATTAAATACACAAAGACACACCTTGCTATGGCAGGTCAGAATAACTTGCAAAAAAAAGATGTACTGTTATCTTCATAAGGAGAAACCTAAAAATGGTGTCTTGACGTTTGCTTTTAAACATAGACTGTTTACCTTTCTTTATACTTTGCTTATGAATAAGTAGAAAAGCAGCGACAGAAGCAAACACGCTGTGAACTTGTTAAAGAATAGCAGTTAAAGTGTAGCCGTTGTTTCTTCCTACCTTATATACATTGATAGGAATATCAATGACAATATAGAGAAGGTCTCCTAGCGCCAGGCTAGCTATCAGCGCATTGGGGCCATTCCTCATACACTTGTTCTGGTAAATGATCCTCAGCAAAGTTGCATTCCCAACCAATCCAATGATGAAAATAATACAAGAAATCACTGTGTTAATGTATTTGAAAGTGGCCGCAATTTTAGTCCTTTGGGCGCAATACAGTGTTTTGTTGGGCACCACAGGTCGGATAGTAGTAAGGAGTAAGCTGGGCTCTATTCCAGAGTAAGTGGTCAAGTAGTTTCCAGAATCACTCAGATTGGCGTAATATCCATCAGAACTGTCGCTGAGGACACATCCAGCCACAAGAAATAGCAAGGCGACCTTTAAACAAAAGCTTTCCATCCTGAAGTCTTGAATGGCAGCCACATTCAATGAAATAGTTTTCAATATTTCACTGTGATCCTTCTCACTTCTTCACCTACATGGAGAAACAAACATAAACAAAGCACAGATTAACAATAATTTTATTTCTCATTTCAAAAGAAGTGCCTCTGCAGCTATCTTGAATAATAGATTACAAAATGAGACAGAAAATCCCCATGGCATTTGAAGGCTAGTGCTAAAGAAATGCTGCCATATCACAAAAGTGTGTAGGAGTATTTGTCTACATAAGGGATAAAGCATTCCAGACAGCAAGTGGTGGATAAGAGTTTTGTCACAAGACTTAGGCTTCCAAGTGAAGTAAATCAGAATGTGGTGTCTTGGCAGCATTACAGATACTTTATGGATACTAGCATTTACATTTTTCCGTAGCTAAATTCTACTAAATAAGAAAGCCACAACTCTAAATTCATAATTAATTGTTTAAGGCCAGAATGTATTTATTATTATTATTAGTTTTAATATTTGGTGAACTGCAACAATGATGGTAGAGACCTATTTTTCTTTACCTTAATAATTAGCTGGCTTCTTACATTTATATATAATTTTCAAATCCAGTTAATGAATTAGGTAGTTCATTTTAATGCCAGATCCAAAGCCTTCAGCAGTAAGTGGAGAGACTCATAAGGACTTCAGTAGGTTTTGAATCAAGCCCTTAATGCTTTTAAATCTGTTACATATGTATCTAGTAGAAATGTATCCTGGACATTTCAGAATTCCAGTACAGCCCAAGTTCAGATGTTTAGTCATAGATAAGCCCATTATAAATGCGTAAAAAAGCAAACATGATAGATACTTCATACATAATACTTGGCATGGAATCCCAAGGAAAACCCCATGAAATCTGCTGCTTCTAAAGGATACATTGGTAGCGGGATGTTCTTCCCTCACAAGCGTGACCCGAGTTAATAGAAAAGTCTGTAGCCTACCTACTGCAGAAGAGGATGGTTATCATCGCTATTAGGAATGCTGCATCATGTAACAGGTTACAGAAAAACCTCTCTAGGGTTCTCTTGTGAAGTGTAGTGCGCACTTTCAAGCACCAAAAATTTCTCCCCCTTCCCTTCATCTCAGTGACAAACTCTCACAAGACATCCCTGTATTTACTAGGATAAAGTCAAGAGCAGCATTGAGCCAAACAGGAGATTAGAAAGTTGCATACTATTAGTAGGAGAACCTGAATAAAGGAGTTGCAGAGGTAATGAATTAGTTAATGAAGTAATTAGAGAGTTAATTAATTCAAGTATATGGGGAGCTTCCCCTCCTATTTTTCCCTAAAGGATTATTAAACAAAGAATAACAGTGAAGAATTTACAGTAGGAAGCAATGAGAGAGGTTTCATTGACACTGGGCCTTTGTTACCAATATTTTAGTACTATTACCTACTATGTTCTTCCATTCCAGTAGGTGGTATGTAAAAAGTCATGAGTGCGTAATAGGAGCACATGTGTGTGTATGTGTATTTTGCATAGGGTATATGAATGCCTGTGTTTGTTCTCAGTGATACAAATTCAAACCTGCTACACTGGAGTAGCTAAAATCATAATCTAGTCTGTTATTTGATCTTAAAGACTAATGAACTGGATTTCTGTCTAAGTTTATTTTAAAAATGCTTGTTCTATTGGCACCTCAGAGCCACTAGCAATTTTTTTGCAATGCTTTCAATTTAGGATTATAAAGCACTTTTGTAAAACTCAATCATGCTTAACAATATTTTTTGTCAGTCTGATATTATTATTAATACATTATTATTATTACAACCATTTTACAAATGGGGAATACTAAATCACTGACAGTTGTGGTGACTTGATCTGTTCATACAGCAAATCTGATGCAGCCAAGTATAGAATCCAGATTTTCTTACAGCTAGTTCTATGCTTTGAACCATGTAACTAAACTTCTCTTTCTTGGTTTATGAACTTTTTAGGTGCAAATGTGATATATTACTTGTATCCCACTTAAATGTGATATCAACATGGCAGTTATACAAACCACCTGAGGAACTAAGAACAAAATACCTAAGACCCCAAAAAGAAACTTTTCTTGAAGGGGTACCAAAACCAAAACCAAAAAAATTCCCAAGAACATGGATTCATGATATACATATTCAAGATATGGAGCCATTGACAAATCCTCCATTACTATGTGTTTGTTTTCAGTGTGCCGATATGCATGTGTAATAGTAGTGCAGTAGCACCCCTGTTTATGTGCAATACAATAATACTTGTGTTAACTCTCTGTAATGAACATTAACCCATTCTATTTATGTAATGTCAGTATCTAGAATAGCTAAGGAATTTCTTTGCATTTACAGGCCATATGCATGTGGTGTCAGTGTGTCATTAACACAATGGTACACAAAATTTCTTATAGCCAGCATGGGATGTTGAGAAGAAGACACCCAACTTCCCAGCAACAATTATTCTGCTAGGAAGAACAAAGTCAGGACAATCCTCATGCCAAGATTTCTAAAAACAAACCCGGCAATTTGAAATGATTTATTTAATTGATTAAACACTACTGAAACGTATTAACATTTAATTCATTCAATTAAAAATGCCAAAAGGCACATGAAGTTTAAAATGGGATTTAATAAACTTAATTGGGACAAAAGTTTTAAAGCAATTACAATTAAAAATACTGAACAAAATAATTTTCTCCTGGCTAGTTCAGACTAAGCAAAGTGTAGTTGACTGTGGGGTAACTGCCTTTTCCCCTTCTTCCAACACAAAAGAGAATACTCTCGCAGTACTGTCAAAAGATCAGTTCCAAAATGCAAGGGGCGATGCATTACCACTTTCAGCTAAGGGTATTTGACATGTTCTATGCATTTTAAACTTTTGTTGTTAATAACATTTGTTGCAAAGATAAAATAAGATGCCTGATAACTAATACACATTTAGTAAGTGATAAAACCATACCATGAAGCTCCCTCTAGGCTCTCTCACCCTGGGAACATGCAGCTGCTTCTCTCCCAGTTCCGTGCATAGGAGACTGCAAACTCACTCCAAGTGTAGTTCAGGCTGCTGCTGAGAATTTCCTCTGTGTGGCTTCTCTTGGGAAAGCCTTACTAAACCTCCTTTCTCAGTGTGACTGGGTGGGATTGGAAATCTCCACCTCCACTGTATCAGCAAGAGAGAGAGAGAGATGTTAGAACGTCCCCTATTTCTGTCCCCTCCCCCAGTCACCCCCCCCCCAAAAAAACCTCCAACTGAGACCGAGACCCTGCCAATGTTGAACACAAAGGCTGCCTCCGGGGCACAAGGGAACACTGAGTTCTTTAACCATTTCCTCCCTAATGCTGGGTTAATTTAAGCAATAGAGCTTAGAAATCCGCTACAGTAGCTTTCTACTTAAGAAGCCCAGGGCAGCCTATTGAAATACTGGACAAATGAGTGAAATAGGAGGCATTAGAAAGATAAACAGCAAGGGGAAAACATTATCTCCAGGAGATTTCCATGACCTTTGCTTTCTACGTTCCCATTTGTTATGATTAAAAGCCTCTTATAAGAGAGTCACTAAAATATGAATTGTAAAATGTTTAAAAAAAACCCTGACTTTCCAAAGTCAGATTGTCCAGAGGCAGAATTCTTCAAACTGTGAACCATGGCGAGCTTGGTGGCCAATACATCACCCCTTCCCTGTTTCTAATTGCTGAATTTCACTGACATAAAAAAAGTGAGTGAAAATACTAATACAGCTGTTTTCTAATATGTCCTGGTATTACTCTTCCAGGTGAGCAATAGTTTGCGTAACTGTAGCTGCCACAGAGATGTTATATGTTTGTGAAAGGGACAGTGTCCATGAGACAGCCTCTCTATTACAATGAGGCCAATGCTATCAAAAGTTTGAGAAGCCCCACCTTATGGTCATAAACCTTTTTCATTCTGAGGAAAATGTTATTATCTCACTGAAGGTGCCTGTTTCCACACCCAGGACCTAAGGCTCAGTAAAAAGCTTGGGCTAGGATAAGTGTCGGATGAAGGTAATCCAGGAATGCAAGCACACTACAAACCAGGGTTCTGTGGGTATGTCTACATAACAACAACTAAAACGGCATGGCTGGCCCATTCAAATCCACTTGGGCTTGTGGAGCTTGGGCTGTGGGAATGTTTCATTGCAGTGTAGACATTTCTCTGGGCTCAGGCAGAGTCCCAAAGCATGGGCTCCACCCACCCCACAGAGTTGCAGAGTCTGGGTTCCATCCCTAGCCTAGAGTACAGAGCAATAAAACAGCCCTACAGCCTGAGCTTGTGGTGGATGGCATGGACCAGCCACCATTTTGTATACGCTGTGTGGACATATCCTGTCTGGCCCAGGGTCTACCAGCACTTGGTATGACAAGAATAGAGGGCCCCACTTTTCTCTTAGGCTCCGTCTACACTGCACCTCTCTTGCGCAAAAGCCTATGCAAATAAAATGCAGATTAGCAAATTGCTGTGCTTCATTTGCATAATTAATTAGGTGCCGTTTTTGTGCAAGAGGCTTTTGAGCAAAAAAGAGCTGTGTAGACAGCTCCTTTTTGTGCAAAACCCCCCTCTTGTGTGAGAGCTATTCTTCCTGAAAAAATGAGGAAGAATGGCTCTTGCACAAGAGGGTTTTTTTTTTTTGCAAAAAGGAGCCGTCTACACAACTCCTTTTTGTGCAAAAGCCTCTTGCGCAAAAACGACCCCTAATTAATTATGCAAATGAAGCATGACAATATGCTAATATGAGCCTCATTTGCATAGTCTTTTGCACAAGAGAAGTGCAGTGGAGACGTAGCCTGGGAGAAGCAGAATCATCAGGACCTTTCTCCAACCCCCAAGAATGGCATCAGGGCCCATGTCTCTTTGAGAGCAGCAAAGATCCTCTTTGTCTAATAGGGAAGCAGAGGGGGCAGCAAGGGATAGCCTGGTCCTTAGCCCAGCACTCGGTTGAGGTACCCCTGACTTGGTAGGTGAGACAGTCTTACAAAGAATGTTCTGCTGGGATGGGGCCTCCCCATCCCAACCTGAGCACTTTGAGCAGTGGGTCTTAAAGTAATACACCACTGAAATTAATAGGGCAGTTTACTCTTCTTGGAGTCATTGCTTCAGGCTCTCTGCATACTCATGCAGATGTCATGGTATTTGTTACATATAGTTCATGTTTTCAAACTCTTCTTTTAAGCCAAGAGGGCTGGATACATTTTTTAAAATGAAATTTCAGATTTTGATGTAGTCACATGACTTCCAGAGCCTGCATCTTGGCAAAAGTCTGTAATGTCGATGTTTTAATCCAGCACTGGATGAGATGATAGGATACTCGATGAAAGCGAAGCAATGTTGTCTTTGAGTGCCCTACTAACGTCTTTTGAGATTTTGATTTCAAGAACTAATTTTGCCTTCCCAGTTGGTTACACGAGATTTTTATGATTGTCTGTGAACTTCTTTTTTTGAGCACTAAATGGCAACCCTGCTTAATTGGATGTTAACACTTGCAGTTCTAAAAGAATAGGAAAGAACAGGGACAGATTAGGAAGAATGGATCAAGATGGTGGAGCCACACAATCTACAGAATATGGAGATTTGGTAACCAAATCATATGAGAAATTCATATGCACTTGTGCTGAATATTGGATAATAAATTCTAAGAAACCGAAATGTCTCTAAAATCCTGAAAAGACCGACAGTTTTCAGTTGGCTAACAGCAATGGAAAAAAGAGCAGTGCCATCTGAGTTAGTTCAAACAGGTAGTGCAAAAAAACCAGTTTGCCTGCTTGGTGAATACAAATAGTGACTATCTTGAAGTATAATCTGTTGTTTAGAAACTCTTCAGTAGCCTGAAATTTATAAAGTCATGCAGGCAAGCTTAACTCAACATAGCTGAAGACATGTTTTCCATTAAGTTAATGCTGGTCTGTAATTAAATTGGCAATACTGTTTGCCAAATGAAAGGCAGTTCAATCATTCATATTTATTAGTTCTATGGTACATACTTAGAGTCACTGATATGTTTTTATTAGGTATCAACTTCTATAAAAATGGCACTGACAATCATTAACTATCCAGAGTGAGTGCGGTCTGCACTTTCCATATAATCCACAGACTATGCATTCGTTAAGGAGGCCTATAAAAATACCATTTATATCTTTCTCATAGACTTACTAAGCATTCTGAACATCCTGTTCATTTACTGTCCTTTTCTTATGCCTAACTTATTGAATAAGAGTAAACTTGTGTGCTCGAATGAGACCAGAAACTCATCTTACAAGTATGTTCCAATTTATAAACTAATCCAATCATTCTGGAAGATTCAAACAACATACTCCTGGTTGTGCCGTGTTTAATTGTATGTTTTTAATATTAAACACAATAAGAAAATTTCATAGTATTGGAAAGCTTTTTCTCCTGCAAAAATTATAATAAAGTTATAAAAAGAGGAGAGAGAAAGAAATGGTTGTTACCAGAGTACATAATTCTATTATTGACAGCCTGTCTAGTATTTGTATAGTGTGACAATATTAATGTATCGTTAACTAGAAGATGTACGCAGCATTGTTTGGGATCTTATCTCTATTATTATTATTAGAAAGTAAAACAAAAATATACATGCTTCATTTAAATCATTGTTCTGGGGTGGGGCTGGAGATATGGGTTCAGTATACAGGCTGCCCCAGGACACTGCAGCAGCTTGGGGCCAGGAGAGAAGTGCCTCTCCATGGCCACGGCAGCTCCAGGCCCTGCAGCCAGTGGAGGAGTTCATGTCCTCCAGCTAGGGTAGGTCCAGATCCATCTGGCCCTGCCCTCCCCAGTCAGAATGAGGAATGAAGCAAACTATGTACTTTGCTCTCACTCCCTGATAAAAGGGAACATCCAGAAAAGTTCCATACAAATTGTGTGGGTTACACTAGCCCTTACCACTTAGGAGGAGTTTTCAAACCTTAAGCACAGATGTAGCTGTGCCAAAATAGAGCAGTACTCCAAATGTCTCAGTTTTCTCATCTTATTTGTTTGGCTCATCTTAGTTCAGTCAAACAGAAAAGAGACAGAGTCACCAAATCAAGTACATTCCTCAGAATTGACATAACTGAATGAATGTTGAAGGAGACTGATCCACGGTGAGCCTGAAAAATAGGATGAACCTGCAATAGGATTGCTTCTCAATAAAGCTTACCAAAAAAGAGATAAAGTGGAGAAATTTGGAGTATTGCTCTGTTTTGGCACAGCTAAATCAATGCTTAAAGTTTGAAAGCTAGAATAAAATCTTAATGCAAATCACGTATACTAAAGCCCTTTTTGTTAAAACATAGCAAATTATAACAGTATAGGGATGAAGAAAAAAATACTCTTAATGGAAGTCCCATTTTAAAAAAATTACCAAAAACAAAAAAGGAAACATTTTAGCAATGCCTTTTTGAAGAAATCTGAAATAAAAATTAATTTCATAAAAATAACACTATATTTTTGAAAAATACAATCATTTAAATAATAAACTCCAAACCCTTAATTAAGGACCCGAGCAACGCTGGGTAAGTGTGCTAGTATATTATATATGGAGTGGCTTAAAAATAAACCCATTTTGGGCACTGATCTCCATCTTTTTCATATAGTTCATGTGGCAACTGAATGTTACACCTGTGTTTGGGTATACAAACCTCACGCCACCATGGAAGGGATTAAGCAGCTGCTTTGGATCTAGGCAACCCCAAGCATACATGGCTCAAAAGGGGGGCAGGCCAGCTCAGTCCTTAGAAAGCAGACTGTGAAGATGAACTGGCCAACATTTCTGAGCTTCTTTGGTCTGAGGCCTGACAGTAGTGTAGACAAAGCCAAAGAGAAGAGAGTTGTGAAAGGTTGAGAATGTATCTCTGATGTCCATTTATTTGGTGTCTTTACCCAATGGAAAAGAGGACTTGTAGGAAGTTGATCCAGGGAGGCAGCAATATAGTATTTTGGTAACGAAGAATATAGCTCCGTACATTGGGCCCTGCTTTGAAATATGGTGGAGAGGATTGACCTGGAATCCCCTACCAACCCCTAAGGGGTGGCAAAGGCAGAGCACATCCCTGATTGAGGGAGCCTAAGGGAGAAAAAGCCCCAAAGCCTGAAGGACAAGACATTGAGACCTCAACCTAGAGGGCTACACTGTTGCTGAACTCTTTACATACCCTGAAATGGGGCAGACATGAAACAGTCATCTGATCAGAGGGGGCTGAGTCATGGAAGGACCAGGATCACTAGAGGACCAGAGCGATGGTCAAGAGGGGCATCTTCTGCATCCCTGTTATTGTACCTATGACCCTTACTTTTGACCCTGTTCTTCATTAATTGTCCTCATCCTCATTTGAATCCCAAGTCTTCCCCTTCAAATGCAGGTAGGCTTGTGTCTGCTTGCTTCCCAGACTTCAGTATGCGTCAGCAGTGGCACCAGCAGAAAAAAGACCCACCAAACCCTGGCTAACCACTAGATGAGCGAATCTCTTCACAAAATCATTATTATATATTCTGGGAACCCACCCCACATAAGGCTACCATTGTAGGTAATGGAATATAATATGTGAGCAAAAGTGTGTACCAGTAGAGATGCAAAGAATGAGACGTTTTAACTGATCTAATATCGTACCCAGTAAAGTTTGTAAAAACTTGATTTTTATAAAATTCACAGAAAGTCACTGTTTTCCAGTAAGTGCTTTATTTATAGTAAGTTTCCAGTAATGACATATTTATTAATCCTTCTTTACCTAAATGATAAGCATAAATAAACCCTCTCTTCCTGAGCCAAGTACAGCTTATTCTTTCCCTCCTTTCATCATGTTCCCAGAGTACTATAGCCACTATTAACACACAATTATAATTCACAGTAAATTCCAGGGAGGACGTCCTTATATTAGCTCATCATAATTAGGTGGATGTTCAGAGTACTGCCACTGACGAGTTTCCATGATGACCTTGTGTGGGCCTAAGCACAGGGCTGTGATGGCATGTGAGGAAGGGGTAGAGGATTCATGTTTAAATGACATAGGAAAGCCAACACCTTATGCAATTGGTTCAGGAAGAGCTGCAGTTGCTCTCCAGCTCCTAGATGAGAAATTAGTCAGGGGTTGAGGTTGTGAAATGGGCTTTGGAGCTGTGTTGCAATCTGTACTGGTTTCACCATCCCAGAGCATCCTCCCAAGGTGTGACTCAATATTTCAGATACTCTGCTTTGTTCTCTTTCTCAACACTTCAGAAGCCTGGTACAGTAGCGACTTGGCCCTTCTGGGTTATTTATAGCCCAAACAAATTGTATCTGACAGATAATGACACAATCTCTTCTGCCCCTCATGGGCTCCTCTTCAACCTCACTTTCCTTCCAAAGCAGTGGAGTCCCTCAACAAATCTTTTTTTTTTTGGGGGGGGGAGAGTGCATTTTCCTCCTTTTCTCCTCGTCTTGAGATTTTAGTCCATTTTACACCCTTCCCATTACTCCACTTTTCTGCAGAACATCAGTCTTCATGACCTTCTTCTTGAAATCTTGCCCGTTTCAAGGCCTACTAAAGCTAATTCTACTTCTTTCCCATAGCTATCTGGCCACTTGGCTTCCATCAGGCTCTTCTCAGTAAATGATTTCCAGGCCACCACCTTCCTGAGTATATTTTTCCCACTGCACTTAACTCCTTACAATAAATATCTCCTTCTGAGTCTGACTCACCCTCAAGATGTAACAAAGTAGGGCTCAAAGAGACCTAAGGTTCTTGGTTGGTGTACTGTTTATACACTCACTCCTCACGCAGTCTTACTCGCTATCCTCCCAAACCTCTCTGTAAGCTACTTGGATGGAGTTTGACTTCTCAGGCTCTCAGAGATTGCACCCTATGAAAGATATAGAACTCCTCCAGTTTAATATACCTTATTACAGTTGTACTAAACTTGATCATCCATAGATTACATTCTCTTGTATATAAATGAAATTATTTTAGAGAAGAATAATACAAAAGCTATTATGAGAAAGGAGATCACTGGCACTTCAGCATGCACCTTGGAGAATCGCTAACCTGAATCATTTACTGTCTTCAATTACTGTCACTTCAATTACTGCTTTCTCCAGGAGTGGGTTTTTTCATATTTTGTGTGATATTATAGTTTAAGAATAAACTCAAGAAACTCTGACTGGAAGAGGCACAGAGTGCTGCTCTATGTTACTGTTTGTCAGCACCGAAGCATTGGAGATATAAAACAATATAATATGTTTCCTTCCCTCTTTAAATATGAAATTTGTTACAGTAATTTTCCATTTACTGGAAAAAATTTATTGAACACGGAGACTCAGCATCATAAAGAATATGTCTTGTCAAGCCATTCTTCCCTCCACTTCCCTACCAAATTGAGTCTAAGATCTTTAGTTTGAAAAGACAAGGGGATTTTAAGAAAGAATATAGGTAGTAATAACTCTCTGTACTTTTAGTCATCATATATTTGACAGGTTTCTACCTCTCCCCCCACATTACCTTTTCTTTTGTCTTACCCACTTTTTGCCTAAGTTTTTCACTGTGTGGTATCAGAGTCCCTTTGACCTTTCCTAGACCACTCAGGTATCAATTCTGGACTCTCACATTTTTTGTATTATTGACCGTTTTTAAATAATTCATTTAATTTATCCTTACCGGAATCAATAAAATAAACAACTAACTAGAGATTTCATGCCTTTTCCTATTTTTAAAAGGAACATACACTTGTTAGGCATTTAGTACATATCTAAAATCATTAAAATTTTACAAAGTGAACAAAAGAAAAGTCTTAATATGTATATCCATGAAAGCTTTTTCTAAAATAAAAAATTTTTAAAAAAATAAAAGCACAGGAAGGAAAAAAGCAGAGAGGAGAGAAAAGAAAAGCATCTTACCTCATAGACTGTTACTAGCCAAATGGCGGAACCCCTATTCTTTCACCAGATGGAATCATATATCATAAAGTATTAAATTGCATTATATTTCACTAAGGTTTTTCTAACCCCATGGCCTTTTATGGAATTACTAGCAGATGTGTCCAGCATTACTTGGGCCTTTAACCAAAGTAAAATTTTGTTTTTCAAACTGAAAGGAAAGTGTACATGCTTTATTTAAATGATTGTATTTTTCCAAAAAATGAAGGAGAGCTGTTTGTATTAATGAAAGAAGGAAAGTGATTCTACATTAGATAGAGCTTGTTGCTAGACAATATGTGCAATGTTTCTGTCTTTTGCTAGAATGAAAAGAGGATGAGGATGCAGGAGTGAGGGCACCGGGCTGACAGGGTTGGGAGGCGCCGTGGGCCAACCCTGACCTCCGGTGGCCCCCGCTCCAGCCTGCAGCCTGTCTGCAGGGGGAAGGGAGGCTCTGCGGGATAGCCCTGGCTCCAGATGAGCCTCCCCTGCCTACAGCTTGTCCTGGTTGGGCTGTGTTCCTTGGCCACAGACTCTCTTCAACAGCAAGGGCACTCTCCTAAGGGGGGTGGGCCCAGTTCCTGGCCTCTTCTGGGAATGCACCTCTTGCAGGGGTGAGGGTGAGTTGTGCTTCCTATCCCCCAGTATGGTTCTGGGGTGCCCAGAGCAGCGGGGCTACTGGTCCAGTACTCTTTGGTGCAGGGGGGCCAGTTACCCACTCCAGTGGCTGGTAACATGCACAGCCCATGCTCTAGCTGGCCATACTCCTAATTTGTGTGGCTGTCCTCTGTGTCTACTTTGCAGTATAACGTCTTGCCTCTCTGCTACCTCCCTTTCCATGTTCAGGAAAACATTCCTATTCCAGGCACTTCTTGTTTTCCTAGACAGACATGTGCACAAACTCTCTAACATATACGTGGAGATTCATTGTGGCACATTAAACAGTAACTGGGGTACGTCTACACTGCACCTCTCTTGCGCGAAACCCTATGCAAATGAAGAGCAGATTAGCATATTGCCACACTTCATTTGCATAATTAATTAGGGGCCATTTTTGTGCAAGAGGGTTTATGGTAACTAAAGCCTTAATTCAGGTAATTAGTTCTTTTATGATAAACTTTGTCTAGCAGAAGGATATGGAGAAGATGAAAAATGTTTATTAAAAAAGGAATGGAGTGTGGGAGACCACCTTTACCTCTGTCCTTCAGGAAGATACAAAGCTATGCCTTGCCTTTTATTTTTATATTTTAAATATTAAACCCATTGGTAAATGATGGCTTTTTACATTAATCTGGAATCTAAAACTTTCTTCACAAATTTACAAATGATGAACCTTAGTACAATTATCTTCTGTCTTTGTATATAGAGAAGGTTTCATTTGGCTGTTTTTTGTTTTGCATGCTGTGAAAAGTTTTGAAAACAAGCTGACACTATTTTTAAAGGGAGGGAGAATGTTTGTTTCTTGTAAACATTGTACTGTCTTCAAGTATTTGTTTTACATCATCTCTTCTTGGAATATGGCAAAACCAAAAACGTTTCTGAGAGGTACAGTGTAGGGGTGTGAGTGAGAGGCTACAGTTTGTCTAAAGAAGTATTTAAAGTTTTATAGAAGTTTAGGAAAATTATTTTTTCTGACTGGTCTAATATGATATTTCATAAAATGGGAAAAGAGTAATTGGTTTGCAGATAGTTCTAGTCTTTTTCCTTATTATGGCAAGACATGTGATTAATAAAATTCAAATAACTAACCCCAGATTAGTAAACTAGTGAATAACTTCAGAAGTGGATTGATTTAACTTGGTGGTATTACCTTGTAGCTATAAAATACTTGTTTTGATTTTAACACAGTGCTTTTTTTTTTTTTTTAAAGAAGTTAAAAATTTCCTTGGAGATTTTCATCTATGGCTATGTCTAGACTGCAAGCCTCTTTTGAAAGAGGCTTTGTCGAAAGCCTCTTTCAAAAAAGCGCGTCTAGACTACAATACGAGGATCGGAAAATTGATCCGCTTTTTCAAAAAAGAGCGTCCTGACTGCTGGACGCTCTTTCGAAATTAAAAGCCACCCGGAACCACTTCTGCTAGGGCATGGGGGCAGCATTTCCTTCCGGGTGCTGCTGCCTGCCCTTTGCAGAGACGCGTGGTTAAAGGGACGCCCCTGAACACCCGTTGCTCTGCTTCTGCAGCTGCCTTTGCTGTCCCTCTAGGAGGTAAGCAAGGCATTGCAGTGCTGGTTTGGAGTGCTCAGCTTCCTGGGACACTCTAGCAGGTTTTTTGTTTGGAGTTTTTTTTGTTTTAGACCTGTTTTTTTGGCATGGAGCCAGAGCTGCCCCTGGGCCATCATACTGCAAGTGTTGCTGCATCTGCATGACACAGTCATGAGGCTACTTCCCCATCTGGACCCAGACCAGAGGTACGAAGGGATCGTCCATCATGCAGCCCCACTGCCCTTGTCTCCAAACTTCTTTGTGGACAGGCGTGTTTGGAGGCTTGACACCAGCTCTGACTGGTGGGACCGGCTCGTGATGGATCTCTGGGATGACCAAGACTGGCTACGCAACTTCCGGAAGCGAAAGACCACTTTCCAGGAGCTGTGTGCCTGGCTCGCCCCTGCTCTGCAACGGCAAGACACCCACCTGTGGCCCGCTATCCCCGTGGAAAAGAGGGTCGCCATTGCCCTCTGGAAGCTGGCCACCTCCGACAGTTACTGCTCCGTGGGACACCAATTTGGAGTGGGCAGGTCTACTGTTGGATCCATCCTGATGGAGGTAAGTCATTGTCTGGGGACAGTCACAGTTTGGGGTGGGGGGAAGGGAGACTGTCAGGAAGGGCAAAGTGGAGTGTGAGTGGGAGGGAGCTCCTCCACTCACCCTGAATTGTTGGGGGGGGGAGTTCTGAGGAGGGGATTCCCGGGGTGTTTGAGAGGGAAGGTGGGCGGTGGGTTCTCCTCCTAAGAGATAAGGCACCCCTTCTAACATTTAGTTGTCTGTCTCTTTCTGCAGGTGGTGAGGGCCATCAATTCGGAGCTGCTGAACAGGCTCATCTGTCTAGTAGATCTGGACAGCGTCATGGCCGGCTTTGCTGCCCTTGGCTTCCCGAATTGTGGAGGAGCGCTCGATGGGACACACATTCCAATCCGTGCACCGCTCCATCGAGCAGCCCAATTCATTAACAGAAAGGGCTACTTTTCTATGGTCCTCCAGGCTCTGGTCGACCATCGTGGCCAGTTTTCTGACATTAGTGTTGCGTGGTCAGGGCGGGCACACGATGCCCGCATCTTCAGGAACTCGTACCTCTACCGGAGGCTTCAGGCAGGAACATTTTTCCCGCATCACGACTTTGCGGTTGGGGATGTGCACATGCCGGTGTGCATAGTGGCTGATGCCGCCTACCCCGTGATACCGTGGCTGATGAAGCCCTACACCGGCCACCTGGATGTGAGCAAGGAGCAGTTTAATGCTCACCTTAACCGGGCTCGCAACCAGGTGGAATGTGCGTTCGGACGTTTAAAAGGGAGATTCCGGTGCTTGCTCACACGGCTAGACATGGGGGAGTGCAACATCCCTGAGGTGGTGGCCACGTGTTGTGTTCTCCATAACCTGGTGGAGAGGAAAGGGGAGGCTTTCCTACCAGGGTGGGGTACAGGTGCTGATGGTCAGGAGAAGCACTTTGCCCAGCCCCGGACAGCTGCTATCCGCCAGGCTCACCGGTCTGCTGTTTGCATATGGGAGGCCCTACGGGAGCAATTCTCAATTGGAGGCCACTGACTCTACTGAGGGACTTCTGCCTGGGGACTGGGCCCTGGCCCAATAGAAGCTTCCCTCCACAACCCATCTCCTGACCCTGTTTGGAGAAATAATAAACACCAGGGTTTGTCTCAAAAGAATAAGTTCTGTTTTATTTTTTTAAATATCACTCACTGGAAAATAGTATAACTGTTGCAAACATAAAAAAGCTTTTGTTCATTTTTGATGTAGAAAATATACTTTCATGCCAAACTATGTACAATAAACATTTTGTTTAACACATTCCTTGTCATTTAACTGGGGTGATGGGGGTGCTTGAAACCTGGAGGGGGGAAGGGGACTTGAAACCTGGAGGGGGGAAAGGGATCAGGTTGCACGGTGCTTGCCTGATCTCAGTCTTCTGCTTGGGCCTCGTGTTTGGGGTCCATCATGGCCATGGGATCGGGTGGTGTGCCTGTCGGTTGGCTGGATAACAGCGGGTAGGTGCTCTTGGGACTGGGAGGCCTGGGGGAGAGGAGGACCAGGGGGAGAGAGGGGCTGGGGAACTGGGGGGGCTGGGGGAGAGAGAGGTCCAAGGGGGGAAAGGGATGCTGCTGTGGAAGGGGGATTTGGTGGGGCGGGGTGGGTTGTTGGAGGAGCAGGACCAGGCACAGGAGCAGGCAAGCCGCAGACCTCCCTGAGAGTGGCACTCAGGGACGTGCGCTGCTGGACCAGCTCCTCCATCAGCCTGTCATGCCACTGATCCTCTGCCTCCGCCCTCTCTCGCAGGATGGTGTTGAGCTCCTGCACGGCCTCCACATGCTGCCTCGCGATGTCCACATACACATGCCTGTGTCTGTGGCTCCCGTGACCCCGAGATGGAGGTGGGGCTGGGGTGCTGTGGCCCTCTTGCACGGCTGGTCTGGCTGTGGAGGAAAAGAGGAAGACATAATCAGTCATAAAAAACTGGACTATGCAGCACTTAAAATACTAACAGGATGGTTAATTAGGGGATGAGCTTTCGTGGATCAGAGTAACACGGCTACATTTCTATCACAATCAGTCATGTGTGAAACAGCTGTCCAAAAGGGCATGCCCTCTCCTTGAGACAGGGGAATCAGACATTCTGAAGGTAACACCGTGTGTGACCTGGGCATCAGCCTGAGCATTACAGGTTTCCCTTGTGCATCACCCACTGTGCACCCACCTACCCCCTCCTCCCCCGGGTGTTACACAACCTCACTGCACTCACCTGCTGCTTCATCTCCGGCATCAGATGACACCTGGGAGACCTCTGTGTGATTGGCTCCAGGGTGAGGGTCACCGTCTCCTCACTGTCCTCCTCTGGCACCATGTCCCCGTCTCCAGACTGCTCTGGGTCCTGCTCTGGCCTGTCCACCACAGGGTCCGCCAAGCCTGACTGCATGAGACGCCGTGGTGTGCGTGCTTCACCACCACCCAGGATCTGGTCCAGCTCAGTATAATAGGGGCAGGAGTGGGGAGCTGCCCCAGAACGGGAGCTATCCTCCCTGGCCTTCACATATCCTTGGCGCAGCTCCTTAACTTTGGAGCGCACCTGGTCCTGGGTGCTGGGGTAGTGTCCTTTCTGGGCCAAGGCCTCTGCTATGCGGCCATAAATGTCCGCATTTTGCCGCCTGCTTTTTAGGGCTTGTAAGACCTCCTCCTCTCCCCAGAGCTCGAGAAGGGTCTTGAGCTGTGGCCCAGACCATGACAGTGCCCGGCATTTGGAGCCCCTGGCTGGGTCCCCAGAAGGCTCTCTAGATGGGCCAGGAGAGTCTTGGGGCTGGGACATGCTGCACTTCACCAACGGTGTGCTCTGGCTGCTTTGCTGCCACAAGTGGCTGTGAGAGTGCCTGTCCCTTTAAGAAATGGCTGCAGACAGGAACCAGAGACATGCAAGGCATGCCCTAGATTGTCCACCAGGGCTTCTTCCTGGAGGCCATTATTTTCGAAAAAATGGCCTCCCCGCGTCCACACTCACTTATTTTCGACGGATCTCCGTCGAAAAAGGCGTTCTTCCTCATGCAATGAGATTTACCGCCGTCGAAAGAAAAGCCGCGTTCTTTCGATTTAATTTTGAAAGAATGCGGCTGTAGTCGAGACGCAGGTGAAGTTTTTTCGAAAAAAGGCTACTTTTTTCGAAAAAACCCTTGAGTCTGGACACAGCTTATGTGGCTCCCAATGGCTTTGTACCTCGTCATTCTATTAGGTTTCAGGTTAAGTCACAGCTATTCTTTTAGGGTCCAACATGTATCTCACATACAAAAGTTGTTGCTTTTGAAGTTCTTCCACAAAATATCATAAACATGTAAGGCAAGCATATTTGTTATGTTACGGTCTCAGAGGGCTAACCTTGTAAGTCTGTATCTGCAAAAACAATGAGGAGTTCTGAGGCACGTTAGTCTTGTTGTTATGTTATAGAGGTTTTTTTCCCCAGTCAGAAATGACCAATTGTGATTTTCTTGACCTGGTATGTATGCCCAGGCCTCCCCAGGCAAATTTGCAAAGAATCTCATTTGTAATGAAAAAATGTGTCTTGACTCTATCAAATATATGCAGGGTATACTGGAAAAAAAGGAGCTTGTCATGACTACTTGAAATTTCTCCTTGAATCGTACTTGATAAATGTTTTTGAATAATAGAAAACTTCCCAACAGCAAGAAGCTAGATTATTTTTAAAAGGCCTTGATGTTGGTTCAGTCATGCCAAATAGTTATTTAGGTTTAGAGTAACTCTTTGTCAAAATACCCTAATTCATAACTATGTCGCAGCCCAGGGGAGGAAACATTTTAATGAATCAGGATAAATAGGGTTGCCAGATGGATTAACAAAAAATACCAACCCTCCTCCCAAAAAACAGGAAAAAATTCAGTTAAGGAAAAAAAAAGGGGGGAAACCAAAGTCGTTGAGCAGGAAAAAAGGACCCCGGGAGGAGTTAAGCAAAACAAACAAACAAACAAAAAACCACCCAGCATGGCCCCTTTAAGAAACGCTTTGCTTTTGAGGCTTTTTGGCCTTCACAGGCGGCCAGCGGCCATCTGCCATCTTGCCTCCCTGCGCCAGGCCGGACAGCTCCCCTGCAGAACCCAGTAAGCACCCGGGATTTTTGCCTCCTGGTCAGGAAAAAAAAATCAGAAAATACCGGACATTTTAGGTGTCCGGTATATTCTGACATTTTTTACCAGACAGGATGCTTTTTTTTTTTACCAGCCTGTCTGGATAAATACTGGACACCAGAGAACCCTAAGGATAAACAGGCTCCAGAGAGAAGAGTTTAGGGACCTGTGGCAGAGTCGCCATCCCCTTGGTCTAAGACACCTTCTGGTCCACGAATCAGCCAGAGATGCTTCTGGAGCAGTCACCCATGCTTTTATTGTTAGTGCCCACCACCTTCTACGTACAAAGCTTACAGTCAATTCAGCCAGCTCCTCCGTCTGCCTGGGTGTGAACTCAGCCACACCCTGGCTCCATGCTCCTCCTTGCCCTCTCCTGGCTTCCTTCCTCTGCTGAATATAGCCCTCTTCCAGTTAGGCTCACTGCTGCTTCTAATAGCCCTTCAGGTCTGGGCTTGCTCAGCTATTTCCCCTCAGCCTCTTTAGCCAGGCTACCGTGGCAGATCTCTGCCTTAGCCAGTAGTCTGTCTCAGGACCATTAGGCTATGTGTACACTGGCATGATTTTCCGGAAATGCTTTTAACGGAAAAGTTTTCTGTTAAAAGCATTTTCGGAAAAGTGCGTCTAGATCGGCAGGACGCTTTTCCGCAAAAGCACTTTTTGCGGAAAAGCGTCCGTGGCCAATCTAGACGCGCTTTCCCGCAAAAAAGCCCCGATCGCCATTTTCGTGATCGGGGCTTTTTTGCGGAAAACAAATCTCTGCAGTCTACACTGGCCCTTTTGTGCAAAAGTTTTTCGGAAAAAGACTTTTGCCCAAACGGGAGCAGCATAGTATTTCCGCAAAAGCACTGACAATCTTACATGAGATCGTCAGTGCTTTTGCGGAAATTCAAGCGGCCAGTGTAGACAGCTGGCAAGCTTTCCGGAAAAGTGGCTGCTTTTCCAGAAAAAGTGGCCAGTCTAGACACAGCCCCAGTGTCTTAAGATATAGTCATGTGTTGGGGACATTAAAAATTGCACTGCTCGACAGAGAGCATGCTTTCTTATACACTCTTCAAGGTATTTGCATATTCACCCACAAATGGCTGATCACGTGTGAAATGGCAGGCTCTGGACAAATCGTTCTTCCTACTCTCTGTTTCAGTTTCTTAAACTCAGGGGGAGGTTCATGGACTGATATTGTTCCTGCTGAATAGGGATGTAAAGGGGAGGGCTCTTTGCAGCACTCCCTGCTTTCCCCCCTTCTCAACTGTACAATTTGTGAAGCAGCTGGGCACAATCGGGCCTGATCTCAATCCATTCAGCCCTGATTCAGTAGTCCTTTCTAACTTAAGCACATGTTTGACTTTAATCCAATTGATTTTAATGCACTCAAATGCTTTGCTGAGCTAAGATGGATTTACATATGTGCTTAAATATGCTTTTCTGATTTGGGGCCTTGAAGGGGCAGCGTGGTTTTTCCCACTGATTTCAATGGGAGCAGGTTTGGTTTCTTTTATCATAAGATCACAGTCTAGAAACGATAAATCTATCTCTCTCTCTCTCTCTCTCTCTCCCTCTCTTCTCTCTCTTTAAAAAAAACTGGGTTTTTCTTCAGTAAGATTAGATTTTTGTGAGTTTGGTCTGAATATATCAACTAATTCAGGATGAACGTCATAAAAGACCTGGAATGTTTCCCAGTGAATAAAGCTCTTAATTTAAACTCTCCTGCTATGCATGCAAAATGTTTCTTGTCACAGAGAGCACAGTGTGTTGTCTGAGTCCATGAAAGTAATATGGGAAAATAAATATGAATGACCTTTTAAATGTTGTGGTTTTCAATGTTTATAAAATTATTTTTAAGTGTTTTTTTTTTGTCTTCAGAGTATGATTATGAGTAGGAATATGACATTGCAAGTACACGTAATATGTAACAATTGCTTACAAGTAGAGTGAAATGATACAGGTTCTCTTTACACTGGTCTCCTAGTTGATTTATAAAGCCTTAGTATTGTTTGGCAGTTTTATGTCTTCTCAGTCTGGCTCATTCCATTTAATTTCCATTAATCTAGTATGGATCCCTCTCTCATCCACATAGCGGTCGTTCATGAAGGATGTTTTTATTATTGCTATAAAACATATGCTATCACATCAAAGAGCTGGGAGACCAAGTATGGGAATACCTGAACAGTGAGGGGGACATGTCCCTCTTCGCTCCCACTAGTTGTGGAGGCGCCTGGATACATCAAACCTTCTTTAGTTGTTCTACATTACAGAAATGCTAATAA
Source organism: Pelodiscus sinensis (assembly GCF_052426305.1). Classification (NCBI taxonomy): domain Eukaryota; kingdom Metazoa; phylum Chordata; order Testudines; family Trionychidae; genus Pelodiscus; species Pelodiscus sinensis. Next base: position 83,887,564 of record NC_143055.1, read on the forward strand.
TTCCAGGAAAAAGAACCAGGTTATGGTTCCTCCCTTTAGTTTTTTACTGCATCAAATCAAACATTTCCTGGATAATTGAAATTAAACTGACATTTCCTTTGGAGACCTATTAATAATGATATTCATTTACAGTAAATAATAGAATATCAAAATTAAGAGACTGTTTTGAAATCCTCCACATTAATCATGAACACCATGCCAAATTATGTTTGGTTATTTTACTGAAACAGAAGTTTTATGAGTTTTGATTTTATTGACTCCATCTATAATATATTTACAGTGCAGCTATGAACCTTTTCCCTACTGGGAGCTACTCGGCACTGCTGAAAGTCAGACTCTATATGGAACTCATCAGTACCTGGCTACATGAACAGCACACAATATATGTTAAATCTTGGACCCATCAGGATAACACCACTAATCTTGAGGATTCTAAAGTAAGGGTTAAGAGTCAGGGAGATTTGGCTCTCATTTCACTCCTATTTTCCCTATCATCTCAGATCATCAGGAGCTTTGTTTCTCTTCCTGCTCCTTTCTCTCTAATGAGGCCCTCTTATATCTTTTCTTGCCTCATATGGGTACCAGAAGGCTCCCTGCCCCGGTTGGCTGACATCCTCATATTGCTGGCCACCATTCCACTCTGCTGAGGAACCAATGGCTTTTCTCTTCCTACTCTCTCCCACCACTGCAAATGTGCCAGTTCTTTCTGTCGCCAATCCTAAAGATTGCAGTTGCCTGATCATCCACTAGAATAGCTGTGAGGTGACTCCAACCCTGTGTCCCTCTGAATCCACAGGGTGTTTCAAGCTCCTGGAGCTTGTCCCAAATTTAAAGGCCCTAGACACAGTCTCAGGATTCAGACTTTCTTTCTGGCACCACTCTTTGAATGTTGGAACATGCTTCCTAGATGCCTACCCCACTAGGCACAGCACTGACAATACCATCTAGTACTTAAATATACCTCTCACCCAGAACTTTTCATCCAAAAGGTGTGATGCTTTAACTCTCTCAGAGGAAAACAGCTTTTGGTCTGGTGTACAATGTAACATCTTTATCCTCTATCCTTAATCACATGAAGCAGAGAATAGAGATGATACAAAACAATAAAACATCCTAAATGTAATGTCCCTCCGTAGCTAACCTTTCTTTTTGGAATTCTTGGGGAACCATGGATTCTAGTAGGCAGACAGGGAGGGTCCTCACACCCTTACTTACCCGGCTCCTGCAGCAGCCTCCCTTATCTTAATGTGGTACAAAATGACGCTTACTTCCAGTTTGCCCCCTCCCCCCATGAGTCCTTTGGAGACTACTGCTGTTCTTCCTTTTGGTGATTATTTCCACTGCTCTCAAAACCCCCTCTCCTCAGACAGGAAGAGGAAGTATCTTCTCCCAGTTACAGCAAACCCATTGTCACAAGGGGTGCGTCTAGACTGGCAAGATTTTCGCAAAAGTGGCTGCTTTTGCGCAAAAACTTGCCAGCTGTCTACACTGGCCACTTGAATTTGTGCAAGAGCACTGACGTTCTAATGTAAGAATTCAGTGCTTCTTGCACAAATACTTTGATGCTCCCACTCAGGGATAAGCCCTCTTGCTCAAGAATACTTGTGCAAGAGGGCCAGTGTAGACAGGCACCTTAATTTTTTGCGCAAGAAAGTCCGATGGCTAAAATGGCCATCGGAACTTTCTTGCACAAAAGCACATCTATACTGGGCACGGACGCTTTTGTGCAAAAGCATCCGTGCCAATCTAGATGCTCTTTTGCAGAAATACTTTTAATGGAAAAACATTTCCGCAAAATCATGCCAGTCTAGATGCAGCCAAGGTGTTTAACTTTGAACAGACCATCACTGAGCGTTGATCTCTCACCATTGGCTCTGGCCAGGTACAGACATGGCACAGCTGTGTTATGCTGTGTTGTAGCTGTGTTGGTCCCAAGGTATTGGAGAGAACAAGTGGGTGAGAGAACATCTTTCATTGGACCAACTTCTGATGAAAGAGACAAGTGTTTGAACTACACTGATCTGAAGAAGTTCCACCACATCACACCATGGGAGTGGGATGGATGATTTTTAACAATGCCCACATGGGCATCTGGTCTGTAGGCAAAGAGAGGCTCAGCTTGCCCAAAGCTGGAGCCATGCTGGTCCCGCCCCACCCCTCCCTGCCTCCAAAGGCAATGTGGGGTTGCTGTGAAATGTTTAGTATGGTTCAGGTAGGTTCCAGGGTGTTTGGAAAGGCATAGTAAGTAGCAGGGAGCCTCCTCAGCAGTGCATATGCATGGCATAATCCTGAACCTGTATGGCAAAAGGCTCAAATTATTGTCACATGGACTCTCAACCTGCAGATCAAACCAGAGAGGCAGCCTGCTCTGCAAACACCTCACCAAGCTTGCTGTGTTTCTGCTGCTACTTGCTTGCTCGCTGGTCTCGTCCCCTTCCCTGCTTGGCCCCTCACCCTATCCAGCCCCCCTCCCTGCATCTTGGGCCAGGGTGGGCAAAGTGGGCTTCCTCCTTGCTGCCCCCTTCTCCTCCTTTGCATTCTTTCTGCTTGGTTGGCTCCCTCCTTTGCTAATGTGTGGAGTGGTGGTGGTGTGTGGGAGGAGTGGGGGGGCACTGCAGCCCTATAAGCCCTCCAGAGATAGCTGCCCATTCCCCTTCTTTTCTTGTCCTCTCCCTACATGGAGCATAGAGAAGAAAAGGGGATGAGGAATCGGGGGGAGCAGAAGTCTAGCATGCAGTGTCCCCTCAGCAGCATCTGGGGCTCCCTGGTTAAGCAGGCTCATCTAGCCCTTACCCTGAAAGCCCTGCTCCCCTAAACCTGGACTCACCTAACAAGCTCATCCCACATCCAGGCCCCCACTCTACTGAGCCCCAGGAAGCTGCACCTGGATCCCTTATCCTAAGAAATCCCACTTCCCTAGCACCTGGACCCTACACCAAGCCCCACCTCCTCCCGACTTCTCCACTGAGCTCAACCAGAGTCCCATTGCCCCTACATCAGAACCCACCACTGAGTCCCTGTGCATCCAGATCTTCCATTGAGCCACTCACACCCAGACTGCCCCACACCTGAATCACCCACAATAACCTCTCCACACTTGGCTCATGCTGGGCTGAACCTGCCCAGCCACACCTGGTATGCCTGGCACAAAGGGGCAGGGCCAGCCTTTACACTGTGTTAGAGTCAGCTGCAGCCTCACTGCGGAGTTCCTGTACTGGGGGAAGCTGGGGTTTCGAGGTGATCTCCCCACCTCAATGCAACCAGTGGCCTGTGCTCCTCTCTGCTAGAAATGTGAAAACTGGGTTTTTTTTTAATGGCCTTCCTTTCATAGACTTCCAGTGTGACATTGGACCCATCATTTAAGGCTTGGTCTCAAGAGGAGTTTTTCCACTGATTTAAGAAAAACAAGAGATAAGAAACTTAATTATTTTGTGCCTCAGTTTTTCTTCCTGACATGGCTGTGTATGGGGGACAGATTCTAGAAGAGTATGATGGTTTGGCTTAATACCATATGAATGGCCTTTAAGCATGATAAGTGAAAGAAAGCAGGTATATAAGGAAGGCAGGCCTGGGAAGAAATGGGGATCCCAGTAAGAGAAAGATAGGACCAGTCAGAAGAGAAGAAGCAGGGTTCCTTTGGAAGGTTCTAGTGAGGTAACAAAAGACCCAACCTAGCCCTGCTTCCCATTGACAAGAAACACTTCCTTCATGAGGAATAGTAATAGAAATGTAGCCGTGTTAGTCTGGTGTAGCTGAAGCAAAATACAGGACTATGTAGCACTTTAAAGACTAACAAGATGGTTTATTAGATGATGAGCTTTCGTGGGCCTTCTAATAAACCATCTGTTAGTCTTTAAAGTGCTACATAGTCCTGTATTTTCCTTCATGAGGACAACCATATTTAGCCACTTCCAAGACTTTTGAAACTGAACAATCTTCCTAATGCTAAACAGTTGGGAACTAGAGAAGTATCCCAAGAATTAAAAGAAAATTTGGAAGGACTTTGATACTGAGAATAACTGTTAACCATGCTGGACATTATTATACGCTCATCATTTACTTTTTATTTGGGTTTCTTTTTTTTTCTTGCCACAATTGCTAATTCGCACAAAGATTTGTTTTGAACCAGAAATCTGTTCCTTCCTAGTCTGTCTTTTCTTCCTATTTGATTCTGCAGTGAAGTAATATGTGCTTGACTTTTTTAGACATGCTGACCAATTATGACTCTGGGTGAAGTCAATGGGAGCTGCTGAATCTAAGCACTTGACAGTCAGAATCATGATATTACATTTTTGACAACACATCAATTTCAGGGCAACAGACTTGCATGTCACGAAAACAAACAAACCTGAAACAAAAAATCGCATTCACAGCACAAACAAGGCCAAATTTGTTTGTCAGGGTGAAACAGAAGAATTGGATTTGCTATAATAAAAAAATAATAATAGAAATTGAGCACTGTTGGGACCAGTGCAAAACCTGTACACAATAGAATGCATAATGAAAAGAGCTTTAAACTTTATTCAGAATTATTGTGAATGTAGCCAAAAATACTGCAGTTTCTTTGCTATAGTTGGTGATTAAATAGACCTGCACATGTATTTGATGTGACAACAAACAGAATAACTTACATTTAAAAAAAATTCTTACTTCTGTTTATCTCAGTTCATAACTTTTATGTTAACAGTAATTGCTTTAGTGTGTTGCCCTATTTAACTTATTAAAAGGCAGTTTTTAAATGTAAGGAATGACTACACAAATATAGTACAGGTTGGACCTCCATGGTCTGGCACCTTTGGGACCTGACTGGTTCCGAATAAGAGAATTTGCCAGATCAGGGGAGGTCCCCTGTTATCAGGCTTCCAGGAACCCACCAGCTTCGCTTCTGGCCCCAGCCATTTCCCACTTCCCTCAGCCAGCTGTGCTGCCGGCCCTGGCTGAACCCCTCAGCCTTTGGATTGCAAGTTGTGGTGTTCCACCTGAGTCCCTTGCCGCAGGGCTTCAGCTGCGCTGTAGAACTCCCTGCGCTGCCTGAGCCCCTGCCATGCTCCTGGCTGTATTGCAGGTGGCTCATACAGAGCTGCTCCCTGTAGCGATGTGCTACCAGTAGAACCCCAAGTTCTCCCTAAGTAGCACATCGCTATAGGGAGCAGCTCTGTACAAACCACCAGAGCTCCCCGCACCACCTGAACCCCCTGTTACAGGGCTCCTAGCTATGCTGTGGGACTCCCTGAACTGCCTGATCCCCTCCTGAGGGGCTGCTGGCTGCACCTCCGGAACTCTCCATGTTGGTGGACCCCCTATTGCAGGGCTACTTACGCCACCAAAGACACTGCTGCAGGGCTTTCAGATGCATTGCTGGATTCCCTGTGCTGCCTGAGCCTCCTGCCCACCATTGGCCTCCCTGCTCCTGGGCTCTCTGGTCCAGGAACATCCATGGTCCTGCCAGACCACAGATGTTGCCGGACCAGAAAGTCCTGGATTAGGGAGGTACAACCTGTTCATGCGTTCTTTGAACCATTGTTTACATCATACTTTCCTAAGGAGAAACATCTGGAAAAACACTTTCAAGTGCCCCATAAACATAAAACTTATTTTTCTTAATCCATAAGTAAATGATATACTAAATTTTAAGTAGGCTAAATTTAAAGCAGTGGGAATTTAATTTTCTCTTTAGCAAGATGAAAGCTCTATGGCACTTTGAATTATGAATTTACTAAAGACTATACATTTCCAAATTATATTTTGCTCAAAGTGTGGTTTCACATTATTTTCATTTCTATATTACAAATAAAAATTCTAGCCTCCCTCTTAGCCTTTTTAGAATTGTTGTTCACTCAAGTCTCATTGAAATCTTTACAGTGGAAAGTTTATGTTTCTAACCCTGGTATGTTGCGAGATGCCATTTTACTATCATCACAATCTAAGGGGTTGTCTACACTGGCACGTTTTGTCACCAAAAACTACTTTCAGCAACAAAACAGTGAGGGTGTTTTTAATGCAATGCCACCTTTGTTGGAAAACCGCTCATTTTTGGTGACAAAAAACGTCCAGCCCTGTGAGAGACTTCTTTTCTTTTTCCCTCCCTTTGCTGTCAACAAAAAGCCAGTGTGGACTCTGCTGTTTGTTTTGTCAAGAAAACTGGCTTCTGCCAGTATCCCACAATGCCTTTCCTGATGTCTGGTGCTCAGTGTTTAGTAATCTCTGCTGTCCTGCAGACATGTGCTTCTCCCCTTTCAAAGCTCCAGGAAGTAACTGACATCTGAGTAAGGTGCCCTGTTTGGGGAACAAAGAACAGATCATTGGAATGCTTCTGTTCTGCCCTGATAGGAACACAGCAGCAGGCAGACAGCTGCAGGGGGAGGGCTGGAGAGACTAGTGTGCTACTTTGACATTCTTCAGCCTGGAGAGCTCACAGAGCTATGAGGGAATCTCAAGAAGCACAGGGATCAGCTCTCCCTTCCCATGACACTGCTCTGTGGGATATTTACCCACATTACTTTGCTCTATCTGTTGACAGGGTACTATCAATGTAGCCATGAAATATCGACAATGGGAGGCAGAAAAATGGTTTGAACATTTTTCACTTTGGGCAACTTTTGCATGTCAACAGCACTTTTGTCACCAAACCTTTCCAGTATAGACATAGCCTTAGTTGGTGTGAATGGGCACAAGTCTATTAAAGAAAATGTAACTTTGTTGATTTGCTGACAATGTTTCTTTATAAGCAGAAAAGCAATTTTAGTTTAATTTTAAGGATTTACAAAATGTATTCTTCTTCCTCATTTGGTATTTACAAGCTCAAGAGTTTAAAATAGTTTTAATATTTTTTTAAAAAGAGATGTTATCTAAAACATTTCACAATAGTTTTTCTCTAAAATATATCATATATAAAGAATCAATTATATGTATTTGTCACTGATGGGTAACTATGGTCATCTTAGACTCAGGCCCGTAAACGTTTTCAGAAAATTTACTTCAAACATGTTCATATTCCTTTTGCATTTACATTTCATGAATGATTAGCCAAGTGAATTTATTATGAATGGAAATGTTTGCCCATATGAATATTGTTGAAAAGTTTTGGTAACTCTAGTGTTTCAGTCAGACACTATTCTAAGAAATTGAAATTTTGACATTGTGATCTGCATCCAGTCAAATCAGCTTTAATTTCAAATACTGAATATGTGCACTGAGCAGCCTGTAAATGAACTTCAGAAAATATGTATTTACAGACTATTTTCTGTTCAGTAATTTAAAAATGAATATGAGAACTGAGAATAATAAATTGAGGAAAAATTACAATTTTGATAGATAATTAGCAAAGAGTTAAAATATATTGACTATTTTCTTTGTAACTTGTTATTTATATAGCTGTAGCATGAAGAGATGAGGGTCAAAATTGAGTCTGAATCTGAATGTATATAGGTGTCAGGGTTATTTAGTGTTTTTGGTTGCATGTTGCATCTACTTCGAAAATTCACGATTTTTAGTTTTTGTTTTATGGTGCTCAAGTCACTTCCTATGAAATATTAGGTAAAAAAGGAATGGAAATTTCAAAAGAACCACTAAACTCATGAGAGTTTAATCTATTTTGGATTAAATTATTTTGGTAAAATTGAATCTAGACTAAAACACTAACTCCACTTTGGCCATAATCTTTACCTGGACCTAGGTTTGAATATTGATTCCATCAGTTAAATCTATATTATAAATAGAGCTTGGGGGGGGGGGGGAGGAATCAATACAATGAGAGAATATTCTGAATTTTGTTATTGTTTTCTTAATTTAAAAAAATGTTAAAATGTCAAGATTTTTTAAAAAAAGTTCATCAGCCATATAGTTGGTCAACCCCCCCAAAATGTTTAGACACACTTTTGTCATACATTTTCTGTTTCTTTTTCTTTTAATTGAAAATTGAATTTTCAACAACAACAAATAATCAAGAGCTCTGTATTTGGGAAATCACAACCATCTCTATTAAATAATATTTTATTTCCAGATATTTTAATGGCTTTCTTTATACTAAAGAACTTAATTTCACATCCATGTATATTTAATTATGAAAGTCTGTACAATAAATACTAGCTTATTGAAAGAACTTGCCTATTGTTCAAAATTCATGCACAGTATTAAAGAATCCCTCCCAAATTATACAAATGTAGAAAGAAAGCTTATATGACTATAGTTGCTGGTATTTGGCTAGACTAAAGAGAAGCTCATCAAGCAGATATTCCATAGATTGTGAAAACTTAATGAGTCTGGTATTAATGAACATGTCTAGACTAAGTACTCTCTAGAGAAAGTGGCAATAACTGTTGCTTCCACCAAAGTAATAGGACTAGGTCTATGTAGTTTTCTAATGAATACAAACACTCAATTGCTTTTTATTTTTAATGAAGAACTGCTCTTATTATAACACTGTCTGCACATTTTACTCTAACGCTGCATCTCAAAGAACAAAAATCTTTTTAAATATAGTAAATAGAAGCTGATAGTTTAATTCTTTATGTCCTGATGGGGTTGTTTGACATGGTATATTGAGGAAATGCGAGCTTGAACAAGTGTGTTCGATAGCTTACTCTAAAGATGATGGAATTCAGGCTCAGCCTGCTTCCCAGTTGAAATTTGTTCTTTAATGGTGGACCCTATCTCCACCATCATAGTGGATCTGTTGCTTACAAGAGTGTCCCTGTAGAAAGTAGCAAGTGTATGGGGAGTGGAGTATATGATTATCCAAGGGACAAGAGGGCTCTGTTTTATTCAAGGGTTTTAATATGAGATTGGGAAGCTTGAAGTGGCCTTAGACTCCTATTAGCGGCTAATATAGTGTGCAGAGCAGTGGTTTTTACCCTGGATGGCATTGTTTAGAAAATAAAACAGCGTGTTGCACCAGCTATCACTTCTACATAGTCCTTGGTCAGTCTCATGTAGAAGGACTAGAAGTATCAGTTTGATAGAAGTTGCCTGTTGTGGTAGGAATGGGTATGGCTCATTGCTTTGAGAAGATAGTGAGTAAGATTACTTTAGCTACCAGGGCCTGAGGCCTTTGATCACCGGTGGCCAAATGCTCTCAATAATAAGAAAGATAATATTTAAAGCTATTTCCTCAAAATAGTTTTTCCTCCTCAAGTGGGGTCCATCTGGCCTGGATTGTGCTTGAGATAGCTGCTTTTCATGTTAGTCCTCATCTCACACACCTATTGAATTACTTGGAGGATCATTGTGTCTTGATCAATTAAGGGTGACTTCACATAGATGCTATATAAGACTGGAAACAGGGTAAATCCCTGAAAGACTCCACATGAGAGAGCCTTTGAGTTATATCACAAGTTTCTCTTCTCTACTCTGGCATCTCTAAGCCTTGGTCTACCCTTATAACAAGCAGACCGTCCACACTGAAATAAGGGGCTGGTTGTTTCGAAATAATAACTCTTACTTTCCTTGGAGAATAAGCTTATATTGAAATAGTTATTTTAGGAGTTATTTCAAAAGAAGTTATTTCAAAATAATTTTCTAGTATAGACATGCCCTAAGAAAGGAACAAAAATAGCCATCTTAAAGGAGTTTTATCTGCATCTACCAGGTCCCATTGGTGGTCATATTTCTACTACTAATTATTATTTGTTATGTTTGAATGCTTTACAGACTCTCTGCCTGGAAGAGTTTGCAGCCTAAACTCAGACAGGACACAATAAAAGAAGATAATAAACAGAAGGAAAGAGTGAGATAGACAAGATTACAATGGTAAGATTATGAGGTGCTTTAGTTAAGTTTTAGATATGTCTTGACAAACACACACTTAGGGCATTCAAATGCACTCATAAATTTTGTACTGGGACTCCCAGAGGGTACAGTAAGATACTGTTTATGCACAGTTACTACAGGCTAAAGAACATGCTCCATTATTATTGGAAGTACATAATTTAAAATGGTGGTGCAACTCCCACCAACAAAGAAGAAATCAAAGTTAATCCCTTAAGAGACACTTTACTACAATGAGAGGGACTGCCACAGTATCTAGGCAGAATACAGGGTTCTATATCTGTGTCTTCAGTGAATGTCAGTAAATGTCAAATGTCAAAGAAAGTCACACAAGTAAATTCCTGCACACGGTGCTTGTTTTGTCTACTACATAAATCAATTATAACTGACATATATACATAATATGTAACTGGCACAATCAAGCTGGCAAGCTCAGCAGAGAAGCCAAGGACTGAATGGGCATAAAAAGTGAACAATCTTCTTATCACTACATGTGGTCCTTTCAAGTCAAGGTTGAGGTCTGTTGGCAAATCCCACATGTGTGGGCTTACACTGTACCTGCTATTGTGTAGTTGTTCAATGGATAAATATAGGGTTTCAGTCTCCAGGTGTGTCAGTTTGTAAGTATTAAATTAGCCACACACAAAAATAATGAGTGCATCCTGGAGAGTCTTCATAGAACTAAGATAACAATCAAGCTCTGTTTAAATTGGCACTTAGAGGTGACTGAAAAGGTAAACACTTGATATCTCTTTCTCACATACACACACACACACACAGAGCAGTTAAAACCATTGACATTTTAAAATACGGTATGCTGTCTGTGTCTAATGTCAGGTTTTCTTAATAGATGATACTATGTTTTCAACCACTTACTAAAAGCCAAGCTCATCCTGAGTTTTAAAATGAGACTGAACATGGTTGTGTCCAGATCAGTGCAAACAAAATAGTGAATTTCTGCCAGTGTGTGGCATTCTTCTGTGCTTTTACAGGCAGTTAGCAGTTGCTATCTGACTTCTTACAGTGACATGGCTCTTCTTTCCTAATTCAAATTAGAAACTTTAGAGAGGGGTAGCGGAGTTAGTCTGTAACTGGAAAAACTTAAAAAACAACGAATAGTCTAGTAGCACCTTAAACACTAACAAACCATGTAGATGGTATTGTGTTTTGTTAGTCTTTAAGGTGGTGTTAGACTATTTGTTGTTTTTAAAGTTTTTCATATTAGAAAAAACTACAAGAAGAGTAAAAAGCTGTGAAATTGTATAATTTGATTAGAAAATCACTTAAAAGATCTCTGAGTAATATATTGTAGGTAAGTAACTCACATTTACTAACAACTGCTATAACTTAAAACAGCCTTCAGAAAGTCTTCCTCAGTGAATAGCATCTTATATATGATAGTAGCAAGGCAACAATCGTAGTTGATTTTACTAAGCTTTGGAATATGCTACAGAGTTAGGTCAGCATAAGGCAGTTATATCATGTCTACACTAAAATATAGTTCCCACAAATGTAATTTGTCCGCTACACTGACTTAATAACTCCACCTCTGTGAGATGTGTAACATTTAGGCCTATCTAGTTAGGTTGACAGTGTTGGTGTAGATGCTCACTCCCTTATATTAGCTGTTGTTGCCCTTCTGAATTCATCCCATAATACCTCACGCTGACAATTAAATTGGTACAAGTGCTGCTGGTGAGAACCCGCAGTGCTGAAATCAGGAATGTAATATGGACATGCTACAAATGTAATTTGATTACTGTTGTGAACGTTCATCAATGTAACTTAGATTGACTTAATTTTATACCATAGACTTACTTTCTTTAAGTGAACAAGGTCCAGTTATGAAGTCTTTTTTTGGGCAAAACTGCCTTTGTAATTAGTCATAGTTTTGTGTGAGGTAAGGACTGTAGGGTCAGATTTCCAATACTGATACAATAGACTATATCAAGAGCTTCATAATTGTTACTCCTTTAGTGATGGCATCTTTTTTACTTATGTTTATAATACCATATGTTCTATAATTTAATAGAAAGATTTAGTTGTAAACTAGTTTATAGAGCTAGAGTACAGGTGGTAGAAAATAATTATTTACACAAGGAAGCAGCTGCCAAAGAAGATTCTTGAATTTCTGTAACCCCTCTTTTGAATTAGGAAATGATTAGGTCAGATTTGTGTTGAACAGATGTTGTTACTAGATGCTGAACCATAAACCAAACTTTTTCTGGTTCATTCCTACATATTCTTTAGCTGATTCTTAACTAACACAGGGCATATCATGCTGCATCTCTTTGTGTCACGTTGCATGACATATAAGACAAAGTTCTGCTCGTATTATCATCCTAAAATGGAAGATGGCATTTAGGTCTGGCTAAAAAATCCTGTAATGTTTGCTTTAAAAACAAACTAAAACAAAAAAAAATCTTACATTAAAAATTACCGTGTTTCTCACAGATGTTATTGTAACCTCTGGCCATAGATTTATCATGTTACAAGTTTGTCTCAATTCAAATGTTTTAATGTAATGGTTAAGAATTAGTCAAATCTGAAGAACTATTGGAGATAAAGAGGTAATCTTCTACTCTTTTAATGTGTATTTTGCTCATTAAAACTTACTTAGTATCAGATTGGAAAGATTTATCTATTTCCATATATCCATGACTACATCCAGCTATGGAATACATCTTAATTAGGGTAATAATTAATAGTAATAAAGAGAGGGAAAGGAAGATATGGGAGAATTTCAATGGTACCAAATAAGACCTTTTAATGTAGTGGGGTACAGCCTATGAGTTGGATTTGGCTCATCTAACATTTCTGTCTGGCCTGCCATGACTCCCAGTAATTGAGGAAACTACTACAATAGAGGTCAGCAACCTGTGGCTCTGAGCTGCTAAAAGCCCCACGGCATAGCTTGGAAACTGGCCAATGGGAACTGCAGAGCAGGTGCTTGAGGGTACATGCCATGCAGGGTGACCTGTTGCCCTCCTCTGCCCAAGGGGCATGCAGAAATATGTCAGTAGCATCTACTCTCTTCCATGAGCAGTGTGGGGCCACTGCATGCAGGCAGCCTACCTGAGCCCTGCTGCACCACTGGGAGCAGCCCAGCCAGAGCCTGAACTTTGCACCCCCTTCTGCACCACAGCCTCCTACCCCAGGTTAGGACCTCCTCCTGGCCCCAAACTCCCTCCCAGATCCTGTACCTTTTCTATTAATATAATGGAAAAGTATGGCGCATGACGACTTACCAAAATTCATGGGCAATCGTTTCCCCCTGTGGAAACTATTGCCAACCTTTGGTCAAAATGATGGTTTTATTTTTTGATGCTGGAAATGTAATCTGAATACAGGAGAATATTCAGAACGTGCTGAAACACATGTAGATTCTCAATGGAAGAAGATGGTGATTAAGGGTGGAAAAGTGGGTGGGAAGGGGGAGAGGTTTGGGGTGAAGAGAGGGATAGGGTAATTTTGGGGAGTGGGACGAATGGAGGTGGGTGGATAAGAGAGGCCTTAGGGGTTAAGTGGAATAGGAGGGAAGGAACACTGGGATGGAGGGCAGATGAGTGTTAGTGACAGAAGGACTGGTGAATAGGCATAAGGCTGCCTGTCACCCTCACATATAATGTTTTGCCTGCTTAAGAATTTATCATGAGGTCAACTTACTTTATTTTGTAATCAAGAATGTCATACATAGATGCAAGAAAACTTGTCAGAAAAACTGAATCTGTCCAAGTAGCAAGACTTATTGGTATCTCTGAAGGGTTGTGTTAAGATCATGTCTGATAAACCGAAAAAAAATGGGACTGAAAATAAATAAACTAAAATCGGTATGTTGAACACTAGGCATTTGTATGGGACTTTTGGATCTATTAACTTTAATGGAGTTGCTTCTGATTTACATGGGCATGAGATAAAAATCACTTGGCCTGATTTTCCATTGCTTTGCATATATATAGTCTGTGCAAAGTGGATGTATAATGCTACCAGATCAAAATGGAACTCAAGGAACGAGACAGTGGAGGATCAGACTTAGTATTCCTCCTACAAGTTGGACCTCTATGGCCCAATGCCCTTGGGACCTGACCAGTCTTGGATGAGGGATTTTGCCAGAGGAGGTAATTTCTGGCCCCCCTACTGCCAGCCCCACAGTCCTGGCCACTGGCCTCCTGGCCGGTTCCTCTCCCCACCACCAGCCCTTCCTGCTGGCCCATAGTGTTCCCAGCCACCAACTACTCTCTGATCCCTGCTGGACCACAGATGTTGCTAGACCAGATTCCCAGTTTAGAGAGGTTCAATCTTGTAGTGTTTTGGCTTGTCATAATGCAGGTCATGTCTCCACTACAGGGAGAGCACCTACAGCACTACAGCTATGCCAGCACAAATCACTTTGTGTAATGCAGCCTATAACAACAACTATTGGAACCCCATCTCCCTGAGCTAGGTCAATGGAAGAATTCCTTCATTGATGTAGCTTCATTTACACTGGGGTTATTATGGCATCGCTATGGCACTCAGAGATGTGGCGTTCTTATGCCCTTGATCAGACTTGATGTCAGCCAAAGTTTCGAGCCTCGCCGTCAAATGAATTCTGCTTCTGCAATCTCATGAGTAAAGTCTCCATGGTTTCAGAGCAGGACACTTCCCAAAAGAAATATGTTTTTCCCCTTGTGTATTTCACAGTCAGTCTGTTAAATTAAGTGCTATGGTGCAATCCCTTAGAGAGAACAGAGTGTCATCAGCAACATATTTTTACAGTGAAATCAGAAACTGAGATTTCAAGTGATCCAAATTAGGGGTCATCTGAGAAAGAGGTTCCTGAGATACAATACCCCAAATAAAAGAGCTTTTCTTAAAATTCACAGATTTACCAAGGTTTTGTGTGTGTACACATGGCTTCTAAAGTGCTAATGGTTTAATTGGACAGAAACTGTAGCGTGAGCTGGAAATAGCGTCAGGGGAGGGAGGCTAAATATTGTGAGGAGAAGGAGAGAGGCACATCACTCTTCTTTCACATGCTTACAATTACTGCAACCACCATATCATAAAGCCATCAAGTTCTTGAGACAGACCATGTCTGAGATGTCACTCACAAGCTCTGTTAGCAATTAAACAATCTGCACATTTCAAAGCAGGATCGTTATCTTTGTTTCACTACAACAAAGTGTATTTTATGTGAGTAGGTGGGTAAAAGCTCTTAGGACTCATCTAGGACTGGTGTGGCCGACTGGAAAGCATAATAGACTGGGCTTTAAAAAATGTTGGTTCTGTTCCTGGCTCTGTCAGTAACATGCTGGGTAACTCTGGCCAACTAATGTCTTTCTGTGCCTCATTTTCCCCACCTTTACAAGGCAAATAATGATGTTTCCCTCCTTGAGATCTACTAATGAAAACCTGTATGTAAGAACTATGTATTATCGTTACCTGTTCACATGAGCTTCTCAACTGAACATTGACATATTGCTTAAATGACCACTAACATTTCTGTCAACTTTTCTCTTTCTCTTCAAAAAAACTAGGAAATCAAATTTCAAAAAGCTTCATTAATAGAGTTAAGATGGCACATGGATAGCTCATGTCCTTTCATAAAGTTGAATTCAGCAAAACTCAAACTTAACCATGTCCATGCAACGTTAACTCTGCTCTCTGAGAAATACCCTAATAACTGCATAACACTTGCTCACACTCTTCTTTTGCCCTGTACTGAACAAGAACTCTCTCCACTCACATATTTGTCCTAATCCACAGAAAAAATGCAGTTGCTTAATTTTACAACTCCTTCAAACCTTTGTACAACCCCTTCACTGCTATGTACATGACTCCAGCAAACACTACTTTAACTTACCTCTGTTAAATTCATAGATCCAACTTATCACTCAACTAACTGCTCATAGTCCCCATGGTAGAAAGAACCATGTGTCCTGCTAGTGGTACTCCATAGACAATGCAGTGCCAAAATGAGGCATCCTGGTTCTCTCAAGGTACACATGCATTTGTCTCCTCTCACATACATAGAGCTGAAGGGGAGGTGCTCACTACTGTCCCCCCAGCAGATACCAACAACAGTTCTTCAGTGTATAGCCATGCAGCTAAAATGTAGCTTTATGCTAAGTAATGTGCCTCAGTGTATTTTGCCAGTCACCCTTTCTGAAAGCAGAAAGGACCTTTTACCTTACCATTGGTAAAGGTGCACCAGCCAGAATATTGTGTCTAAAGCTAATTCCTATGCAGGAATAAAGTCTTATAATTTTGTTTTAAGTTTTAACATTAGTACTATAAAATACATAAAAGGGTATAATAATTGGGTTTTTTAAAATGGTAATTTAATGTCCTTGTTCAAATGTCCATATGCTCAGGCTATTTTCTGAGGCATATTAACCTGTCCAAGAGAAAAATGAAGGTACATTTTTTTTGCACTGCAGGCTAGCACAGGGGAATTTGGCCAGTATTCTTTTAAATACCACTGGGCACCAAGGAGTTTATGCAATACCCTTTGCATATGGGAAAACTATAGCAGACTTTGTATCGACTCAATAGAGGGTGGTGCCTACAAGGTTTCATCCAATCCTTGTGACTTCAGTACTGAAATAACAAAGCTAACATCTAAGTCTTTCTAAAAAGGAAATGGTATATAAAGACAATTCAAGGGCCTACAACCTAACCGTACACATGCACACAGTATTACAATAATCTTACAAAACTGTTCACAGAGTACAGAAAACTGTGGCTATACTGGGCTTAGTAGGTGGTAGAAGAAACTAAAATCTGTGATAGAAGAAACTAAAATCATTCTATTTTATAAAGATTGATTCTAATTTAGTAAAGTAACTTCTGAGGACAATTGACTTTTCTATGTAATTCTTTTAAATTTTACTTTAAATAAAATATATAGTATGTTAGCATCTATATAGCAAGTTGCTTGTGGGATCTGTTAGCTGTCAGGAAATTGGCAGTAGTCTGTGATATACTTGAATCCAAAAGCCAAGAAATGAAAAGACATGCAAATAGCTAATGGGGCTGCTTACATAAATAGTTACTCAGATAGGGTATGTCTACACTACCACCCTAGTTCGAACTAGGGTGGTAATGTAGGCAACCGGAGTTGCAAGTGAAGCCCGGGATTTGAATTTCCTGGGCTTCATTTGCATCTCGCTGGGTGCCGCCATTTTTAAATGTCCGCTAGGGCGGACTCCGTGCCGCGCGGCTACACTCGGCACGGACTAGGTAGTTCAGACTAGGCTTCCTAGTCCGAACTACCGTTACTCCTCGTGAAGCCTAGTCCGAACTACCTAGTCCGTGCTGTGTGTAGCAGCACGGCACGGAGTCTTCACTAGCGGACATTTAAAAATTCAAATCCCGGGCTTCATTTGCAACTCCGGTTGCCTACATTAACCACCCTAGTTCAACTAGGGTGGTAGTGTAGACATACCCATGTGTACTTTTTTGCAGGATAGCCCCCTGTGCTATTGAATCTACTAACATTTTTTACATTACCATTTACATTGAACTAAAGCAGTATCCATACTGTAATTATTCCTGTTAAGTACCACTCCAAATGTTGTTAGAACTCTTTCTGAATTATGCAGATATTGTATAATTATGTTAAATCACTACAGATTCATCTTTAGGGTCAGATTCTCAACTAGTGTCAAAAGATGTAGCTCCATGACTTCAGTGAAGCTATGCTTCTTTATGTTAGCTGAGGATTTGGCTCACTGAATATAAAACATATGTGTGGTTTATATCAGAACCTTGTCTCTTGTAAGTGTTATGCTGTTGTTTATATTTTTTACAAGAAATAAATTAGTACATAAAAACTCTGAGGTAAAACGTCATGAAGATATGGGTACAAAATGTACTTGGCTGATGGGAAATAGGCAACAGGAAATAGTGCATATACGGGTTCTTTTATGAAGGAAGGTCAAATAAACAACGTAGCTCAGCTTTATAAACAAATACTTAATGGCAGCCCAATGTGTACAAAGAAACTAAATGTGTAGTAGTTCTTTAATATTTCATTGGCTAAGGGCTAGATTGAGAGAGTATTTGCAGAGTTGTGTAAGGAGTGGCATGGAGCTCTATCATTTCTAGAGTTGCTCTGGAAAGAAACGGTGACTCAAAGAGACATCCGAGTAATAAATTCTGTATTACTCCTGTTTTGCACATGGTAAGTATTTGGTGTCAGCCCACTACCAGGCATAGAGAAGAGTAGTCTTTCTCTCTCCTCAGCCCACCATTATATCTTTCTAGCTTTGCTGCCTGATATATAGAGGGGGGACTGAGCCATAGATCTGCCTTCTCCCTGCTATCTGTCATAGTTCCTTGCTCTCCTAGGAATATTGGCTACATAACTCCTGTTCTCTTCCCATGTCTGAACTCAACTAAGTCCTATGCAGTAGCCACGCATGAGGTGCAGTTGGGCTTCCTTTATTTCTCTGCAAAGCTGTTTAGGACTCAGGCCAGCCCTTAATAGTATTTGCCTTCTCTCCTTTAGGGTACGTCTACACAGCAGTGTTATTTCAGAATAACTAATGTTATTCCAAAATAACATAGTCCATGTCTAGACTAGAAGCAATTACATCATTATAATGTCAAAATAATGTCGAGCTGGAGGACTTCTTATTCCGACTCCTGTAACCCTCAATTTATGAGGAGTAAGGGAAGTCAGAGGAAGAGTGCTGTTCCTCAGACTTCCTGCTACGTAGACAGTGCCAAAAACTGATATAAGCTATTTCGACTTAAGCTATGCAATTGATGTAGCTGAAGTTGCGTAGCTTATTTTGACTTTAGCCCTGCTGTGTAGATGTGCCCTTAGAGGACTGTGTGAATTAAAATGTTGATGCCTGTCTTCCTAGAGATGTCATATTTGAATATAAATTTTGAATTGTATTTAGTTACTTTTCATGAGGCCACTGAGATTTAGGTACATGTATGCATCCCAATGTGTTCGTTATGACTCTTGGGTCCTCTAAAGCAGGTAGCAAAAGTTACCAGGCAGATGACTAGAAGCAAGCCCAAGATTTACAGGAAGTCAATTATAAGACCTCCTGCTTCTTAGGTAGAGGCAGGGGATGGGAGAGCTGACAGGAAAGGCTACTTAAAAGGTATAGCCCTTCTCCTCTTGAAGTTGGAAAACCTTGGGGCTACGTCTACACTGGCCCCTTTTTCGAAAGGGGCATGTTAATTTCACAGGTCGTAATAGGGAAATCCGCGGGGGATTTAAATATCCCCCGCGGCATTTAAATAAAAATGTCCGCCGCTTTTTCCTGGCTTTTAGAAAAGCCGGAAAAGAGCGTCTACACTGGCCCCGATCCTCCGGAAAAAAAGCCCTTTTCCGGAGAATCTCTTATTCATACTTCAAAGTAGGCTTCAAAGTAGGAATAAGAGATCCTCCGGAAAAGGGCTTTTTTTCCGGAGGATCGGGGCCAGTGTAGATGCTCTTTTCCGGCTTTTCTAAAAGCCGGAAAAAAGCGGTGGACATTTTTATTTAAATGTCGCGGGGGATATTTAAATCCCCCACGGATTTCCCTATTACGACCTGTGAAATTAACATGCCCCTTTCGGAAAAGGGGCCAGTGTAGACGAGCCCTGGGTGTGTCTTACTCAGTTGTTTGAACTGATGTGTTCTAGTTTTGAGTTTGTGTCTTAGGCAGGAGTGGCCCGAGGCTGGCTGCAGCAGCTGGCACCTTAGGTGGGGCGGCGCAATTGGCGCCCCTGCTTGAACAGCCATCAATAACCGTGACGTCATCATGGGGCACCCCATGACGTCATCATTAGGCACCTGGGCCAGCGGCACCCTAGGCAGCTGCCTAGCTCACCTAGGCTAATGGGCCACCCCTGGTTTTAGGAATAAAGTAAGGCCAGTGAAAGGTGAACTGAAGAGACCTGTAGCTGGGATTTATTTTTTCCTTGCCTGGCTGGTGAATCTGCTATCTTGGAATATTTGATGAAGCATATCAGAAGTGCATTGCATGAATACACTGTGAAAAATGACACTTCTCAAACTGCTGTTGTGCTAACATTGTAGAAACATATAACGAAAACTATGCCCTAGTACAAGTATAGAAATCCCAATGATCTGTTTTTATAGGGCAGATAGGTAACAAGATGGTTAAGGAAAGCCTGTGGACCAATTGTCCCTGTCCTGCTATACCTGCAGATGTTGTCAAGCAAGCAGACAGGAGTTAAAGGAGGAGACCTAGGCCAATTCAAGGCTGACTAGGAAGGGAGCAAAGTTCTCCTACGCCCTCAACAAGGGAAGCCTGGTTCCAGCCATACAGTGTCAAATCTGGAAGAGACATTTGGTAAATGGGGTAACTAGGCCTAGGAAGATGGACAGGAAAGGATTCACTGCATAGAAACGGGTGTTAAAGTCCAAAATATAAAGGAAAACGATGAGTTAAAAATCAGAGGCATGCTAGAATGCATCAACTAAACGCTATCTTTCTGCTCAGGGCTTGTTTCTATGCAGTGAATAGAAGCTACAGGACTTCAGTGTGCCTTAGCTAGTGGACAAGGACACCACAGCATTGGCTTTGTGAGGGGACACACCCAACTATGGGTACCTGCAAGGATGAAATCATGCTGTGATAAGCTACAAGAGAGCACTCTCTAGGCAGCTTAGCTACAGGCACAATGAATTCATGGGACCAAATTTGGTACAAGGCAGCCTGAAGTTCAGAGGAGCTGCATGCATATTCTCAATTGAGCTGAATTTGAACCCTGAGGATTTTTCTGAAGATTTTTTATTCCAGTTCCTTTGGCCTCAGTCAATAGTTTTGGGAAATAAACAAGGTGAACTATATTTAAAAATTAGCATTGTACATTTAGAAAAAATGTTTATTTTATAATTTTTCTTCTAAACTGTGTTTGGCATATTATTGTAAGATATTATTAATTATGTGAATATTACCATTTGTGCCACATGACTGAAAGTGCTCTCTGAACCTCGACAGAAAAAGAGCTTTATAAAAATGCTGTTGAACTGAACAATTTACAAAAAATTAAAATAGAAACATGAAAATCTTTAAATTTTGAAAGGATGTGATGTCATTGTGGAAGTCTCTCACACATCTAAATTGAGTCCACCTATTGCCCATGGTAAGCTTAGCAGAAATATATATATTTCTAATTTCAACTGATAATAGTATGGTGTACTTGAAGCATTCATTTCAATTAGTATTGATTTAAATGTTCTTAGTTGCACAAAATTGTGGTGTTTAAGTTTTTTCCTCCAATTTTTATTAATTTAAATTTTCATGGCTGCAAGGCATTATGCAGAGGTTGTTGGACAATAATAATTTAATGAGAGTAGATGTTGAGATTCAAAAAGCTAAAGCTTTATAGTTAGCAAAAGGCAAATTATCAACCTACTGTGTCAAAACAGACAAAGTAAATACACTTAAATCAAGCGCTTGTAAGTTCTCAGGCAGCAATTTTCTTTCTTTGCTATGTGTAAATATCAAAGTATTTTTCTGTTGATTTGTGTGAGTGTAGTGAAATCAACATTTACCAACATTTACTGTTAAAAAATTAAATCCTTCCAAGCCTGTCTATGAGTAACAAAAGTTTTCAGGCGGGACCACAATATTCACTGAGGGCCGGATTGGCATCTTGAAAACAACCTCAAGTAGGAGACAGCATGTAGTAGCACTTCCCAAAGTAGAAAGAAGAAACAGATTTGTACCTGAGAGTCCTTATTTGGTCTGTGTTTTTTCCTCTTACATCATGGAGGAAGAAAACTATCCCAACCTTTTTTGTAGTCCAGTTTACTTTCTTCTTTGTGTTCTCAGTTGCAGTAGCTCGTGCACAGCATGTGTGTGTGGGTGCATGCGTGTGTGTGTGTGAAACTCAGACTCTACTCCACTCAACTGCATGACCCAGTGGTAGTCGCTCTCTTTCCAGCACCATCCATTCCAGTGGTAGCCTGTATAAAGCACATGGGGTGCCTTGCACACCTTTGCAATCCTTAATGAGACCATAGCAAGGATTACAGTTTGGTCCCAATAATAATCACAGATGTTGGACAATCGATATCCTTTGAGGTCTTCGATATCCTTGGCTTCCAACAGGAGTTGAAAGTATTCAGCATCTTGGAGGATCTGAAATCCTGAAACTGCCTTCTTTACTCAAGTTGCATATTGGCTTACTCCAGAAGTGTTGACATATATGGAAAGGCAACACCCTCAAGCGTAAAGGTGAAGGGATCAGGCTGTTAGTTAGCACTTTAGTCCGGGATAACATAAACGCTAATAGTCATGCAGCTCCAGTTCAACTTCGTGGGTTTCTTGTAATTGGCACTGCAATTTGAAGGGCTAAAGATTACAAATACTTTCAAAATGGTAATAGTATTGTTGGAAGGAATGTTTCTTGTTCTCTGTGTATAAACATGCTGTGAAAAGGTTAGTAAGCCTTTAATGGCAAGGGGAAATAAACACACTAGTTACTTCAGTTTGCAAGAGAGAAACTTCTGAAAACATTTATCTTATGGACAAACTACTTCAACGTTGAACTTTTATAATAATTAAGTAAACACAATGCTTTATCTTTTCAGGTGCAAGTGGCCAAAGAGTTTTCTAGGAGACTGCCAGAGAGGCACAAAGAGGGAGAAGAAAGGGTCACCAATATTATTTGCTAATAAAGTGATCATCTTGGTGCTTTGTCTGTTACAGACAAAATACACTTTATGGACCCTCAGCCACTTCCTCCCCCTCTTGGCTCACCCAGCTCCACCTCCGTTGGGGGTCCCACCCCTGAAGTCCTAGATTCGCCACCCCCCTTTTTGTCCGGGCTCCCTCTCTCTCCAGACTCTTTTGGTCCCACTTCATTCTTAAGTCCTTCTTCCCTCCTTCACCTATTCTCTTCCTCCCCTTTTGCATCTTTGTCCTCTCCCTGTGTCTCCTCCCTTCTCCCTTTTATCCTCCCGACTTCTGCCCCGGGATGCCCTGTGACGTCACCTGCTGCAGAAAGTCCCCTTCTCCAACGTCTAGGTCAAATGGTGCCTGGTCATCTTCCTCCACAGCATTCTGGGCGCATTCCTGGCTATTCTTGGGTTGGGGCCTCCCCATCTCCACCCCAGGGGCTGCCAATGTTATGCCTTGGTCCCTCTCTGTTCCCTGGGAGCCCTCCTCTTGACCCCACCGTTTTAAGGCTGGTGCGAATCTGGGCCAGTCACTGCCCAACAATATCAGGTACGCTAGTCTGGGAGTGAGGGCAAAGTTACAGCGGTTCTTCCTGTGCTCGTCCCGAAGGGTGACCCACACGGTCGGGTATGTATGCACCTCTCCGTGGATACACTGCATCCTCACAGGTCGGCCGTTTGGTCGATCCTTGCCACCAAGCTTGCCCAAACCATCGTCTTGCCACAGCCTGCGTGGTTGCCCGGAAACACCGGGAGAGGCAGACCCTTGCGTGGTGCTGCCGCCGCCCACATCTCTCTGGCCGGCCCTACACGCGCCGGCCCCATCAGCTGTGGTGGCATATGGTTGCCCAGCAATCACAGGCGAACTGGCCTATTGCGTGACACTGCTGGCGCATGCGCCGTCTGGCCGCTTTGGCTCAGCCACACGGGGTGACAGCTGGTGCCCCACTGTGTCCTGCCGCTCATCCCCCAAAAGGAGGGGAGAGCTGCAAGTGTGGGGCTCTGCCACCCCGTCACAGGATTTAATACAAATGCAGTGGGACCTAAATTGTACATGTTGAGGACAGAACAATGACATCACAATCAGAAGGACTGAAAGAAAATAACAAGAAAGGCATGTGAGTTCCATGGCCTGCAGCAAAGCCAGAGCAGAGGTTAGAGAAGAGGGCACTACAAGCATAAACAACTATACCAAAATTCAGTGAATGGAGGATGAATTGCTGCAGTGATTGGTTTCATTTGAAGGAGCAGCTATAGGGGAAAAAGGCTATTTAAAAGACAGCTTAGGAGAAAAGCTGTGCACATCATTGCTGGCTCTGGGAATATAATGTGAAACAATGATTGATTTTGTGCTGCTAGTTCCGAAGTCTCACACTCACACTAGGCCAAATTCTTCTTTCACTTTCACTGGCATAAATCCAGGGTAATTCCATTGACTTCAATTAAGTTGGTGGGCCCTAAATTTGCAAATATGTTCCAAATGCTGTCAGCATTGACATTAATGGGGTTACTCTAGATTTATACCATGGTAACTGAGAGCAGAATTTGTTCCAGAATGTGTATAAACCTCCATAATGAAACCATATGCTGCCTAATTTTCAGGTTTTATTACCAACCAGAAATTCAGGCTTAACAAAAAAACTGAACAAGGGTTGTGAACATTTCAGGAAAACCTGAGTTAAGACATCCTTTTTTTTGCATTTACTAGGTTGGGATTTATTAGTTTCATGCTGAAACCATATGAAAACAGTTTAGGGAGATTTCACTTTTCTTTGAACCTAAATATCAAAGTACAATTCAGTGGGCAATGGATTAAAATTGAAAGAAAGAAAATATTAACCATACCCAACATGAATTGAAACAGCTGAGCTTCTTGATGTAGCCAAGTCAAAACCTTCCAATATCTGAAGGAGCCTGTGCCTCATACAAACAGTTTGAGATCTGAACGGATGGATTATTGGGGATGTTTAGAATTTGGTGACTGAAACATTTCTTATTTCCCCAGACTCCTTTTGTCTGAAAGCCAGATCTGCAAGGTTAAAAGGCATAGCCTGCTGATGATTGCTTACTTCAAAGACCATACCGTGAGGCTCTACCCCAGAGATCCAGTTGGTCAAATCCCAGAGTGACTGGTTATCCCACTGGCCTTATTTAAACCAGCCGCAGGAACAGGAAGCTGTCTAAACAACTGGGCTCTGCTTTGCTCTGGAGCCTCCTGGCTTGAATTCCTGGTATTCTGTCCCAGTGTGACTCCTGGCACCTGATGTGTGATTCTGTCCTCCTACTTGTTTCCTGCTTCAGGTGTCTTCTGTCTCATGACTAGTCTCTGACTACTAAGTATAACCATCCATCCATAACATTTTTGTTCTTTACACAACAGCTATGATATGAAAGGGACCACAGGGGCATGGTGGGGTCTAAATACCCACGTTGGCCAGATGCATGCAACATGCAAGGCCTAGCTATCTACGTATACAAATTGCTGCTTTAGCTGGTTTCTAGACCATAGGACTTAGACATAGGGCTTACAAGCTCTTGCCTTGGGACACCTTCTGATCCACAAATCAGTGGGAGACCCCTTCTGGTGCAATCACCCGTGCCTTTTATTGTCAGTTTCTCACCAACTTCTATTTACAAAGCTTTTGGATTACAGCAAACTCAGCCAGCTTCTCCTTCTGCCTGGGGAGCACAGCCACATCCTGGCTCCTCACTCCTCTCTCTTCACTTCCCCTCTGCCTAATGAGGCCCACAGCTGCTTCCATTAGCCCTTCAAGCCTGGGCTCACTCAGCTGGCTGTAACTGGCCTTTTCAGCCAGGCTGCAGCGGAAGAGATTCTACTCAATGGCTACGTCTAGACTGGCATGATTTTCCACAAATGCTTTTAACAGAAAAGTTTTTCCATTAAAAGCATTTGTGGAAAAGAGTGTCTAGATTGGCATGGACACTTTTGCGCAAAAGCACTTTTTGCGGAAAAGCATCCGTGCCAATCTAGACGTGGCTTTGCGCAAGAAAGCCCTGATCACCATTTTCGCCATCGGGGCTTTTTAGAGCAAAACAGTTTTTAGCTGTCTAGATTGGCCCTCTTGCACAAATACATTTGCACAAGAGGGTTTTTTCCTGAATGGGAGCAGCATAGTATTTGCAGAAGAACACTGACAATCTTACATGAGATTGTCACTGTTCTTGCGCAAATTCAAGCGGCCAGTGTAGACAGCTGGCAAGTTTTTCCGCAAAAGCAGCTGCTTTTGTGGAAAAACCTGCCAGTCTAGATGCAGCCAATTTGTGTACAGTCTGGGTGCAAAGATGCAAAGCAGGCCCATTGCTTCATGGAACTTTCCTCTCAATCCTCCAATACCCATTCCAATAATTTTTCCTGAGATGGGATGGCCTGGCTTTTTATGATGGCTCCAGCCTCCCATTTGTGCTATATGCCCTAGACCAGTGGTCTCCAACCTTTTAAAGCATGAGATCACTTTTTGAATTCAAGTGCATTCCAAGATCTACCTCAAACCCTAATATGTGGTCCCGCCTCCTTTGTGCCCCTTCTCTGAGGCTCCTCCCCCTGCTCACTCCATCTTCGTCCCCTTCCCCATACTCCCTCACTTTCATCAGGCAGGGCCAGCGGGTTGGGGTGCAGGCTCTGGTCTTAGATTAAGTAATTTGAAGTGTGAGAGGGGCTCTGAGCTGAGCTTAGAGCAGGCAGCTGGGGTGCTGGAGGGGTTTCTAGGTGCAGGCGCTGGGATGGAATTTGCATGCAGGAGTGCTCAAGGTTAGGGTCACGGCTTGGAGTGCAGGAGGGAGTTCATGACTGGGGTAGGGTTTCAGGATTTGGGCTCCGACTTGGCACTGCTTACCTCAGGTGGCTCTTCAGTGGTGATGCAGTGGGGCTAAGGCAGGCTCACCCCTGCCCTGGCTCTGCACCACTCCCAAAGGCATCCAGCAAACTCTTTTCCAAGTCCTGTTGTGCCCCCAATCTGCTCTGTGGAAATAGTATAGAGGGTGGGAGAGGGGGCACTTGACATCAGCACCCCTCTTCTCCCTCCCCTATCCTTCACAGCAAGCAGGAGGCTCCCGGTGGTGGAGGGGGGAGGCAGCTCCAAGGCAAAGAGCAGGAGTTGTGCAGCAGTGGGGGGGAGGGGCAGCTGAAGTGCCAGCACTTGATAGCCTCTTGGCCAAACCTCTCAAGATCACCTGCCAGAGGCTCCAAGATCTGCCAGTAGATCCCGATCGACTGGTTGGTGACCACTGCCCTAGAGGCATGAGGAGACTTTAAAAAATGCAGGGAATGGTCTGATTTGCACACAGAATTATTCCCTAGTTCCTCATTTTAAAAAACAACCTGGAGAACACAACATGCGGAGGGATGTTGTGCTCCCCCACATTGAGGCGGGTCAGGAGGTGCCTGAAGGCGCATTCCACCTACATGTGGTTAGTGCCCAGGCGGGCATTGAATCGGTCCCTCCTGGGGTTCAGGTGGCCGGTGTAGGGGTTCATGAGCCACAGCATGAGGGGTTAGGCTGCATCCCCCATGCTGTAGAGTGGCATTTGTATGTCCCCCCCTGAAAGTCATGCTGGTGGGAAGAATGTGCCAACCTCCAGCTTCTGGTAGAGGCTGGAGTTTCTAAACACGTGGGCATCATGCGCCCTCCCCGACCACCAGACAAAAATGTCAGTAAACTGTTCGTGGTGGTCGACCAGGGCCTGCAGGACCATGGAAAAATAGCCCTTTTGACTGATGTACTGGGTGGCTCAATGTTCTGGTGCTCAGATGGGGATGTGGGTTCCATCAATGCCCTCCCCACACAGTTGGGGAAACCCAGGGTGGCAAATCCAGCCATGATGGGGTTCAGGTCACCCAGGTGGATGACCCTGTGCAGCAGGAGAGAGTTGATGGCAGTCACCACCTGCAGAAGGAGACAAAGAAAGACACAAAACAGAGAATCAGAGGGGGGCCTGAGCCCTTTGGAGATCCTCACCCTGCCTCCCCTCCCAAACTCCCCAGGAGCCACCCCCTCTAAATTGCCCCCCCCCCCCGCACAGGGACTGTGTGAAGGCGGGACTGCAGAACCCCCCAGGGAAACTGCAGCATGGCAGTATCAGGCCATCGCATGCCCAGAGGCAGCTCTGTGGCGTCCAAAAACTGGGCAACTAGAGCACACACTGCAAATGCTTTGCTGTCCCTCAGAGAGGTAGGCAAGCAAGCAGAAGAAGCTGAGAAATGGCTGTCCAGGGGGGTCTCAGCTAGCCTTAGGCAACAGTATCCGGAAGCAACTGCTGATCTAATGCCCTGCCTGAACTGGATCTGGGTGGCCTTAAATGCGAGGTAGCATCCAATCAGTGTGGACGCTATCTTTCCAAATAGCATATCACTATTTCGTTGCACTTTTGCTATGTGGATGCTCTCTTTCGAAATAAGCTTTCCCAGAAGATCTCTTGTGTTAATGTGTGCAAAATCTTGCCAATATAGACATAGCCTTTTTGTCTTGGCACAGAATATGTTCTTTGCCTCTCCCCCGTCCCTTTGACCCTTTGCTTTAACCAAAACATTAGAATCACTGTTAATCTTTTATTCTGGCAGACAGTCAGGTAAAATGGATTTCACTCATATAAATACTTAAAGCTCTGTAAAGCATTTGACTTGTTACTACATGACATTTTGATTAGAAAACTAGAACAGTACAAAAATAACATGCCACACATTAAATGGGTTAAAAACTGGTATGTAGGTCTCAAAATGTAACTGTAAATTGTACCTGGGCTTTTCTACAGTGGAGCTCTGCAGGGCTAAGTTCTTGGTTCTGTACTATTTAGCACTGCAACCAAATAATTACTGATAAAGTTTGGAGATCACCCAAAAAGTGGGGGACTGGTAAATAATGAAGAGGACACATCACTGTGGCAGAGAGATCTAGATTGCAAGGTAAATTGGGTGCAAGCTGACAATATATTTTAATACAGTGGTATGTAAATATATATACTATGAAAGAATGTAGGCCATACTCAGAGCTGCCAACAGAATGGCTAAGTCCCTGGGCATGGTGCGACGCCTCTGAAAGAAGCAGGGCTGTGGGTGGAAATGGCAGGGCTGGGGGTTAACCTTCTGCAGCCAACCCTTCAGCACAGTCCAGTCTGCACCACCTGAAGCTCTGGCAGCAATTTGAAGGGCCTGGGATTCCGGCTGCTGAAGCTACCATGAGAGTGGCAGCCAGGTGCCTAGGTCCTTTTTAAATGATCGGGCCCTGGGGCATCTGCCCCTTTTGTCCACACCCCCCATTGTTGGCCATGGCCACACTTACAGAGTGGGGACACCGTATGTGGAAGCAGTGACTCTGAAGGCACAGTGAAGACATGAAAGTGTAGTTACACTTTGCAAACTGACTGTTAAAAAAAAGATTCCATGCCTGTTATCTCTCAATGACTTCTATATCCAGTTTAATCAATTTACTTTTTCTAATTGCCAGCCATGCAAATTCTGCTTCAGATCTGTCAAAGCTGTGTAACATCTGGCTTACGTATTATTAAAGATCCTGCATTTAGAACTTAATTATCAATTCTGCTGATGGGAGAGCTAGAAGACTAGCTAGGGCACTCCTGTGTGTAACTTTATTCCTGTTACTAGGCAGAGCAGCACTCTCATTTACAACTGTTTAGCTTTCCCTGTCCTGCACCCAACACTCTGCCTGCACTATGCAGGTATGGCTACATAGCTCATGACAGCGAGCTTCCCAGGCTGGGGGTGACACTTAGCAGGGCTCTCATGAGCACTCTAACAGGCTTCAGAGCTTGAGATGCAATTTTAAAGCACTGTCTGTTATTAGAGTGCTAGCATGAGCCTGGTAGCCCAAGTCTGTCAGCCTGGGCCGGGAGGCTTGTTGCTTTATGGAGATAACCTCAAGAGGATCAAGTCCACTCAGTGCATATCTTGACATCTAGCACTTTACCTTTCTTGTGTCTGTATGTAACTTCACTTTGCGCTTTGAAACAACGTAGATCATTCTCTATAATCAAGGCCTATATGGTATCTCCTACTTATATTATTTCCCTGCAAGGTAATTAAATCTAAATGAAGATCATTAAAAGATGTAGGAGCCTATTTATCAAAGAATGTAATCCAAAGCCTGCTGATGTTAATGGAAGCCTTTCCATTGACTCGGTGGATTTTGGATGAGGTCCAAAAACTCCTTAAGGAGTTTCTATATCACTTTTATCATTTAAAATGCTCGCTTAGCCTTCCCATCTGTTCATAAGTAGTATAATCTGTGCACTTACTGATAGTTCTTAACGTCTGTATTCGTTGAACTTTTATGTGTCTTTGATGTTTGAAAGCACAGTTATCAGATATGTATCAAATGCAGAAATGTTCACAGCAACATACAAAATATTAATGTATAAATAAGAAATGATAAAGGATATTTATAAATAAGGATCACAAAAGAGGAAGTTGACTTACTTTAAATTTTGTATCTGTTTTCTGTGTTAAATCAATGTTCGGTTATAAACCTTTGAAGGAATAACCGTGATTTTTATTCACGTTTATGAACATTTCAGAGTTATAAACAACTGCCATTTCAAAAGTGCTTATAACTCTGCAGTTCTCCTATAAGACACATTTTCAGAATTTATTAATTGTAGCTCTAAATTCACATTTAGGCACTTTTATGGAAATGGAGTGGTTTTTCAAAAATTTTGAATTCTATTGTAGATTTCACTGAAGACCATGGGAATTGTATAGGCTCAACATCTCTGCAATTCAGGTCACTTTAGCCTAAGTATGGGTTTAGGAGTATAACTTGAGACAACCTTTTCTGGAAATGTTAGCCTTAATACCTTTAAATCCAGACAAGAAATGAATAAATGAATTAGTACCATGAAATCTCATTTCATGATTTGAAATATACTATAGTTTTATCTCATGAACAACATCATTAACTAACTTTAATAACAGAGGTCAATTACTGCTAAATCATTCTTTCTCTCCATAGCCTATAAAGTGTCTACAGTATACTTTAAACATTGCATTTGTTTCTTTCATTTGGTGAGAGAGAAATCTGTTGTCCATAAGTACAATATAATAGTTCAGCTGACACACATTAGTAATTTCACTCAGCTATGCACACCATTAAATTCCTCTTCATCCCCATTGTTATATTGCAACAATGCAAAAGAATTTGTCAGATTCATGGGAAGGAAAGTTTGTTTCTGATTTTGATGTGCATAACAAATTAAAATCATCCATACATATTGAAAAAATTATCCTAGCATTCTAATACTATAGCTGCAAAGCATGTGATTATACATTGAACTATAAAAAGAATCACTGTTTTTATTCCGTGTGATAAGATTTTGACATTTCAAAGAGTTTGTGTATGGATACATGCAGAATTGTATGTCTGGAGGGACTTTCTTTTTAATATTGTGTTTTACTATTTCCAGCACTGGTCTGGCCTTTGATCACATACCACTATAATCAGTGTACCTACAAACCTTTACTATGTGAATAGTTTATCACACACTACCTTTAGTTACATAGACTAAGACATCTTTGGGTAGAAATGGAATATAGGTTGAACCTCTCTAGTCTTGGCAGTCTTGGGATTAACCAGAGAATTTGCCAGTCCAGGGGAGGTCAATATTGTCTAGCAGTAATACCAACACTTCCACTACTTACTGGGATCTTAGAAGACATTTAGTGGTAAATTAGAGCTAAATAACAGAACAGAACACTGAGAGCCAGGACTGGTGGCTGTAAACAAATGTTATGGGACTGCAGGAAACTTGCCCATATCCACGATAAGAGGATATCTGGCTAACTAAAATCATGCCGGACAACAGATGTTGCCTGACCAGAGTGTGCTGGTCTAGAGAAGTACAACCTATACTAGGTTTTTAAAGGTTTGGATGCTTGGTTAACTGTGGAGACATAGCCAGACTTCCTTGTTCTGGAAATAGCCTGTTATTGCTCATTCTTATTCATTTTTATTACTTCTATGTCTCAGCCAAATCGGAAATACTATGAGAGCAACCTTACTCATGGTCCTTTTATTTCACATGCTTTTTCTTCTCATATTTCATTCACTTCATGCTTTGCATATTCCTTAAAGGGGAAAGGTTAAAGAACATTTTGTATTAGCATGTGTATGCTTATGTGTTTAGCTTTAATCCTAAAGGAAGAAAATTGTTGTGCATGTTAATTATTTTTGTGTATCAGATGCAGGCCTTAATCAATATCCAAGAACAGAACTTTGGGGGGAAGGGAGGTGGAGTGTTTGAATTCCACATCTAGAGCAAGAGAAATTTTTACAGCTAGTCACTTTGGGCCAGATTTTTAAAAGTATTCTCTTGAAGATGAGGAGGAGCATCTAATAGGATTTTCCAAAAGTGCCTAATCAGATTGGACACTTAATCCCGTTGATTTCAGTGGGACTCTGGCACACAACCAAATTACACATTTCTGAAAATCCCAGTAGGTTTTCAGTGGACCGAACCAAATGCCAAATCTAAACACTTCCACACTTTAGTCAGTCTGAAATTCATATCCAGATCAGAATCTTACATTATTAACTTATATTTCCTGTACCCCAGTATAAATTACTTACATATTGCAGCTCAAAGTACTACAATAGAGTTACTGTGGACTTAAAATAACTGGTATTTTCCCATTTACATATTTTACAATGCCCTTATGCATAGAATAGGTTCATGCAACCTTATTGGTTAAGAAAAAATTGAATTGTGATGTACATGTAGCTTTCTAACATTGCATGTGGCTTGAGGTGTGTCATCTGTGGTATTAGGAGTTTAGTGGTCTTGTTTGCTTTCATCACTGTTGTTATGGATTTTGTCTGCCTACAATACCTGCAAACGGATGGAGTGTCTGGCATAGTGATTGGCAATGTTTCATTTTTGAGCTACAATTATTTTGATATAAAAGGCTTAAACTTACAAGATTTTTGTATTTGACATCTGAGGATCTAAGCTGATGAACACATTTCTATAATTGGCTCAACATGATTAAGGGCCTACATGATTTATAAAAGGTTGCATACACTGCTAATATAAAGGAACATGAGCAAAAGCAAATGCTTGGCTGGGGCTCTTAGCCAATATTTTGTCCATTGTAGCACCTCCATTTGCAAGTACTTTTCATACATTTACTGTGCTCTGGACTTTGGCTCAGGGACTCGTTTTATAAAAGGGTTTCAAGTTGGTGCACCCAACAACTTTTTGTTGTTTAAAATCTTTGAGCAAATCAATATTTTACTACTTCTGCTCTGATCTCGATGTCTCTGCAGGTAAGTGGCTCCAACCTTTGTACCACCTTGACCCTGAGAGGTGGAATTTTATTCACATGACTAGCTACTTTCAGTGTCAGTGTAAATTAAGTGTCATTTTCTTCCAAGAAGTGATCAGCTCATTGTGGGATAAAGCTCTTAGAGACTTCTGAGAAACTAAAAGTCTCAGCTCATCTTGACTGTTTTAGGTTTGCTTTAATGCACATATAAAGCTGCTTGCTTGTGTCATTTCCTTTGTTATTTGCTGTGTACTTGTGAAACAGAAGGCATGAGTTATGTCTATGTTTTCAAACTTTCAGCTGAAATTTACCTTCCCTTTTTACTGCTTTCTGAATTGATTGTGTATAAATGTTTTATATTAGGCAATAAAATGAAAGAATTTTGATAGTATTGGGAAAAGCCTTAATGCATCCAAAAATGCAATTTCATTAACTTGCCCAGAGATGAAATATTACAGCAGGGCACTTGTCTGGAGACAGATATTCAATATGTAGTTTCTTTTAGATTACATGAAGAAAATCTATAGGGAAGTGGTAGCTGATTCCTCTTTTGGGGAAGGGAAAGGGGAAGACTGGATGAACCAGGAACTAAATGTGTTCATATGTCCATGCGAGTGTTAAAATAATTGTCTCATAAAGATTTTCTAGGGAAATCATACTTGAGAATTGAGAGATGTGGACAGATTTAGAGTGATATACTTATATGACCATTGTCTGCATCTTCATAAACTGTTCATTGTTTTATCACTTACCACAGTCCCTAAAAATGGGAACCTAGCACCACATTTTCTGAGTTGGAACTGATATTCTAGCTCTTTGGTAAAGATTGTTTTCAAATTGGGACCAAGTTTTATTTTCAGTAGGCTTTCTTCTGATTCCATTTGCACCTGACTTCCTCTGGCACTTCCTCTGGCTTTCCTCCTCACTTACACTGGTGTCAGTAAGAACAGAATTAGTCCCTATTCTTCCAGTGGGTGTCCTGGCTTGTAGAATAGTAATAGAGAAGTAGCCGTGTTAGTCTGGTCTAGCTGAAACAGAAGACAGGACTGCGCAGCACTTTAAAGACTAACAAGATGGTTTATTAGGTGATGAACTTTTGTGGGCCAGACCCACTTCCTCAGATCAAATTGTGGAAGAAAATTGGTATATATGGTCATGCCATATATCAATTTTCTTCCACAATTTCATCTGAGGAAGTGGGTCTGGCCCACGAAAGCTCATCACCTAATAAACCATCTTGTTAGTCTTTAAAGTGTTGCACGGTCCTGTCTTTTGTCCTGTCTTGTAGTGATCAAATTTGCCACTAACTTACAGAAACCCTCTTGCACAGTAAGATGGTTAATAATAAAGGGTTACTAGGGGCTTAACTAAGGACAAAATATGAGTTTCACTTACTGAACATCTAAATCCAGATGTCACCTTGTTCCAAACAGTTGCTGTGAATAACAGTAAATAACTAATTCCATTCCAAACTGGATTGCAGTGTTTTTACCAGAATCTCAATCCTAGCCCCTTTCTCATTAATAGATTCATGAAGTGTTCAAACTTCTCTGGATATAAATACAGTCCCTCACTATGTCATTAATAATTCTAGACAACAAAGGAAATGAGGCCCCTGCCTGGCAACAATTACTTTCCAGATTTGTTTCTTTATCGCTAACAATTTTTGCTCACCATGACTATGGCATTGTACTAAATGTCCAAGCCAGCTTAGGAAACACTGGTTTGCTAAAGCTACTTTGTATCAGGTAAGAGGGCATGTAAATAATTCCCCTTGCAGTAGAAAATTCTCCACTGGTGGAAGGAGCACTGCTGCTTTCTGCACCAGCTGCCCCTTGTACTGCTGGTATAAGAGGAAGTAGGAGGCAGGTTGGAGACAAGGTATAAGCAGAGCTGGGAGGGATGGGGCAGTGTGAAACTTCACTACCCCCTCTCTTCCACTGGTGGAAGTCCTCAGGGTTGGAACTTGTATGCCAGTGCTGTATATTAAGGCTTTCCTTGTGCATCTCTGAGTTATGCTGGAGTTGAGCAGTTCTAAGCCATCTTTCAGCTCTTGGCAAAGACTGGACAGAGTAAAAAATCAAATTCCCAGAGAACTGTGTGCCACAGTTTCAGGGTTAAATGCACCTGTATTCCAACCCTCTCTCCTCCCCGTGGTGCACTGCAGGAGTGCCCAGTAAGGTCTCAGGTGTCCAGTCATCACCTGTCTCTGGACCCTTGTCCCATGGTTTCTACCTGGGAATTTAGTACTGCACAGCTCGTGCCTTATACCCAGACAGCCAGTCTGCTGAGAGACGTGTGCTTTGCTTTCTCTCTGAAGGCTGTGACCAGTATACAGGCAGTCCCTGGGTTACGTACAAGATAGGGACTGTAGGTTTGTTCTTAAGTTGAATCTGTATGTAAGTCGGAACTGGCGTCCAGATTCAGCCGCTGCTGAAACTGATCAGTTTCAACAGTGGCTGAATCTGGACGCCAGTTCTGACTTACTTACAGATTCAACTTAAGAACCCCAGGCATCCCCAAGTCAGCTGCTGCTGAAACTGATCAGCGGCTGATTCCAGGAAGCCTGGGGCAGGGGCTTCCTGTAGTCAGCCACTGGTCATTTTCAGCAGCTGCTGACTAGGCGACACCTGGGGCAGAGCAGCTGGGGTGCTGCTGGGTTGGTCCAGTGGCACCCAGAGCGGCGCTACGGGACCAACCGGCAGTGCCCCAGCTGCTGTACCACAGGCGTCCGGAGCAAAGCCGCGGAGCACGGGGGCAGCGGGACAGCCCAGACGCGCCGTGGCTATCCTGCTGCCCTCGGGCTCCATGGCTTTGCTCTGCTTTGCTCCCCGTCCCCCTGGTCTGCAGACCAGGGGGATGGGGAGCAAAGCGGCGGAACACGCGGGCAGCGGGACAGCCCAGACGCGCCGTGGCTATCCTGCTGCCCTCGGGCTCCGCGGCTTTGCTCTGCTCTGCTCCCCGTCCCCCAGGTCTGCAGACCAGGGGGAGGGGGAGCAGAGTAGAGCAGAGCGGCGGAACGCGCGGCCAGCTGACAGCCCAGACGTGTCTGGGCTGTCAGCTGGCTGCGTGCTCCGCTCTGCCCCCCCCCCCCATGGTTTGCAGACCAGGGGAGGGGGAGCAGAGTGGAGCAGAGCAGAGCGGCAGAACGCGCGGCCAGCTGACAGCCCAGACGCATCTGGGCTGTCAGCTGGCCGCGTGCTCCGCTCTGCTCCCCCCCCCTGCAGATCAAGGGGAGGGGGAGCAGAGCGGAGCACAGCAGAGCGGCGGAACGCGCGGCCAGCTGACAGCCCAGACGCTTCTGGGCTGTCAGCTGGCCGTGTGCTCCGCTCTGCTCCCCCTCCCCCTGGTCTGCAGACCAGGGGGAGGGGGAGCAGAGCAGAGCGGAGCGGAGCAGAGCAGAGCGGCAGAACGCGCGGCCAGCTGACAGCCCAGAAGCGTCTGGGCTGTCAGCTGGCTGCGCGTTCCGCCGCTCTGCTCTGCTCCGCTCTGCTCCCCCTGCCCCTGATCTGCAGAGGGGGGAGGGGGGAGCAGAGCGGAGCGCGCGGCCAGCTGACAGCCCAGACGCATCTGGGCTGTCAGCTGGTCGCGCGTTCCGCCGCCGCTTTGCTTCCTCTCCCTGGTCTGCTCGAGACCAGGGAGAGGAAGTGCCCCGTTCGTAACTGCGGATCCGACGTAAGTCGGATCCGCGTAACTCGGGGACTGCCTGTATTGCCAACAGTCACGTGTTACCACACAGTTGTTTCTACAAAGCAAAATGTATAGTAATATAAAAGCCAAAGTTCCTATATACATGCTAATAGCTTACCAGAGGTGACCCATTTCATATACGCCATGGCTATGTCTACACTGGCATGATTTTCCGAAAATGCTTTTAACGGAAAAGTTTTCTGTTAAAAGCATTTTCGGAAAAGCACGTCTAGATTGGCAGGATGCTTTTCCACAAAAGAACTTTTTGTGGAAAAGCGTTTGTGGCCAATCTAGACGCGGTTTTCCGCAAAAAAGCTCTGATTGCCATTTTCGCGATTGGGCCTTTTTTGCGGAAAACACTACTGTGCTGTTTACACTGGCCCTTTTGCGCAAAAGTCTTTCGGAAAAAGACTTTTGCCCAAACGGGAGCAGCATAGTATTTCCGGAAAAGCACTGACGATCTTACATGATATCATCAGTGCTTTTCCGGAAATTCAAGCGGCCAGTGTAGACAGCTGGCAAGTTTTTCCGCAAAAGCAGATGATTTTGCAGAAAAACTTGCCAGTCTAGACACAGCCCATCAGTCAGATGAGGGCTGTAATAGATCAAAGTCTTTCAACACTTCTATAATGGTTTAGACCCCCTTGGACAGAAGGTCCTGTCCATTTGCTTTTAAATGAAATAAGTCTTTTGTCAAGCTCATTTTCATATGTAGGTCTGAAAGGATTCAATTTTTATCAGCAAATATATTTCCATTATCAGAATTTTCAGACAAGCAAAAAGAAAAATGCTGCTTGAGAGTCTGATTTAAGGAAACTTTTGATGTAATGTGGACAGTTTGTGTTTTTTAGTAGTTATGAAGCTTCAACTTTTTTGAATCTCAGTGTCTGTTGTTAAATCATCTTTCCCCTCCATAACATCCCACAACTGAAAATTGGATAGATAAAAATAAACATTGGTATTTAGGGTTGCCAGATGGTTTCAATAAAAATACCAGACACACTTGACGTTACATCACAATCTACATTACATCTTATTTGGAAGATACTGGACATTTATATTTTCTCAATTTGTTTCCTGAACAGCAACCTCAAATACTGGACTGTCCGGTTCAAAACCGGACACCTGGCAACCTTATTGGTATTTGTCAAACTTATAAAAAATAAAAATGGCCTACTTTTACAGCAAAGCCCTTTCTTTGTCTACTAGTCTCAGGAAAGCCCAGCTAGAACTACAGGGTCTTCTTCGATCTTCCATGATCTTATGAGGTGTTCTTGGTACCCTGCTGCATGCAGTTATGTTTTGTGAAGAGGACACTGTCCTTTAAAATGCTAGCTCAGAACTGACCTTCCATAGTTTTGACCTGCTCCGAACCAATATTCAGTGGTGCAAGCAGGGTATCAAATCCCACTCTCACAAAGAGTAGCTCTGCAGAAATCAGAGGGGTTTTGGCTCATGTAACTCAGCACAGAATTTGACCTAGAATGTATCAAACCACTGTGGGAAATCCCGTAGCTTGTGGGAAACGTCTAACCTTTCCTACACTTTCCCATTCATTGCCTTTCAGGTTACTGTCGGACTACTGGGATTCTCCT
This sequence comes from Pelodiscus sinensis, assembly GCF_052426305.1. NCBI lineage: Eukaryota > Metazoa > Chordata > Testudines > Trionychidae > Pelodiscus > Pelodiscus sinensis. Next base: position 83,925,545 of record NC_143055.1, read on the forward strand.
CTCAGAAACCCAAGACATATATTCCCTAATATAAATATACTGAAACAGAATTAGGCATATGTCTTATCAGCATTGTTTTTTTTCCCTTCCCACAAAGGAAAAAGTGGGTATAAATTCAAATTACTTCTGAATCCTACATTAGCTCTAGCTCAGTTACTCAATATATTCTGTATTTATGAACAATAAATATAGGAAATCATTCAAACAGAGTGTGATTTAGCTACTGTTATCTTCAGATGGCTGACAGAGCAGAATAATGGCCTGGTTCTGTCTGCTGACTATAAATAAACTGGAAAATAAAAGGTCAGATTTTCACACCTTTAGCCAGTGTGAGCAATACTTTACTTTATGAGCAGTCCCACAGCAAATCAGTGTCACAGTTGGAATTAATACCTTGCTCAGACAATCACCGCAGCTTGTGTTATTGAGCATCTTTGCCCTGTGATCAGAAGTCATGCTATCAACTCAGCTGGTATAGAACTGTTCTTTACATTTCATAATTTGATTTGGGGGGAGGACTTCTCAAAAATCAGTGTCTTACAGGTTAGGTAGTATTAACTCCAAGAACTGAAAAATCAGGAATCTGTTTCCTAAAAGTCGTAAGATTAGCTTTAAAAATGATTTAAAAAATTACACCTGGGAATATTTGCATTGAGGTGACATTTTCATTTTTGCCTGTGAAAACATGAGGGCTAGAATCTCTTTCTTGTAAAGTGAGGGCTGAGATATCTTTACAATTGCTTGACTTCAGAGGCTGCAGCTTGTAGGAAAACACCAAACGAAGGGTATGTCTACACTACAGCACTAATTCAAACTAACTTAATTCGAATTAGTTAATTCGAACTAAGCTAATTCGAATTAGTACTTCTAGACCTAAAAACTAATTGGAATTAGCGTTTTCCTAATTCAAAATAGCATGTCCACATTGAGTGGACCCTGAACCAAAATTAAGGCTGGCTGGAACCAGTGCCGGCAGGGCATCAGGTTAGGACTTAGAGCGTGGAGCTGCTGCCTCAGGCTAGCCCAGGGCTGTGCTTAAAGGGACCCGACCCACACCCCAGACAGACAGTTCTCAGGGTTTCCCGCTTGCTTGTCTACCTCAATGAGGGACAGCAAAGCAGTCCTGTCTTGGAGTGCCCTGAGTGCCCACACTCGGCACATCACAGCACTCGGCCATCAGCCCGGCTGCACTTGCCGCAGGCTGCCATCCGGGAAGGACAGTCGGGGGGCTGTCAGGTTCCAGGAGGCCCTGCAGGAGAGCTTCCACCCCGAGGAGCCCGCAGAGCCACCCCAGTCCTCCCCATCGGGGGCTCGTGCCCCATTCCTCCCTCACCTCCTTCCACTTACCCTTCCCTAGCCCCCCTTCCTGATGTAAAAAATAAAGGACACGTGTGTTCAAAAATAGAAACTCTCTTTATTCAACAAAATGAGGGGAGGGGGATTAACCTCTTGGGAGACTGGTAAAAGGAGGAGGGAGAGGGGAAGAGAGAGGGTGGAAGGGAGAGGGGGAAACCTGGGATGAGGGAGCTGGAAGGGGGAAGCCAGGAAGAAGGAGGAGGGGAAGTATAAAACTATGGTATGCCATATCTTCAGTACTGTGTACAGATGTGGTCTCCTCACCTCAAAAGAGATGTTTTGGCCTTGGAAAGGGTTCAGAAAAGGGCAACTAAAATGATTAGGTGTTTGGAACAGGTCCTATATGAAGAGAGGCTAAAAAGACTGGGACTTTTCAGCTTAGAAAAGAGGAGACTGAGGGGGGATAGGATAGAGGTCTATAAAATCATGAGTGGTGTGGAGAGGGTGCATAAAGAAAAGTTCTTCATTAGTTTCCATAATAGAAGGACTAGAGGACACCAAATGAAATGAATGGGTAGCAGGCTTCAAACTAATAAAAGAAAGTTCTTCACAAAGCAAATAGTCAACCTGTGGAACTCCTTGCCACAGGAGGCTGTGAAGGCTAGAACTATAACAGAGTTTAAAGAGAAGTTAGATAAAGTCATGGAGGTTGGGTCCATGGAGTGCTATTAGCCAGGGGGTAGGAACGGTGTCCCTGGCCTCTGTTTGTGGAAGGCTGGAGAAGGATGGCACAAGACAAATGGCGTGGTCATTGTCTTCGGTCCATCCCCTCCGGGGTAGCAGGTGTTGGCTGCTATCGGCAGACAGGCTACTGGGCTAGATGGACCTTTGGTCTGACCCAGTACAGCCATTCTTATGTTCTTATGTTCTAAGCTCAGGGCTCAGGGTCAGGGGTCTCACTGGACTAACTTGATTTTCATGCAAACCTGCTCCTGGGTTCACATGTAGCCTTTGGTGGCCAGGCTGGCAGCTATCCTGCCCTAGACGGCCACTTTCCTGTGTCTGGTGTGGAGGTCGTGGACGTTGGAGGCCTCCCCGCAAACCTCGATGAGGTCCATGATCTCTGTACTAGACCAGGCGGGCGCCCGCCTCTTGCAGCCCCGGGCAGGCTCCAGGGAGCCGCCAGCCTGGTCCCGGGAAGAGGCGGAGGGCTGGGTGGCAGTGGGTGGCTGGCTCATGCTGTGCCAGGTGCAGGGTCTGCTGGCTGGGTGCTGGCAGGCTTGCACCTGGCACAGGCACCGTAGCCAGACCGTGCCCCTTTAAGGGCTCTGGGGCTGGGAAGGGGGCAGAAGAGTTTCCCTGGTTTGGCCCAGAGTGGCCACCAGGGCAAGCTGGGAAGGGCTAGCCTCCCACTAGTTCGAATTAAGTGGCTACACAGCCCTTAATTCGAACTACTTAATTCGAACTAGGTGTTAATCCTCATAGAATGAGGTTTACCTAGTTCGAATTAAACTAGCGGTTTGTATGTGTATCGCCTATGAAAGTTAATTCAAACTAATGGCTGTTAGTTTGAATTAACTTCGCAGTATAGACATACCCTGATTGATTAGAAGAGTTAGCGGATCAGTTTTAAGCCCAGCCAAAGCAGCTACTCAAAGGCTATGTCGACACTCATGGCTTCTTGCGTGAGAAATATACAAATGAGGCTAAGCGTGGAATATCACCGAGCCTCATTTGCATACCTAATGAGCCACCATTTTTGCAGAAGAGGCTCTTGCGCCAGAAGGAGCTGTCTACACTGCCCCTTCTTGCACAAGAAAAACGCTCTTGCGCAATGCCGCTACGCATAATAACGGCATTGCTCAAGAGGGTTTTTCTTGCGCAAGAAGGGGCAGCGTAGACAGCTCCTTGTTGCAAGAGCCTCTTCTACAAAAATGGTGGCTCATTAGGGATGCAAATGAGGCTCGGCAATATTCCACGCTTAGCCACATTTGCATATTCTCACGCAAGAAGCCGCGAGTGTAGATATAGCCAAAGTACTTGCCCATGGCTCTGATAGTTCTACCCTGCTTCACTCCAGGGAATGTGGATGGATTTGTGTGTATGTGTGCACGCTCTAGTGACTGGTCTCTTGACTATGGCTCTGACTTCTGTTCTAACCAGTAGGCATGATTTTTGCTCTACTTACTGGGCATTCCTATCCACTTCCCCATCACTGACAATATATAAGTTGTCTATTGTATGGTTCATTTTATTTTTAGAAGTTAGAGGTTCTAAAAAGTGCTTCAGAGTAAAGGTCAGTTGGATAATTTGCTCCTTTTCCCTTCCTTTTTATTTATCATTGTGCAATACATCAAAAATGATGTCATCTCTGAATGGATGTCAGTGTACAGTGTGCATATGTAAAATGTAACTGATAAACTCTTTTTAAATCCCTCTCGATCATTTTATTAGAAAGTGCAAGAGGCTGGAACCTTGGAGCGGAGGTAGTAGATCCACATTCCTTGTTTCTAATACATATTTTAAATGAAGGGGGAATATTTTCATTGCTTAAGACAGAATTCATATAAGTGTATTTTAGCTCCTTGCCATTCAGGGATTTCAATAAATCCCACATATTCAAACACTCTCTTCTCACGTGTTATTTTGAGGTGCAATGGCAAGACAGCGTACATTTCATGGACAGTATAGAAGAAAAATGAAGACAGTGTCCTGCACATTAAATGATCAGTTAGTGTAATACAGAAGTTATATCTAAAATGTATTTCAAATAATAATACTTCTGCTCCTACTACTGAAAGTTATCTTTGTTTTTCATTTAAATATGATGGCTATCTGACTTATCTTGTATTTATAATGACACACATTCTTGCTCACATTTTTTTTCCCCTTGCAGTAACAACTAAATTTTCTGTCAGCTGTTTCCCCTCCCCTGTATCCACTCTGTTCAATTACCATATGTACAAAATGCAGCTGTAAGATTTCTGACTAACCCTGGGTCCTGGGAACATACCACCCTTTTTTCATCTCTCTGAATTAGTTTCCTGGACAATTTCCTGTCAAAGATCATGAGACTTGTCCTTGAATATGAGAGTGATCCTCTCCTTTCACTGCACTGAAACTTTCTCTGCTTAGTTAGCTGAAGCATATTCATGGAACTTTTCTTATGTGGGGAAATACAAACAAGTTTTCCTCTACTATGCATGTACCAAGTTCTTGGAACTAGACACCTTGAGATATTCCAGGTTAATACTCAGCACATAAAAATTAAGAAAGGAGTGTGAGTGTCTTTTTTTTAAAAATGTCCTAACACAGTATCTCCTGGCATTTTAGAAGTTACATTGAGATTACTTATGAAGAGCTTTGTTACATATAGCTAACAACAAACCAAAGCACGGGAAGGAAACATCATGTAATGGTCAAAACACTAGACTGGGCTAATGCTGACTCTACCTTGACTTAATGTGTAATTGAAGACAAGTCACAAATTTTCCAAAAGTGGAAATTAATTTTGAGTAAGTATCTGTTGTGTCAAGATTATCCTAGTCTGATTTTTTTCCCAAAGTTTCTGAACAGCAGTGACTCAAGATGATGGTGTCTCAGGTTGGAAATTGAAAGCTGCTTGTGAAATGTTTGACCACAGGTGTATTGTCAGGCTTTATTCTGGAAAAAGATGGGGACTAAAATTCTGAATCAGAAGATATAGATCCAAATTTCTCACTTGATCCCTACAGTTCCTAGATCCAAATTTTGTTCCTTACAATGATCTCTAAATTATTTTAAGCTATTTTAAGTAACTAGAATCAAGGCACTATGTAAGGGTCTAGTCCAAACCCATTCACGTTTATGGTACAGTGTAGCGTTTCCACTCTCTTCAGTGAGCTGTGGAGAAGTCTCCAAATCACAAGCATAAGACTTTGGCCAAGATTTGGTCCTGCTACTGATTTATACAATTCAGAGTTGTATTTGGGTCATCATTATATGTTCAGTTTCATGGACAATGGTATTTATATTCTCACCGTCCAGTTACTAGTACATTTAAAAATTCTGCTAGGCAATGGATAAAAATATAAATTCAAATAGAAACACCTACTGGTCACAAACTACAACTAAAAATGGAAATAAGTATATTTTGCTTTTGAAATTTCTTAGCTCAACCTAGGTAAAGTGGAAATAAGGGGCCTGATCCAAGGGTTGTGGAGGGCAAAGGGAGCCTTTACTTTGGAGCCTGCTCAAGCAGAATTTTAAAATACCAACCAATGAAACCTCACTTGCTTCAGCGTCCCAACCTTTCCCCTCCACTTTCCAAATACAACCAAGAGCATAGTTACTCTGTACAACTGCACAGTATTTAGCTGTTACCTTATTCTTTTCTGCTTTGTGTAATCTTTTCCATAATTTGTTAAATCTAGTTGTTGTACCATTTGTAAGCCATTTTGGGAATTATTTTATCCCCAAACTTTCTTACCTCACTCCCCCCCACCTCCATGGTTGGGAGCAGGCCCATAGCTCTGGGTGGGAGGATGCAAATCAGGGGCTGAGGTTGGGGCAACAGCTTGATAGGTAACTAACTACTCAACATGACCATACTACTGAGTATGACTAAGATAATACTTTGTACAAAGAGTATTGGGGCCATAGGAAGGACTAATACTATATAGTACAGTCCTGATATTGCAAACTCACTCCATGCACTTACTAAACCCAGAATTAAATGGCACTCAGGTTGGGTCTGCACTAAAAATGTACATTGTTATAATCAAGTTGTTCAAGAGAGTGAAAAATCCATACCCCTTAACGATGTCCTTATACTGACCTAATGCCTGGTGTCGAGTGGCAGGCTTCTCCCATCAACATGGCTTCCTCTTATGTGGGTGTTGCTAATCCACCTGCCCAAGGAGGAACTCTCCTTTTGGTGCACTACAAGCATACAGCTGCATCAGTGCAGTACTTTATATGTAGACATGCCCTCTCATAGCTAAAGATACCTTGTGACTAAGTGGCTGTAGGATAAACCCTCCCCACCCTTACCATCAGGGCACCCCTTATCCCTCCTGCCCTGGGGCCGCCCGGAGAGGCAGGACTTGAACCCACAACCCTGCCCTTTCTAACCTCTGTGTACCTAGAACTCATTAACTAGGAATATTAAAAGTAACAACAACTTTTACTAAGTCAACTATGAGCAGGATTTATAGGAAGCAATTTTCCAGTGAACCACTTCTGTTAATATTCAGTAATAATAAACCCTGCCATTACTACAGTGCGTGAAATATCAGAGAGCTGGACGATGACTCAACACATGGAGCTCATTCTGCATCATCTCATAAAAACCCACACTGCTGCAGTCTGCAGCACTTGGAGTTTTGTAATAAAGGAGTTTCATGTAAACTTATACTTTGTGGTTTTAATCATTGCAGCTTCTCACAGAATTCAAGCTGTGAGCATGGTATAACTCTCCCATATACCATGTGTTCTCCTGCATACATTGGTATAAGACCAAAACCTTGAACTGAATCTTTCTGTGTTTTTATATTCAAATGTCCTTAAAGGAATTAAACATCTAATGTTGTGTCTGGTCAAATGTTTGGCATCTATAGGGTGTTTCCCTAGGTACTGGATCTCAAAACTCTTGTTTATTCTCTTGTCACAGATATCCCTTTATAGGAGATGTATCTTAATGGATCATTCCTGGAGGTAGAGAGTAAATAGATTTTGACATGGGGGATACATATGAAGTATTGAAGTGGGGTAGAACAACTAGAATTGCTGTGTGGTGATGTTTTTAAAGTTTATCAGAAAGGCCACTTTCATGGCTGCTGCTTTGCTTGGTTGGTTTAAAGGACGATGTGTCCTTGCTATGAAGACAGCAACTATAACAACAAAAATCTGTTTCTATTTCATTAGGAACTTTTAGTTGGTTTCAGTGGGCAATAGTAAAAAATACCCAATCAATTTTTCAGAGAGCTTCCAATATACTTAGGTCTGTACTGTAAAACTTAAAGAAAAGATGAGGGAGAAAATATCTTTTTATTGGACAAATGTCTGTTGGTTGCAGAGAAAAGTTTTTGAGCTGTTCTTCAGGTCTGGGAAGCCTTATTTTATTCCCGCAGAAATATCCCATGAGTAGAGATTCTACTGAGAATCTGAGAAATGAGAAGAAAGCGTTGGAGAATTTTTATTTTTCTGTGGCCAATTTTTTTAAAGGTAGATTATAGACATCTAAATCATATCCAATATCACACTCAAATACTAATAGATATATGTGCATACAGTAGCTAAATGCACACTTAACTACTTTCCTAGTTTATCAATTACCTGATTTGTATTTTCCAAATGCCTATTTGCATTTACAAATATAGGATGTTTGGATGCAATGGATATTGTAAGTTTTGCCATTTAGGAAGGCTAATGTTTTTGGGTGGATTAGATATACTGTAAGGCTGTGTCTAGACTGGCAAGCTTTTCCGCAAAATCATCTGCTTTTGCGGAAAAACTTGCCAGCTGTCTACACTGGCCGCTTGAGTTTCCGGAAAAGCACTGACGATTTTATGTAAGATGGTCAGTGCTTTTCCAGAAATACTATGCTGCTCCCGTTCGGGCAAAAGTATTTTTCTGAAAGACTTTTGCGCAAAAGGGCCAGTGTAAACAGCACAGTACTGTTTTCTGCAAAAAAGCCCCGATCATGAAAATGGCTTTTTTTTTCGGGGCTTTTTTGCGGAAAACCGCATCTAGATTGGCCATGGATGTTTTTCCGCAAAAAGTGCTTTTGAGGAAAAGCATCCTGCCAATCTAGATGCACTTTTCCCAAAATCCTTTTAATGGAAAACTTTTCCGTTAAAAACATTTTCGGAAAATCATGCCAGTGTAGACGTAGCCTAAGATATTGGCAAATAGAAACCTACTCTCAATTTATGTTTGTGAATCATCATTTCTGTATGAAAATCTAGGATGTGTGAACGTGTATTGCAGGTTCTATTTACATCTAAGCTATATCTGCTTGAGTAATCATGAAAGGGTTTGTTCAATTAATACTGAGATTTATTTTAGTTTGTCAGCACTGCATTACTTTCATGAACAAAATCTCTGACTAATTTGATACATTTCTTGAGTTTTTCAAATAAGAATTATTTTTATTCCTCCAGTCTTGTGCCAGACAAAAGTATTCGGTGTGCCTTTTTGAAAACATGGCCCCATTTGTTTGGGATATTTCTTTGTATTCTGTGTGCCTTTTTTGTTGTTGTTCTTTTGACATTGTGGCTGTGTATTACCTACTATGTGACTATATTTCAAACAGGAGAACCTCCCATATTTAATCTATTATTTTTGACCATGAATTCAAAGTTCTTTCTTAAAAAAAAAATAAAAGCAGCAACTCACTGCAAAAGGAGCTCATCCTGCTGCATTATAACGGCAAGCACACGCACATTTAAACACATATGTATGACAATGAAATGCTTGCCTACGATTACAGAGAGAATACGCTGAACATACTGAGGATATGTCTACACTAGCCCCCTAGGGTATGTCTACACTACAAAGTTACTTCGAACTAACGGACATTAGTTAGAACTAACTTTAATAGGCGCTACACTAGCGCTCCGTTAGTTCGAATTTAATTCGAACTAACGGAGCGCTTAGTTCGAACTAGGTAATCCTCATTCCACGAGGATTAAGCCTAGTTCGAACTAGCTAGTTCGAATTAAGGGGTGTGTAGCCCCTTAATTTGAACTAGTGGGAGGCTAGCCCTCCCCAGGTTTCCCTGGTGGCCACTCTGGCCAACACCAGGGAAACTCTACTGCCCCCCTCCCAGCCCCGGACCCCTTAAAGGGGCATGGGCTGGCTACGGTGCCCGTGCCAGGTGCAAGCCTGCCAGCACCCAGCCAGCAGACCCTGCACCTGGCACGGCTCGAGCCAGCCACCTGATGCCCCCTAGACCTCCCCCTCTTCCCGGGACCAGGCTGGAGGCTCCCGGGAGCTTGCCCGGGACCGCAAGAGGCGGGCACCCGCCTGGGCTAGTGCGGACATCGTGGACCTCGTCCACCACCTCCGCACTAGGCACAGGAAAGTGGCCGGCTAGGGCAGGAGAGCTGCCAGCCTGGCCACCAAGGAGCAGGTGTGCATGAAAATCAAGGTGGTCCACTGAGACCCCCCGACCCTGAGCCCTGAGCTTACAATGGCCGTCCTGGGTCAGACCAAAGGTCCATCTAGCCCAGTAGCCTGTCTGCCGACAGCGGCCAACCCTAAGGACCCTGGAGGGGATGGACCGAAGACAGTGACCAAGCCATTTGTCTCGTGCGATCCCTCTCCAGCCTTCCACAAACCTTGGGCAGGGACACCACTCCTACCCCCTGGCTAATACCACTCCATGGACCCAACCTCCATGACTTGATCTCACGTCCCTTTAAACTCTGTTCCAGTTCTAGCCTTCACAGCCTCCTGCGGCAAGGAGTTCCACAGGTTGACTATTTGCTTTGTGAAGAACAACTTTCTGTTATTAGTTTGAAGCCTGCTACCCATTCCTTTCCTTTGGTGTCCTCTAGTCCTTCTTTATGGGAACTAATGAAGAACTTTTCTGTATGCACCCTCTCCACCCAACTCCTGCTTTTAGAGACCTCTATCCTGTCTCCCCTCCGTCTCCTCTTTTCTAAGCTGAAAAGTCCCAGTCTCTTTAGCCTCTCTTCATATGGGACCTGTTCCCAACCCCTGATCATTTTAGTTGCCCTCCCCTCTCCCAGCCTCTCTCTTCCCCTCTCCCACCTCCTTTTCCCAGTCTCCCCCAGTTTTGTTCAATAAAGACAGATTCCATTTTTGAACACAATTCTCCTTTATTTTGTACATCAAGAAGAGGGGCTAGGGAAGGGTAAGTGGAAGGAGGTGAGGGAGGAATGCGGTACGAGCCCCCGATGGGGAGGACTGGGCTGGCTCTGCGGGCTTCTGGGGGTGGAAGCTCTCCTGCAGCCCCCCAATTGCCCCCTCTCCCCAGATGGCAGCCTGCGGCAAGTGCAGCCGGGCTGATGGCCGAGTGCTGTGATGTGCCCAGTGTGGGTACTCCGGGCAATCCAAGCCAGGACTGCCTTGCAAGCAGGGCACCCCTGAGAACTGTCTGTCCGGGGTGGGGGTCGGGACCCTTTAAGCACAGCCTTCGGCTAGCCTGAGACAGCATCTCCACGCTCTAAGTCCTCCTCTGATGCCCTGCCGGCACTGCTTCCGGCCATCCTTAAGCCTGGTTCAAGGTCCACTTAATGTGGACATGCTAGTTCGAATTAGCAAAACGCTAATTCGAACTAGTTTTTTAGTCTGGATCCGTTAGTTCGAATTAGCTTAGTTCGAATTAAGTAATTCGAACTAAGTTAGTTCGAATTAACGTTGTAGTGTAGACGTACCCCTTGTTCGAACTAGGAAGGCTAATGTAGGCATTCGAACTTGCAAATGAAGCCCAGGATTTAAATACTGTATCCCGGGCTTTATTTGCATGTTCCCGTCCAATCGCTATCTTTAAATGCCACTAGTCCGGACTAACTGCCTGCGGCTATACGCGGCAGTTAAACGGTAATTCGAATTAAGTCCTTAGTTCGAATTACCTGTTACACCTCATTCCAAATTAGTTTAACTACCACGTGTAGCCGCGGGCAGTTAGTCTGGACTAGTGGCATTTAAAAATAGCGACTGGACAGGGACATGCAAATAAAGCTCGGGATATTTAAATCCCGGGCTTCATTTGCAAGTTCGAATGCCTACATTAGCCTCCCTAGTTTGAACTAGGGGGCTAGTGTAGACATACCCTGAGGGACTCTAGCATTATTCAGAACTTTGGCTGAGTTTTAAATTGCCTGACGTAAAGGTGCAATTAGTCATTTGTGAAGCTCAATTACAGAAAAGCATCCCTTATGACACATCTTGTAGCTGAATAGTTTGGCCTGTATCAAAATCAAGCTCGATGACCTATTGTGTGGGTGAGAGCATGAGAGACTTTTTTTCTCCTTCACTAGTCTTAAGAAACAATAGACTATATAAATCTGGCTGTCTAGCACCACTTTTTTAGTAGAAAAGGAAAGGAATACATGGAATTAGTCACTCAACTGACAGCCCTTGAGTCTAAAGAATTCAATCCATGGTATATCCAAAGCAGATATGGATGAGGCAACTGCAATGAAATTTTCTTGCACAGTTCCAAGTATAGGTGTATGTTCAACCTTCAATAGTAGGAGGGTACTTCAGCCTCTCTGCTCTTTTAACAGTATAATGCAGTGTCACTGTTGTCAAATGGGGTTGGTTTGGGCCTGCAAGCTTTACCTAGTCTATTGAGACTTCCAACAGTGAGTGCCAACTCTGAGTGTGTAAGTGTGTTTCTTACCTAGTGGCCAACCTCTGCTTCTAAATATAGATTTCCAGTGAAGTCCAAGGAGAGGACTTGTATCAAGTGGCCCTAGCAGCTTTCTACCTGTCCTATCTGAGAATGCTGTAGTGCTCTGACAAGGCATGCACTGATAGAGGAAATATATTTTTGATGCCTAATCAAAGTTCAACAGCTTATTTCACAATGGCAGGTATAAGACTGACTGATTAGCCTTCCATTCTGAGACAAGAAAAGGAGCTTGAAAAGGCTAACTTTGCTGCTGATGTTAAGTAAGCAGAAAAATGTGTCCTACTGTCTAGCAACATCTACATGAACAAACTTCATAGCTACAATTCACAGTGCAGTTCCATTTTAAAGGGCAAAAGCTCTAGTGTAGATAGAGCTCCAGTACTACTACTTAAACCTACTCTGACAACCTTAATCTACTGTATGGTGGACAGAGCATGAGACCTGTCTACATGTAGCTTTTTCCACTTCTACCTCTGGTTGAAGGTGGAATTATAGCTACAAAGTTTGCAAGTGCAGATGAGGCCATTAATAATCATGACTAATCCCATCAGAGTCTGATATCGCCACTGCGGCTTGACTGGTGAGAGACGTTTGACATTGACAGATTTTTTTGATACTGTTCCAACATAAGAAAGCTAAAAAAACCAAAACAAAACAGCAACAATAACTGTGTATTCAGTAAACTAAATAATTAGCAAACATGGTAAGAGCTTGTAGTGGGGGAGGCGAGGAGTATAATTTTGTGGCTAATGTCAACACCCAAAAGCTACAGATGGCATTCAATTCCTATAATTCATGTATTGTTTTTACTCAACATTGTAGTACAAAGAAAGGGTGTATGGTACACTAAGACATAATCCCAAATAAAAAAGGGAAATAGTTCTCTAACAGCTATTGGCATTGGACCCATTTCAGAGGTCAATGAGTTTTTTGACTTAAGAAATAATTCTGCTCAAGTTGGGGCTAACTGAAACGGAATCCAACCCAAATCTTTTGCCTATCTTTTGAAATGAAGAGGGTTTTTGTCTTGTTTTGTTTTATTCTATCCTTTTCCGTCCCCTTCCCCCAATATACATCCGTCACTTTACTTTCTGGATATAGGTAGGACCAAAATTGAAAGCGTTGAATAGTAAGAGAGGCTGATCTCATATTTTCAGCCAACTGACTATAAACTAGAAGTTGTAACAATAATTCACACTCCTCTGATCCTTCCTGTCAGATGATGTGCTAATGATTAACAAGCATTAGTGACTTAACCACAAGGCCATCCTTCCTCTTGAGCTACTAGATTGTGACTCAGGTGACTTGACTTCTCTTCCTGACTCTCTGCAGACTTCCTGTTTGGGCAAATCAGTTCATCACTTTCTGTGCCCCATCTAGTAAATAGGGATAATATTTTTCTATCTTAGAGGGGCATATTGAAAACAAAATCATTAATGTTCACAAAGTGCTCAGAAAGTATAAGGAAGGCTATGTAAATACCTAGACAGGATAGCTAAATTATAAGCATTATTACCATATTTTAAGGGTATGTCTAGACTAAATGGCTCTGTCGACGGAACCATGTAGATGAGTTTACTAGACATAGGAAAATGAAGTGGCAATTTAAATAATTACATCAAAATGGCTGCCACGCTATGCCAATCAGCTGTTTGGCAGCACAGCGGGGCAGTCTGGACGCGCTGCGGTCGACAAGGGAAGCCTTTGTCGACCACTCTGGTATGCCTCGTGAAATGCTGTAATTGCTGGATCACATTTCTTCTGCTGGTATGTTTGTGAAAGATTTCTAGAGGGTTTAGCCCAATTTAGTGTAGCAAACTGATTCAGATAAATGTCAGGAATGTCATGGCTATTTACCAAACCAAACTTTTAAACATTCTGGGTTTGGTCCATCACTACTGCAAGTGTTCCTTGCTGAATTGCAACACCTTGTGACTAGAGTTATTCATCATAGAAAACCATGCCCCTGTTACTTAGACATTTGAGCAACTTTAATGAAATTGTGCTTCTCTTGAAGGGAATGAGGAAATAGTCTAACATAATTTTCTCATGAGCTGAATTAGTACATTTTTTATAAAATAGGGTCTGGATTTGAAATCTTATTAAAGTATATTGAGGCTATTGAAATGGACACTGTTATAGGAACACATTAGACAAGAGTGGTTTTAATTTACTGTAAAGACATCAGTCTGTGATATGCCTGTTTATTTTCTTTTCCTTTTTTTTGTTTTGCTTTAATAAACGTTCATAAAAATTTTAGTTGAAACAGAATGTTCCTCATAAAGTCTGTAATTCATAGTAAATAAAACAATAGACTATTGTTCTTCTGTAGTAAATGAGCAAAAACATGCAAGGGAATGCTAACTGAGGTTCTGAGAACTGGAACACATTTGTATGACCTCATGACTGATAGGTTCTCTTCCTAGCAAGATTCTGTCTGACTGGGAACCCATGACAGCTCGTTTAAAGTTTGGCTAGAAGCCCAGGAGCAAAACCAAAGCTTAGTTAAATGCTATATTCATTCAGAGTTTTAATTTTAAGGTGAGCACATCAGCAGCAAATAGGTGCGCAGCTGAAGAATACATATTTCTTCTTTATGATGCCTCAGTCTAAATAAAAAATGGTAAACTATTCCTTTTTCCCTTTGAGACCAAATCATCATTGTCGTAAGAGTTGAAAATTTCTGAATAGGTTAGGGAATGCTTGTTTGTTGAAATAGATCTGTTTCTCAAGAATGTGTGGATCTAATTATTTTGATTCCATTTTGAAAAGATTCAAACACTTCATTTTCAGTGTTGAATCACTTCAAAATAAAAGTCTAAGTATTAATGTGAATATATTTAATACTGTGATGTGGTGTAAAAGAGCAATTAGTGCTCTTGGTGGCACCTGGATTGTGGGTCAGCCCCATCTGAAAATGAAGTCAATCTGATGGCGGATTGTGAGTATGAAGCAAGGAAGGCAACAGCTTTTGTGAGCCCCTGAACAAGGTGTGGGGGGCTGGGTAGGTGTCCCAGAAGGGGAGGTGTCTTGGGTGGAAGGGATGAGCCAGCCCTCAACTCTGCCTGGACTGTGGAGTGCCTTTTCCCAGCCCTCAGAGCATAGGTGCCATTTATGGAGGACTGGGGGGGAGGGGGGGGAGCAGTAGCCCTCCCTTAATGAGTTTCAGCCTCTGGATTTCATACTTGAGGTCTGCTTAAAACTGCATGCCCTGGCTCCAAAGGCAGCTCTGAACTGCAAAAGAGTTTGGGCTGCTTGCAGTTTTGCCTTTGAGGTAGGGAGTTTGTTATAAAAGGAGGGAGGCAGAATAACAAAAGGCTGGGCATTCCAGTAATTGAAGGATTGTTAGATCATCATGAAAATGTTGCCAGGTACTTAAAAGATGGGGGAGGGAGGAAGAGTAGTAATGATAGTTGTGCTGCTGGGATTTGAATTTAGACCAGTACTGTTAAACTTTTAAAAGTTATTGAAAAAGGGGTAAACAGGGAGGTAGCAAAATTTGCAGATACACAAAATTACTCAAAACAGGTAAATCCAAAGCTGATGACAAAGAGTTACAAAGGGATCTCACAAAACTGGGCAATGGGGCAACACAATAGCAGATGGAATTCAATGTTGAGAAAGGCAAAGTATTACACATGGAAAAAATATAATCCCATCTACATACACAAACATGTTGGATCTAAAATAGCTGTTACCACTCAAGAAAGAGATCTTGGAGATCATTGCGGATAGTTCCCTGAAAACATCTGCTCAATGTGCAGTGGCAGACTAAAAACTAACAGAATATTGAGAAACATTAGGAAAGGAATAGCTAAAACAGAAAATATCATATTTCCTCTATATAAAGTCATGGTATGCCACCATCTTGAATACTATATGCAGATTTAGTCAACCCTCTTAAAAAAATATATATATTGGATTTGGAAAGGGTACAATATGGGCAACAGAAATTATTAGGGGTAAGGAACAATTTTCAAATGATGAGAGATTAACAAGACTGGGATTTTTCAGCTTGGAAAAGAAATGACTAAAAGACGAGGGGATATGTTAGAGGTCTAGAAAATCATGAACAGTGTTGAAAATCAGAGTAAGGAAATGTATTTACTCCATCACTAACATAACACAAGAATTAAATTAAATTTATAGACACCAGATTTAAAACAAATTATTTTTTCACAGTCAACTTGTAGAACTCTTTGCCAGGAGATGGTAGAAAGGCCCAAACTGTAACAGGGCCAATTTGATCCCCTCCCCCTTCCCTCTGGAATTTCTCATAGAGCTGATCAGAAACCAGAATGTCTGCTTTAACTGCAATTCCCAGGTTGAGCAATTGGGATGGTTAGATGCACAGGAAGCAGGGAATAGTTCAGTCACCCACCTACCAGAGTCCACTGTGTAGCTGCACCATGGAAGTTACTTCTACCCAATCACTCCATGCTCTTGGAGACCCCTTTAGGAGGATTGGGATGGACAACTGGACACATTATATAGTAATCAATGTCCTTGTCTTGGGCTTGCCATCTTTACGCAAACTGCTGGCCTGCCGTGTACCAAGCCTTCCAAACCCAGCTCCAGTTGTGCAGCAATGACATCTGGCTCTGCTAACAATAGAGATGCTCTGGAACCAGGAGGCAGCATTTTTGTTCCCTTTAAATCTTAAAAGTTAAAATTAAACCAATGGGTAACAAGATGTCTCTGTGTGAGCTTAGTTAGCTCAGGTCCTAACAACTGTGGGCGCAGCAAGAGTTAGAATGATCCTTCTCCATGCCTGCCCCTCCCCTGCCCCATCCAACATTTTCTTATCACAGTACCTGTAGGGAACCTCTTCCCTGTGGGGGATATGAGAGCATAAGCTTCCTCTTTAATTGCTAACCAATGATCCTTATCTGCTCCTTGTAACTTTCCAGTTTTTAGGTGCTTATAGACTATCAATTTTGCCTGTTACATACTAACTTAGTTTTCACTTTGATATCCACTGCCTCCTTTTGTCCTCCTCCCCCCCATTTTCTTCCTCCTCCTCCCTTCTTCCATATTTATTTTTGTTCTGGACATACAACACTCCGGTCATCTGAAGAAATGGGCTGTGCCCACGAAAGCTCATGATACCATCTACATGTTTTGTTAGTCTATAAAGTGCTACCAGACTATTTGTTGTTTTTTAAGTTTATCCTGTACAGACCAACTTGGCTACCCCTCTGATACTTTCTCAAAGACAGTTGGTTTTTAAGAGCTTCAGGTATGTGATCATTTACAAAGATTCATGCTGTAAAATACCCCTTATTCCTATTTTCAGTGGACAGCCCCCTCCTGCATAGGCTCTTGAGAAAATGCACCCTGTCATTTCCCACTGCCTTTTTATGATTATCCAGGATAATTTTATCCTTTACTTCTAATGAGCTGCCTCGCTAGCCCATTGCAAGCATCCTAATGATAAAAAGTTTTCCTCACTCTGAGAAGACTATAAATGCTTTGCTCATGCAGAGCCGGTTTTCAACTAGTGCTGCTGGGCAAAACTTTTTGTCAAACATTTTTCAGCAAAAATGTGGATTTGGTAACAACACCAAAAGCATTTTATGAATTTGGGTTGATTTTGCGGAATTTTTCACACTGGAGACAAACTCTGAAAACATTTTTTCTTTAGCATTCTGGAAACAACATTCCAATTTATGAGACAGGTCAAAATCACTTAATGTAGAAATTTCCTCCAATTTTATTAAAAAGCAAATAAGCTTCAAAATGGCTGAAATTGATACAAAACCACTTTATTTTTAAGTTGAGCAAAAGCATTTTGTTTGATCTGGAATACATTTTCTGACTTTCTCCCATTAACCAAAAATTTAATTCTGGGTTGGACATTTTTTTTCCAGAATTGCCACTGAGCTGAAAATTCTGTTGTTTGGACAGCTCTGCTGCCAACTGGTTCTGCAGCTTTGCCTGTACTCACTTCACTTCACCATCTAGGCCTGCCTCTTCATAGTCCCCATTCTGCACTACGTAACTACAACTATCTGTGCTCATTAGGCACAACTACAGTACTGGTCCTCACAAGAGCAGCTGCTCAGTGCGTGCTGTCTGGCTGGTCAGCCCTCCTTCTGGATTATCCTGCTATCTACCCTGTGTCTCTTTCTATATTTGCTCCCCACACACCAGTTGACTCCCTGCTGCTCCTTCGTTTCTTTAGCTGTAACTTTTTATCTGTCATCCCTTCAACTCTGAAAAATATTTAGTAAAGAAGCACTAAAATAAACTTTCTCCTCCCTCACCAGCCAGCTATTGAGGGTTATAGCTGAAACAGAAGGGATTAATTTTACAAATGGGTTTGTGGCAAGTACAAAATTGCTTCATTCTACAGACTCCTTAGCACTCATTTAATCTTTCTTTTTTGTTTTTGCTATTAAAAACATCTGCCTTTTGATTTTATTAATTTATTTTAGTTCCTTACCCATTGCTAGAGGGAAAGGAATAACTGGGGAGGGTGTGTGTTATAAACTGTCTAAAAACTGATTTGGACATTGGTTCACCTGATTGAATATGAAGTTTAGTTTGGAGATGCGGGTAAAGATTTGAACCCTTCGGCTGGGTAAAGGGTTTAAATATATTAATCTAACTCTTCTGCCAGATAGTGCTGGCAGCAGCCAGGGCTGGGTTCAATATCTAGGGGTTCCTTTTCATCTATCTCACACAAAACGGGATTGAGCCCCCACCCACTAGCCTGGGAAATTTACACACACCCCTAGGCGCCTCTGAGAGGTAATACTTCCCCACTCGCAAGCACAGAGTCTGAGCGTAGAAAAGAAACTTTTAATGAAAGAGGGAGAGAGGTAACTGTAGGGAAAATACCACAGAGTTCATAAACAAAGCATGAGTAAACGTTCCAGCTCAAATGGATTGAGCAATGTCCTTTGCCTCTCAGGCCTACAAGTCCAGCAACATAAGTGTCCTATTCACATGCCCAGACTTTCTTTGTACCCCACTCATAGTTGCTGCCCTTGGTCAGGTAGATCAGAGATCAGAGGTGTTTTTCAGAGCTCACCTCCCACCCTTGCAGGGTGGAGATAGGAGGCATCTCACCCATTCCGTTGGCCACTCGTTGCTGCTCCTGCCAGCCACCCCACTGACTGGCTGTTCCTGTCAGCTGCCCCATTGGCTTCCTGCTCCTGCCAGCCACCCCGCTGCTGTCTGCTCCTGCCAGCCGCCCTGCTGGCCACCTGCTCCCACCAGCCACACTGCTGGCTGCCTGTTCCTGCCAGCTGCTGCTTCCATGATGAGTCTGGCTCTGGGCCATACCTAGTGATTTCAACTCTTTGTCAGTTTCTCAGTGATTTCAGCTCTTGGCTCACTACCTAGGCTGACCAAAAGATTCCATCTCCCACTGGAATAATATTTCAAAATAACAAATAGACTCATGGAGTCAGTTTTAGGTCTATCCTTAGAATGAGGGGAAAGAGAGACAGACTGAACTAGTTTTATAGCTCACGCCTGAAGGGCACAAAGCCTGCTGGTTCAGGCTTCTTCCCCCCAGTCCAGTCCACTTGAGTCTGGAAGGGGAAGGCATGCCCATCTGAGACTCTTTAGAAAGACAGTGTCCCTCCTGCAAGCACTTGTATCATATTTTACAATTCCTACATTTAGTGTTAACATGGTTTGTGATCCCACAACAGGCAAATTAGTTACAATATACCACATTCTATTCTAACAATTGACCATCCATCAGGCCTATAGCACTAGCTGAACTGGATTTACATAACCACACTTAGGATCTCTTTCCCATTCCAGCATGAGCTGTATTTACATATCAACAGTTGATTATCTTGCTGGCTAAACAACTGAATGAGTATAACCACATCCAGGATTCCTTTCCCCTTTCAGCTGGCTTCATTGGAAGCAGTGGTTCAGACCCTGCTTATATTAATATAATGGATTTATAGTTTTGAAATTTTAAACATTGGCTCTAACGCTATTTTAAACTAAGGCCTTGATTGTCCCTGACCCCAACATGAGTCCTTGGGGGAGGAAGGAAGGAGGGAGGGAAGAAGAGTATGAAAAGAACTTCCGCATCTTGAAGATCCTCTGATGCCTCTGTGCAAACTTCCAAAAGAGGGGCATATGGGGGAGAATTGGGGAAGCTGGGTCTGTTCCCTGGCTTGTGAAGCTGGCATATAATGGGGTGGAGAGCATACCTCCTATGACAGAGGCTCTTTCCAGGCTGCAGCTGTGCCCCAGAGCTCCACACCATCCCAATGCAGACCATATTACAATCCGGCCCTAAATCTATCTCCGTCCACTGAATCACCTTGAACTTTAATTAAGGACTGGCTTATTGCTAAACTCTGAAGAAGGATGTGATCCAAGCCAAGGTCAGCATTTTGGAATGGGTTAGTAAAACTATTCTTCCAGCTTCCTGTCATACTTAACCAACTTCTGTCTAACTCCACACCACTACACATAGGACCAGTGAGACATTTCCTAGGGGCCCCTCAGAAGACTGACTTTTATATAAGAGTCAGGAGATCTTTAGGATGCCATGCATCTCCTCTGTGTAATGTGGAGTCCAAAACTGCTGCTGTTGGGCTCTGTGAACTGACGTGGTTTACAGGGCTTTATTTTCAAGGGATAATTTTTCAAATCACCAAGTTTTCTAGAACTGTTAAGTTCTTATCCCTCTACGGGTTTTATGGGCATTCTGGTGCACCCAGCACAATGTTGGCACTACAGAACTGTAGCCATGAACAACAGAACCTACAAAAAACCCTACACTATTTTTTGTTCTGTGTATCTTAACCACAGAATCCAGAGTAGCCAGAAATATTTATATCATATTTCTGGGCAAAATTCCACGAGGAGTAACAGTTAATATGAACTAAGGACTTAGTTCAAATTAACGTTTCACTGCCGTGTGTAGCCACGCGGCAGTGAGTTCGGGCTAGTGAAATTTCAAAATGGCAACAGGACGGGACCATGCAAATAAAGCCCAGGATATTTAAATCCCGGGCTTCGTTTGCAACTCCAGTCTCCTCATTTGCCTACCTAGTTTGAATTAACGAGCTAGTGTAGACATACCCTAAGGCTGTAAAGGCCCATTAGCAGAGAAACAGTGGAGCTTAACCTTCCAGTGGACATGTGAGTCAGCCCATGAATGATGGAGACAGGGTCTTTCAGAAACGTGACCAGTGAGGCCGAGAAATGAGAGGGTCCTGCTCCATGCCCCTGGAAAGGGCAGGGCCTTGAGCGGAAGAGGCAGGGCTGATGCTAGGCAGCCCTCAACACTACATGGAGAGCAGTGCACCTTCCCCAGGAAGCCGTCAGTGCTGCCTAGAGCATGCTGTGTGACGCTCCAGCAGTGAGTTAAAAGGCCCAGGCTTCACATATCATTACTGCTGCAATAGCAGCAGCACCTGCCAGTAGTAGCTCTAGGCCTGCTTTGCCCCTCCCCCGTGCCATCGACAGACCTGCATGGGACCTTGTCACTTGACACTGGACTCCATCTTAAACCCTGTATTCTCCATGAGAAGCTGGGAGAGGGACAAACTGAAACAAAGGGTTCCTGCCTGAGGCGAAAGTTATGTAAAGATGGGAAGTAATATCATCTTAGTCATCAGTTCTCCCTTAGGACCACACCCAAGAAGACTGCTGGAAACATCTAAGACTGAACTGAGCAAAGGATTAGAAGGAATCTTATTAGAACAACTTTGAGGGTGGGAGATTACATGTAATTTCTTAGGGTATTAAGCTTAGCTTCTGTGTTCTGTTTTACTTTGTTTAGTAACCTGCACTGTTCTGTGTGCTATCTTCTATGTTCACTTAAGTCCTACCTTTTATATTTAATAAACCACCTTTGTTTATAAATAAATTCAGAGTAAATAATTGATATTGGGGGGCTAGGAGTCTGTGCATTTCTCTTCACACAGTGAAAGGGCGAATTTCATGAATATATATGGTACATATTTATGTACAGCATAACACAGATTTATCTAGTATTCAGCTCCCAAAGGGGCTGGGTATCTGAGTGCTGGAGACAAGTATCTCAGTGGTTACATGTTGCAGCAGGCTAGTGTGTCTGACTCAACAAAACAGGGAACTGGGGTCCCCAGCTGGCAGGGAGAAAGCTCAGTAAGGTCTCAGCACATCAGGTGATAGTCCCAAAATGCGTCTTGACCAGTCATACTGATCTTTACAAGTATCACTCCCATGTAAAGAGTTGTGTGTGTGTATACTTAGAAATATGTTCCTAAAACATCTATATTAAGGCAAGGTTGACAATCTGGTTTCTTTGACAAGAGATAAGATGTGTGTATCTTTCTTTCACATTTGAATTACATCAACACAATGGAAGCTCTGTTTGCACATTAAGTCACCAGGAAAAAACAGACTGACATGGGGGATGAGAAACCAACAGAGGGGAGAGTATATCAGAATAAGCAATGAGGAAGAAGAGTGAATGGGCATTTCAAAAGTTCCTTAGAAGGAAACAAGGAGGATCCTTTTTCTTATCCTTCCCTGGGGAAGCAAAAAGGACAGTGCTTTTCTGTGTTCATGGACGTTGGATCCTGGGCATCCTGGAATCTTAGGGTATGTCTAGACTGCATCCCTCTGTTGGCAGAGGGATGCAGATTAGGCAGGTCAACATTGCAAATAAGGCAGGGATTTAAATATCCCACGCCTAATTTGCATAAAAATGGCCACTGTGTTTTGCCGACTCGGCACTTTGTTGGCAAAAAGCAACAGTCTAGAGGGGGCTCTGTTGAGAAAGAAAGCCTTTTTTGACAGATTCCTTATGCCTCCTGCAAGAGGTTTACCGGATCTGTCGAAAAAGGGTTTGTTTCTCGACAGATCCCCCTCTAGACTGTCGCTTTTTGCCAACAAAGTGCTGAGTCGGCAAAACGCGGTGGCCATTTTTATGCAAATTAGGTGCGGGATATTTAAATCCCTGCCTCATTTGCAATGTTGACCTGCCTAATCTGCATCCCTCTGCCAACAGAGGAATGCAGTCTAGACATACCCCTAGTGATGCTGGAAGACTGCTTTAGGTGACAAGTTGCTTTAGACAAGGATTTAACCTGTTAAGATCAAGTTTAGAGTCGAAGAATTGTGTGAGATTTTTTGTCTTTTAATCTTAACCTTTGCTAAACTTGTATCTGTTTTCACTATAAACAGATGAGGGTGCTGTGCTGTTCCATTGAAATGGATATTCCATGGAATCAAACATGCTTCTGTTCTGAGTGTCATGTTCCTTAATTACTGAAAACATTTAAAAACAATGAATAGTCCTGCAGTGCCTTAGAGACTAACAAAAATGTGGATGGCATCATGAACTTTCGTGGGCACAACCCATTTGTTGTTTTTTAAATTTTTTCAGTTACAGACTAACACGGCTATCGCTCTGGAATTATTAATTCTTGTGAGTGCACAGTGACAGGCTGGATACTGCAGTGGGATTCTGGCAGAAGGCATGTGGGGTTGGGGTGTATCTGTAGCTAGCCTAGGCGGATGAGGTCTGTGGAGATCTGGAAATAAGTGTTTGTCTGTGGCCAGAGGCTGTTTGTTTCAGGGAGCTGAAGTACAGCAGACACCAGTAGGCAAATGCTTCATGCTAAGTGCAGGTGTACCATGGGGGGCAGCAAATAATTCCAAATGGATGTGCTGCTGCCTGATCCAGTTTTGTGACATCAGCTCTGCTGCCTCTGATCTTCACAGAGCCTGTGGTAAATTTGAGTCTGTTTTGCCACCTCTGATCTGCTGTGATGTTTGCTGGTCTGGCTCCATTACAAAACCTACTGCCACCAGTTCAACTTAGTCTCGTTCTTCAGAATCATTCCAGTTGGAGAAATCTGAACCACAAAGGCTTCCTGGGACTGAGTTTCTGTTCTCTACGATGGAGCCCACTGCCCTCCCTTGTGGAACTTCAGTCCTGTTTCTAAACCAGAGTCTACTACTTCTGCATTCAGGGCAATTCACTCACTCTAGGCCTATTTCCTATGCCCATTCCTATATTTCCTATGCCCATTCATGAGTTCAGTTACAGGAACAAACTAGTGTCACTTCTGTGATCAGAACATTCACATATTCCAACTAAAGCAATGACACACAGTGTGAACTATGTATCACCGATATTATAATGAATGTAAATGATAATAGTCAAAGATTGATTTTTCCCCTAGAGGTGGAACTCTCAGCGCCCTCTTTAAGCCTAATATCTAGAGTTGATATCAGGAAACAAGTTTCTCTCCTCTATAATTCTAATGTAATCGGATTCTTGCTCAAGTAACTAAGCATAGTAATAAACTCCACAAAGACTTCTGCCAGCCCCTGATCTCACTTTTTTTTGGGTCAGTGCTGAACTAGATAAAATATTAATTCAAATGATTGAACAGACTTTGACACTAATGTGCTTAAAGGTTAGGCACCCTGTTGAATCAGGGCCAGGTAGCAGAACATCTGAGGCCAATAAACAAATCGCTGACAATAACTACAACTTTATTTTTTGCAGCCTTTGTTCCCAATCTACTCTTTTGTCATACTTCCCCACATACCTTCATCTCCTACATCCCTCTCACTTATCTTTGCAAACTAGCCCAGGTGTGAGCTTTGCATGCTGGCAAGTCATGAGCTAACACAATAGAAGCCCTGTTTCCAAGACCGTATTGTCCATCCATTCAGAAAAGATGAATCATTGTTCCCGCCACCTGCATCAGCATGTTATTTGCCAAATGTTTCCCTTTGTTCGGAAACTGATTTTCTAGTGATGTTTGATTTGGGCAATGAGTCGAGTAACCAGTGGAATGGCAACTCCTGTAAAGCACATGTGAAACACAAAGAAGATCTCTTGCCTGCTGTAATATAGAGATACAAAGTCTGAAGCATTTCTCTCTGACAAAGGGGCTAATTGGGACTCGAGTGGCCTTTTCTTTCTATAGCCCATGGTATGCATGCAGAGTCACAGCCATGAACTACTTCAGAGCTTTCAATCTATTTTTTCATCCTAGCTTTTTCATTCTTAATGGTTAATTCTTTGGTTTTTATTGC
Organism: Pelodiscus sinensis; assembly: GCF_052426305.1. Lineage (NCBI taxonomy): Eukaryota > Metazoa > Chordata > Testudines > Trionychidae > Pelodiscus > Pelodiscus sinensis. The sequence continues at coordinate 83,950,233 of NC_143055.1, forward strand.
TCCCACACACCTGATGTAATACAGGTTGATCCTCTGCGGTCTGGAAGGACCCTGGATGTTGCGGGACTAGAGAACCCCAGCAGCAGAGGTGGCCAGCAGCGTAGCAGAGCCTGTGGGGCAGAGGAGCCCACAGCTGGTGGGACTGCAGGGCTGCTATAAGGCTGGTAGGGCCGCTGGGAGCTCCAGCAGGGCCAGGAGCTCTGGCAAGACTGCTGCAGCTTGCGAGGTGAGAAGGCTGGGGAGAGGAGCCCAGTGGGGAGGCTGGCACCCCCCTCCTCCCAGGCCTCCTCGGTTTGGAAAACTCTCTCTCTAGTTTGGAAAACTGTCAGGTCCTGAGGGTGCTGGACCAAGGAGTTCCAACCTGTAGCTGAATTGCTGAAGATCAGTGTCTCTTTGTTTTTTTTTTTTCTGAAGCAACATTTTCCCTTGCTTTGTTTTATAAACAGTTTTTAAACCTCCTAACTTGTGTCTGTTGGCAGGATCTCATGTGTGAACTGTGATGCTCATCGCTCTGACAGAAATTCCCTGGGTTGTCCTCCATAAAAACAGCAGCTGATTTTTCACAGAGAAAAACAAGTCTATTACTAAAGCTGAAACAACAAGGTCTGCACACTTTGCATTGTTTTTGTGCAAATTCAACTTGCTTTTGGTTAAAAACCATTGGTTTGAATATTTTGGAATTATGATATATTATATCCATAGAAGACCCTGTCCTTTTTCCAGTATAGGCAAAGGTCTTCCTGTGGAAAAAGTTTCAGGCTTTTTTTTTATGTTAGGAGGCTAAGGAATGCTGATGACAGCCTGGTTTATGCTCAGTTCTTCTTATTTCTCCTCAGTAAAATTACTTGATTTTGGTACTTCCTTGGGTTCCCTCTGCCTTTTCCTGCAAACTCTAGATAATCAGCAACAACCATTTTCCATTATGTAGGAGCCCGTTCCTTCAGTGCACCGAGGTTGATGGGAGCTCCACGATTAGTTATCTCCCAGGCATTGCTCAGTACAGAACCTACTTCAGCATTAACAAGGAGTCTGGTGACACTTTAAAGATTAACAAATTTACTAGGGCGTATGCTTTCATGAGCTACAACTTACTTCTGATGCTGAAGAGAAAAGAAAGGGAAAAAGAGGAATAGAGAGATGGGAGTGTGACATCAACTCTAATTAAATCAGGGTATGTCTACACTAGCCCCCTAGTTCAATCTAGGGAGGCTAATGAGGGCGACCGAAATTGCAAATGAAGCACGGGATCCCGTGCTTCATTAGCATGGTCCCGGCTGGTCACCATTTTAGAAATTGACTAGCCCGAAGTAGCTGCCCACGTCTACACGTGGCAGTGAAACGGGATTCCGAATTAAAGCCCTAAATCAAATTAGCTGTTAAACCTCATTCCAGGAGGATGTAGACGTGGGCAGTTACTTCGGATTAGTCAATTTCTAAAAATGGCGACCGGCCGGGAACATTCTAATGAAGCGTGGGATATTTAAATCCCACGCTTCATTTGCAATTTCAGTCACCTTCATTAGCCTCCCTAGATTGAACTAGGGGGCTAGTGTAGACATACCCTCAGAGTGGAGAAGGTGAGAGTACCTGATGGGAAATGGCCTATTGTAATGCGAGCACTTCATGTATCTATTTAAATCTTGTTTCACTGTGTGAAATTTGCGTATAAATTCCAGTTCATCAGTTTCTCGTTGTACTCTGTTTTTGAAATTCTTTTGCCTGAGAATGGCAACTTGCAAGTCCAAAACTATGTGTCTAGGGAAATTAAAGTGTCTCCTAACCGGTTTTTGCATTTTGCCATTCTTAATATCTGATTTGTCTCCATTTATTCTTTTGCATAGAGACAGTCCTGTTTGTCTGATGTACCCAGCAGAGGGACACTGTTGGCACATGATGGCATATATTACATTAATAGCTGTACACATGAATGAGCCTTTGATGGTATAGCTGATGTGGTTAGATCCAGTGATAGTGTCACTAGGGTAGATGTGTGGACAGGACTGGCAATGGGGTTTGTTGCAGGAGTAGGTTCATGGATTAGTGTTTCTGTTGTGGGTTGTGAAGTTGGTGGTGATTATTTGTCTCAGGTTAGGGGCATGCCTTTGGCCTGCCTCCCAAAGTCATCTTCAGATATAGTATTTGAATCAATATATTAGGCACTTTTCTGTTTAAAGTTTTGGCTTATTCAAAGAAAATCCAAAAATAATTAGCGTATGTTTACAGCTTCATAACTGGGGGCCTTCATCAAATTCCTAACTGGATACAATAGCACAGACTATCCACCACAAATGACAAAAACCAGCGCAGAGATCAAGGACTAGCTGATTATGGAGACCAACTATTCTCTTATCAGTGAAAGTAGGAATCATGGGCATTATGAGAGTAATGGACACACAGAAAACCTATTGTCATTAGATATTTATCTCAAGGGGGTCTGAGTACATTATGGATAAGCATAAAAAAAACCCTTAAAATACTCAGTAGACTAGAAGAGTATAATTACACTGTTCAGGATTTATTCTGTTGCGATATCCATATGCCTGCAACACTGCATCTTCCCCTTGGACTCCTTTGAAAACCATTATTGAGGATGCAGGAACTAGCCCCAGAAATAAATGCTGTAGCCCAACTAACAGTTTGGGTCTGTCTATGCTGCAAGTAGACACCCACAGCTGGCCCCTACCAGATGACAGGTTTGGGCTAAGAATCATAGAATCATAGAATACTAGGACTGGAAGAGACCTCGAGAAGTCATCGAGTCCAGTCCCCTGCCCTCATGGCAGGACCAAATACTGTCTAGACCATCCCTGATAGACATTTATCTAACCTACTCTTAAATATCTCCAGAAATGGAGATTCCACAACCTCCCTGGGCAATTTATTCCAGTGTTTGACTACCCTGACAGTTAGGAACATTTTCCTAATGTCCAACCTAAACCTGTTAAATTTCAGGGTCTGTTAAATTGCAGCCTGAGCTCTGAGATCCTTCCAGCTCGCAGGTTCCTAGAACCTTGGCCTGAACATCTACCCCACAGTTAAACAGCCCTCTGAACCTGAGTCAGGGCCAGCTTCAGGGGTTTCAATTGCAGTGTAGTAATTTGTCTTACCACAGAGAAAAACCTTAGTGCCAAGGACCATTCAGAGGCCTCTGTGTGGTGTCTCCCATCTTCAGTATTGGTCATATGCACCTTGTGCCTGGTAAGTTGCAGAGCTGCTGCTGGCAGATCAGGGCTGCTATACCAGATTTGGATTGGCTAAGAGCTTCCTTTATGGAGAGAGACACAAGATGTGTTCTCTTCAAGATATTTTAATGCACTGACGGGTGTGGCGGTGATTAGCGCAGATTAGATATGTTACACATGATGGCCAAACATTAGAATACAGTTTTAGAATTCCATCACAGCACAAGTACAGTGTGCTGAGTCCCCAAGAAATACTACCAGCCCTTTGTTAAAATGTCAGGAATCTTCTGTCCCTTGTAGTCACTAGTGCTTGATGCTCAGTTTTTGCTGTGTTGCCTGGTGTCTGTCTACACTCACTGAGCTGGTTCAGAGCTCTTCTGCTAAATATAGATCTGCCTCCTCCTCCAGTAGCACACATTAAGCTTGTGTCTCCTCTTTACAGCCTCACACTAGTGCCAACTGATTAGCTGAGATGTGGCCAGTTGGCCTGTACCTACCTGTCCCTGTGTAGGCATAGGGAATTTCTACTAAGTGGTGACATTCCCGTCTTTCTCCATAGGAGGTAGTATGGCAACAGAAAGTTGGGGCTGGCATTTCTTCCTCCTATACTAACCAGGGCCCTTCTCCGAACCCCTTGTACACAAGAGGACTCCTCCAGTTAGGCCTGGACCCTTTGCACTGCAGGGGGGCTCCACAGCCTTCAAACTTCAACCTGCTTTCCCATGTTATTCAACAGTTAAGCTTCTGGAAGAGCTGGTGAGAAAACACAGACCCAGGGCACATCTAGACTTGCTTTCACTTTTGAAAGAAGATATGCAAATTTGGCACGAATTTGCATATCTTCTTCCAATCGCTTTTTCAGAAGAGGTTCTTTCGAAAAAGAAAGTAGTCTAGATGTGGTTCTTTCGAGAAACTTTTTCAAAAGAACTGTGTAAACTTCATTTTTTTAGGAAGAATGGTTCTTTCGAAAAAAAAATTTTCTCAAAAGAACTGCATCTAGACTACTTTCTTTTTCGAAAGAACCTCTTTCGAAAAAGCGATTGGAAGAATTTGCATTGAATTTGCATATCTTCTTTCAAAAGTGAAAGCAAGTTTAGACGTGCCCCAAGAGGTTAGTAGTTTGCAGACAATGTCCATCTTCCATGTGAGAGAGCAGTCTACATTTTATATTGTTGAGATGAAATCACCTGGATGGCTAAAGCTGAGCCCAGGTAAATCTGGCATGTGATGCTATTGGAAGAGGGAAGTGCTCTTAGTAACTTGCTCATGCTATAACTCCCAACTCTTGATGACATCTGCTGTTGTACTATCAAGTTGGATGGTAGCTTTTAGCTCTTTTGGGACTCCTCCATGCTATTGCATGGCCAGATTGCTCTGGTGGCAAAAAGACATAGGCCTGGCTGCGGTGATTTACACATTTGTGACTTCCAATTTGAATTTTAGGGTATGTTTACACCGCAGCTGGCTCAGCTGATAGTGTGCGGATAGATACCTATCCTCTGTAGTGGTGTATGGGGTGTTCATGGAGGGGTAGCACCTCTGGTCGGAGGACACGCCATACTCCCTCGGGAGTAGTTCGTCCACCTTTGGTCCCCACTTGACACTCAGCTCTCACCTGTGGCTCCAAGTAGCATGCACAGTGGCCACACCACGGGCAACGGCTTCGACTGGTCGGCTGAACCAGGTGAGGGTAGCCGATGGGCTCTGAACCATCGGTGAGTTTTTGGGCTTGTCACCCAATGCACGTGAAGACTGGATTTGGCGGACTGCGCAGAGGAATCACCATGTGGTCAACTGGCAGAAAGGCGATTTCCAGCAATGCTTTGTGGACAGCATAGAGCATGGCAAGACACGTAGAATGCCCTGGTCATCCACTGCATCTAGCTTCCATTCCAGCCGTCTTGACTATGTCTTGCCACTGGAGAAATGGAGCTTGGACGAGAGAGTGAGGTTGACGATGTGCAACTCTCCCTCACTTTAATCAAATTTACTCGCAAGTCACCCATGTTATCATCCATTCCTTCACCCTAAGTCCTGCGGCGATGGGCTAGCTGCGAAATGGCAGGTGTGGATACACTGGCGGCCGCAGTGGCAAACCTGCACTCAGGCGGCTCAGGCCATAGGGTTGTCTTCCACTGATCTGAAGCAGCAGTGGTTTTCCGCAGCCACCTGGGCGACGGAGCAGTCCTTTTTAGGATAGCGCTGCTTATCTCCGTAGTCTGAGGAAGGGGCTAGAAAAGGTGCCCTAAAAATGCCTGCTTCACCAATCCTGACCAGCTTACCGCGGCTGGTGGGAATCCTGCTTATGCGGTCGAAATACAAAGAAAACCGGTAACACTCCACTCATTCTTGGAGCGTGGAACATACGTACCCTTATGGATCATATGGATGCCGACAGACCCGAAAGGAGAACTGCCCTGATTGCCAAGGAGCTTGCTCGCTACAAGATTGATATAGCAGCTTTGAGTGAGACCCAGTTGGCAGAGGAAGGACAGCTGACTGAAATTGGAGCACGTTACACCTTCTTCTGGAGTGGGCAAAGAATAGACGAATGCCGCAAGTCGGGAGTTGGATTTGCTGTGCAGATAAATCTGGTGAATAAGCTATCCAACCTACCAAGAGGAATCAATGACCGGCTGATGGTGCTGAAGTTACCTCTGTCTGGGAAAAAGCAAGTCACATTCATTAGTGCTTTCACACCAACATTGACTAACCCAGAAGACATCAAGGACAAATTCTACCAAGACCTGGAAGAGCTGATTGCTACAATACCAAAGTCAGACAAGCTGATTGTCTTAGGCGACTTCAACGCCAGAGTTGGTACTGATCATGATTCCTGGAAGGGAGTCATCGGTAGATATGGCATTGGTAGCTGTAATAGCAATGGACATCTGCTCTTGAGGACATGTGCAACAAATGATCTCCTGATAACTAATACCGTGTTCCGCCTGTCCAAACATAACAGAACAACTTGGATGCAGCCCCGCTCAAAGCACTGGCATCTAATTGACTATATAATAGTCCGTAGGAAAGACCGACAGGATGTCTGTGTGACCAAGGCTATGTGTGGTGCCGACTGCTGGATGGACCACAGACTGCTCATCTCAAAGATGAACCTTAGGATTCAGCCCCCCAGACATCCACAAGGCATCATGGTCCCAAAACGCCTAATCATCTCCAGACTGAAAGACAGCGGCGTCCAACAATCACTTGCTGATGCCCTGGCATTTAAACTGGAAGCCACTGGAACTGACGCTGATATAGAGCACAGCTGGGCAGCTTTCAAACAGCTGGTGTACTCCACTGCCTCCGAGTTAATTGGCGTCACCACAAGAAAGCACCAGGAATGGTTCGACCAAAACTGTGGAGAAATCAAGGCATTGCTGGATGAAAAACATTGTCTCCATCGTGCCTACAGCAGTGACCCTAAGTCTGTAGCAAAAAAAGTTGCCTTCACCATGATACGTCAGACTGTACAGATGAAGTTACGTGAGATGCAGGACACATGGCAGAGCCAGAAAGCCGATGAGATCCAGGCCTTTGCCAACAGACACAATATGAGGAACTTCTACAATGCTCTTCAGGCTGTGTATGGCCCAGTCACATCTGGTTCAGCCCCTCTCTTGAGTGCAGATGGTAGTACTTTGCTCACTGATAAGGAGAAGATCCTTAATCGCTGGGCAGAGCACTTTGCTGATGTCCTTAACAGGCCCTCTTCTATCAACGAGGAGGCAATAAACCGCCTACCTCAGGTGGAGATCAACGAAAGCCTGGCTGATCCTCCAACAGTACTGGAAACTCAAAAGGCCACTGAATTGCTCTCCAAAAGTAAAGTTCCTGGAGCTGATTCTATTCCAGCTGAAATTTACAAATCTGGTGGACCCAAGTTAATTAAGAGGCTTACTGAAATGTTCTGTGAGATGTGGAAACGCATCCCGCAAGACTTCAAAGATGTGTCTATTATTCATCTATACAAGTGCAAGGGAAATCGCCACTCTTGGGACAACTACAGAGGAATCACTCTGCTCTGTGTTGCAGGAAAGGTCCTCATCAGAATACTTTTAAGCAGACTCACACAGCACCTTGACTAAGGTCTCTTGCCGGAAAGTCAGTGTGGCTTCAGGAAGGGACGGGGTACTACTGACATGATATTTGCCGCCAGATAACTACAAGAAAAGTGTCAAGAACAGAATATCCAGTTCTACACTGTCTTTGTGGATCTAACTAAAGCATTTGACTCTGTCAGTCGTGAGGGCCTCTGGAAGATTATGGCCAAATTTGGATACCCAGATACCTTCATTGAAATGGTGAAGCAGTTCCATGACGGCATGCTTGCCAGAGTCCAAGATCGTGGCAATTATTCAGAGCCATTCGCAGTCACAAATGGTGTGAAACAGGGATGTGTCCTGGCCCCCAGTCTCTTCAGCCTTATGTTCTCTGCTGTGCTGATTGATGCCTTTAGAGAAAATAATGTCGGGATCGACTTGCGCTACCGTTTTGAGGAGGCTTTAGACCAGAACCAAGGTTCAGGTCAAGACCATTCGTGACTTTCTATTTGTGGATGACTGCGCCCTCAACTCAGGTATGCAAGCAGGCATGCAACACTGCATGAATCTATTTTCCGCAGCGTGCATGAGCTTCGGCCTCACGATTTCCACCAAAAAACCCAAGGGTCTGCATCAGCCCATTCCTGGCTGTGACTACACTGAGCCATCCATCACTGTCAATGGCCAGAAGCTCGACAACGTGGACTGGTTTACATATCTTGGCAGCACTCTATCGAAGGCAGCCAACATCTATGAGGAGGTGAATACTAGAATCGCCAGAGCCAGTGCAGCTTTTGGAAGGCTTCAACTTAATGTTTGGAATTGAAGAGGCATTAAGACTGAGATCAAGCTAAAAGTCTACTCGGCGGTCGTCTTGCCCACCCTCCTCTATGCTTGTGAGACCTGGACTGTATATAGTCGTAATGCGAAAAAGCTGAATCACTTCCACCTGAACTGTCTACGGATACTGCTGAAGATAAGATGGCAGTATAAAGTTCCAGATACTGATGTTCTTCTACAGGCTAATATGACAAGCATCCACACCATGCTTTGCAAGGCACAACTCAGATGGGCTGGCTATGTTGTGCGCATGTCCGATGATCGATTGCCCAAGAAGATGCTCTATGGCGAATTACAACACGGCAAGCGATCTCTTGGAGGTCAAAAGAAGAGATTTAAAGACACCCTTAAGGCCTCCCTTAAGAACTGTAACATAGATCCTGGAAATTGGGAGAATATTGCTGATGATCATTCCGCCTGGCGCAGACGAATACATGATGGTGCAATAGCCCACAAATAAAAGAAACTGTGTTATGCTGCAGAGAAACGTCTTCTTCGCAAGTCCAGGGCTGGTATCTTCTCTTCCTCTGGTTGGCAGTCCGATCTTCCATGTCCCGACTGTAACCGTCAATTTCGGGCTTGGATTGGACTAATCAGCCATCCGAACCCACCCCCCAACTAAACTGATGATACTGGGAGGTCCTCACCGACCTCGATGGACGAACAGCAACCTATCCTCTGTCAGAAAGGACAATCATGATTGGCTAGTCTGACTTCCTGCACATTTCAGACCACAGCAAACCTCAACTGTAATGACCTGTAAGACCCCTAGTTAATGGCTGAGTCTTCAAATCATGATTTAATTATTTCTAATTACAGAGAATCCAACATTTACACTAATTTAAACCTGCAAGTGACTTGTACTCTATGCTGAAGACAAAGTGAAGAACCACCAGGGTCTCTACCAGTCTTCCTGGGGGGGGGGGGGAAGTTCCTTCCAGACCCCAAATATAACCATCAATTAGACTCCGAGCATGTGGGCAAGTTCCACCAGCCTAGCACCTGGGAAATAATTCTCTATAGTAACTCAGAGCCCTCACCGCCTAGACATATGCTAGCTCTACTCAAACTAGTGTGCTAAAAATAGTGTGCCTGCAGTGGCACAGATGGGAGTTGGGGCTAACTGCCCCATACATGGGGGGTCAAGTATCTTGACCGTGGGAGGCTATCCTGAGCTGCTACCCATACTGCTATTGCCACATTAGCAGACTAGCATAAGCAGAGATAGGGGGTGTATATCTTCCCACAGGGGGAAGACATGCTTCCAGCCACAGCAGGGACAGACTTTTATTCACAAGAGTTAGTTAGTTCTCCTTTAGCTGAAGTGGTAGAAGCTTGTGCATGTAGTGCCAAAGGTCTTGCTGGTGACTGGGTTGTCTGTGTATATGTGACTACAGATATAGACAAAGTGACTGGGATTCAAGTGTCTTATAGATTATTTAGCAGCACCAGAAGCCTCCTGTTTATTTTGGTGTAAGAGGGAAAGAGAACATTGTTCTAAATGTTTAAAGTGATCAAAGAGAACGGAAACTCCTACTGTCATTTCTCTTGGTGAGCTACTCCCTCTTATACTTCTGTTTGAGACACTTATTAGTCAAGGCCAGATAAACCATCTCATGCTCTCCTTTGTTCTGTGATGGTTCTTGGTGATTTTTTTCTGTTTGGCAATTATGACTTGACTTGATTCACTCATAGAATCACATTAATCAGTGTTTGTACCAGTGTCTTGAAACTGAGTCCCACATAAAAACCGTTAAGTATGGAAGTAAATGGCACTTTTTTCATCAACAGAGCCCTCTATATACAACAGCGGCCAATTTATATTGTTCAGACATGTAAGGATGAAATTGGTCAGGCTAAATCAACAGTTTTATTGGATTAATAAATGGCAATATAGGATGAAACTCAGAGGGATTCAGCTGGATAAACTAGATACTTTTCAATAGTCTTTCAGATTCTTTATATTTCTCCACACTAAATGTATATGGGATAAGCTTAGGAGGTCAAGAGAAAATAAGCAAAAGTCAAAGAGAGACTTATAAAATAAACAGCACCATCTGGTAAATGACTTCCTTCTTCCTTCACAGGAAGAGTTTTTGTTCAATGCAGTGCATGTGAAATGTTTTTCTTGGCATGATTATAGGATTAATGTCCATCAATCTGGGAACAGAGCTCATACAGTTTTATTATATTCTTATTACTTGCATAACAAGCCGCAAATCTGGAGGGTTACATTTAGAAGCCATGTGTGGCAAAGGACAACAAACTCATTTTTTATGTTGAACTTTTATAAAAATCAAAAGTGTATTCCCCTATAATTTGGGAATTTGATGAAGACTTTTCCTATCTTTGTTCTGAATTACACTACTATACTGAAAGAGTCAGAGCATCACAGCTGTTATTCATTTCAATTAACATCCTTAATTAAACCCCAGAAATACTGAACACCTAGTACTAGAAGGATCCCAGAAGTACAGTGGCTCTCACTTCAGGCATGAGGACCCTGGGAGAGGAACATCTGCCCAAAGAAGGTTGGTGACACCAAACATCAGTGGCATTGGATAAAAAGGGCACATATCTAAAGTGATGGGTTTATCCACTGGTTCAGTGAATTGCTGCAATAGCTTATGTTGACAGGACTTTTGGTGAGACCAGGCTGCAAGTTAAAGCTAACCTTCCCGGGGGGAATAGTTGAGGTTGAGTGGCAGTGCAAACTTGAGAGTGAATCCTTCCTGAAATTCATTTTTCCTAAACAGGGCAAAGGTGCAGTTTTAAGAGCATTGAAGAAAAAGTCCCTAATCTCTACAAAGGGAGGTTTAAAAGTTCACAGGCAGTTTGTTTTCTCAGTCAGAATACACATACTCATCTAAGTACTTCACTGACTTCCTCTAAGCATGTTAAGACTTCAGACATTGGTAATGAAGTTTCCTGTGGTCTTTTGCACTGCTTGTACTTCGTTTAATAGTAAATAGTTTAATTGGAAGAACAGAAATTATCCTGTCTGAACTTGGGTATGTTTGGACAAAATGGAAACCAAAGAGAAACTGTGGGAGTTGCTGGCATTTGGACTAAAATGTGTGCTTTAGTTTGGACTCAAATGCTGTGCGAAAGGCTGTTTTTAATGTTTTTTTTCAGTGATGGGCTGAGAGATTCTGTGTCATTTGAGGCCACATAGAAGATGCATTTTCCATGCTTGCAGGCAGCAAGGAAAGGGAATGGGGGAGAAAAAAGATGTGTGGAAGCAAATAACTTTTTACTATACATAATTCCCTTCATACACAATATTAAAATAATGCAGGATACAGGGGATGTGAAGCCTCTGCATCTGGAGTGTCAAATTCTGCCTGCCTTTCTTGAGTAGCAACGATGACTAAGAAAGCAAAATGTGGCCAATACAGTGAAAATACCATCAATGCAACTCCCCAGATTAGTTGCAATGTGGTCCTGATGCAAGTGCATCAGGTTGGCTTCTACAGTGCAGTCATCTCTCATTTAAATCTGGATAGTGGAAGCACACTCAGGATCTCTACGCCTACATTTATAATTAAATGTATCTGTGTTCTTTGCTGGAAGCAGAAGAGTCCTCTTTATTGGCAATTTGGGGTGAATCATACGGTTGTCCTGATAACAGGAGATAGTTGTATTTAACTGTCATCTTTGATTAATGTCCTCAGGTTACTTCTTATCTACCAAAAATGACCCCTGTCTACAGGCTTCTCATGTTAGCAAGGGCAAAAGCCAATTTCTTGGCCTTTATAGTTTGGGTTGAAGGAAGGTATTGGGAATACAAAGCGGCAGTGGAGTATGAAAGTCTGGGAACAATTATTTCTAGTTGATCAACACGCCAAAAAAAAAAAAAAAAAAAAGAGAAGCAGGAAACAAACTGATTTAAGGAACAACTTGTCTATTAAGAAATGTACAATAGGTTTATTTCTGTCTGGCCAAAAGAAATGAATAAAAAGCAAAGGAAAAAATTGTTCTGTTTAAAAATTAAAACAATCTCAAGGTAGATCAAAGGGGAGAAAAGTCTCAAACTTCTCAGGGAGTTTCAAAAATGCAATGCAGCCATTCTGTTTCTGCTTTCTAAAGCGCTCTGCTGTCTGTCCTTTTTCTAAAGGCGATATAATCATATATGAAGGTAAGAAAATGGTTCCTTAAAGAAAGGAGACATTCCAAGATGGGTAACATTTCAATTCATTTTAAAGTTGAGCATTAATCAAGTGTACGTCTGTGGGATAGCGTGCGCAAATTGTTTAGCCCTCGGAGTTCAGGGCAGGGCTGTGCCCTGCGGATAGCACAGGGAGAAATTCTGCTTCTAGAAAGAATTTTTCTACAATGCACAACAGCATGGACATATGAAATGCTGCAGCCCTGCAAAGGGTCCAGAACAACCACTGACCTCTCCAAATGCCCTGATTCCACCATGCTTCACCTTTTCTATGGGGTGGATTTCATGCCTAAGGGCACAGAAAAAGTAGTTTCTGCATTCCTGAGTCCAGGGTCTTAACTTACATAGACTGTATGGTAAGGAGGATTACCTGTACTTTCCCGTCCTCACACTCCTAACAGGGCCAGCCACAATCTAGCTCGGTAGTCTCCAACCTTTTTAAGCACAAGTTCACTTTTTCAATTTAAGTCAATCTAGGAGCAACTTCAAACCCAAATACGTTTTTCCTACCTTCTTCCCCACCCCTTTTTTGAGGCCCTGCCCCATTTCACCCCTTCTCCAAGGTCCCACCCTGCTCACTCTGTGGACACTGGGTACAGGAGTGGAGGGAGGATGACATCTTGACATCAACACTCTCCTCTTCTGCTTCCTCTCTTCTACACAGCAATCAGGAGGCTCTTGGGGGCAGCTCCAAGGCAGAGAGCTGGAGCAGCAGAGCAGTGGCTGGGAGAAGTGTTGTGCTTGATAGCCTCTTGGCCAAACCAGTTAGGATCACCTGTCAGAGGCTCCAAGATCTACCAGTAGATCCTGATCTACTGGTTTGTGACCACTGATTTAGCTCTATGGCTATTGTCAGGCACTGCTCTACCGTTATTTAAAAGTCAAAATAAGTAAAGATACATTGTGCTGCTTTTAAAAGTAGTACTGTATTGGGCTGATTTATTGGGCAGATTCTTTACTGATCTGTTCCTTGCATTTTGCACCCATTTTGCTGAGGTTCAAATAAGGTGGAAGGTAGTGGAGAATACAGCCCTATACTACCAGGTCTTGTGAGGAATCCCTGTTGACTATGCAGCTCCATGAAAGGGATTGGACTCTTGATGTTTTGCTTAAAGACTCAGGCCAAACTGTGTAAAGATGAATGGAGGAAGAAGGCACAAGCCATCTTCTCACTTTCTCCTCAGCACAGGAATAGAATATGAATGTTAAAACCCAGGAGGCCAGTACCTCCTGCAGCATTATACTCTCAAAGTGAGCTGATGGCAAATTCGTAGCCTCACTTCCTTCCACAGTAGCCAATGGAACAGTTTTCTAATGTATCAGTACATGCTGCATCCTGTAAAGAGGCCGACCAGTGGTTTCTCGGCCTCTGTGCTCCCCTGCAATCCAGAAACATTGGGCCTCACTCTGCACCTCTAATAACCATTCATTGTTTTGAAAACAAGAATAATGTCACCATAAATTCATATTTTAAAGTTATTGTATGAAATAATATGTACGTAGTTATGATGAATACAGCTGGTTACTTCCTGTTGCAACTTTTTTAGATGAAATTTATAACTTCCTGAGGAAAATTTTTTGGCAAGTTTTGAATTAATGTCTTCCTATATTTTGGATACCTCCAACTTTTTTTTTTAACCACTCCATGGTGAGTTTGTGTGGTATAATTAGGCATAACTACTAAGTCGAGAACATTGTTACAAGAAGGATGATTTTAACAAAACGGATTATGTTAACTTCTGTGCCAGGAAAGATCATGGGGCAAATAATTAAGGAGTCCATTTGTGAACATTTAGAGCATAATTAGGTGATAAGTAACAGTCAGCATGGATTTGTAAGGAACAAATCATGTCAAACCAACATAATAGCTTTCTGTTATAGGATAATAAATCTTGTGGATAGGGGAAAGATGTAGATGTGATATATCTAGACTTTTCTAAGGTATTAGATAGTCTTGCATGACTTTCTCATTAATAAAATAGAGCTGGTATAAGGTGGTTGGATAACTTTCCCCATAGAGTAGTTATCAATGGTTCACAGTCATGCTGGAAGGGCATAAAAAGGTTTTGAAACCTTCTATGTTCAATATCTGTATCAATGGAGAGTACACTTAAAGTTTACAGATGATGCCAAGGTGAGAGGAGTTGGAAGTGCTTTGGGACAAACTGAAGAAATGGTCTGAGGTAAATAGGATGAAATTCAATAAAGACAAATGCAAAGTACTCTGTTTAGAAAGGAACAATCAGATGTCCACGTACAAAAATAGGAAATAACTACCTAGAAAGGAGTACTGCAGAAAGGGATGTAGGGGTCATAGTGGACCACAAGATAAATATGAGTTAGTGTGACACTGTTGCAATGAAAAGAAAACATAATTCTGGGATGTATTAATAAGAGCAATGATCTGGAACATTTTTTGGCTCTGTTGCCCCTTGGCAAAGAACCAAGTGTCGGTAACAGACTGGGTGAAAGTGGGGCTTTGCCTGTGTCACCCATCTCCTATTACTGGCCAGGACAACAGGGTGGGGAGAGGGCTGCACAAAGTGCACCCACAAAAGGAACATGCATAAGAGCTCCAAGGGATGTAATGCTTCCTAGAGTTCCAGAAGGAGTAGTATACTTCTGATCCATTCCCCAAAAAGGACTGTGCCTATTAAGTATGAATGATTACCTTATCTCATTCCCCACACCTTCTACCACATGCATGTCCATATTGGTAATAAAAATAGATGCTAATGCAGAAAGACAGCTCTAGAAAAATATCACCAAATGAAAGAAAACCTCTCTCATGAGGTTAAGAACACTAAGACACCCATCTGATTTATGTGGATGCTCTTTTCAGAAAGATTTGAACCACTGCAAAATAACTTTTCAAGATTTTATCCTGTGTAATTGTACATCGGATGTAGAAACTCTACTGTCTGGCCAAACTATTTATTATTTTAAATGACTCTGTTTACTTTATTGTTCACTTAATTCCTGGGTGTGTAATTTTGAAGAGAAATGTTTTGAAGTATGGAATGTTAATAATATTTTAAGCTAATTCACAGAGTCGTACATGAACCTGTGATGATCCATAGTTACTCACAGGAAAAAAACCCTGTCCCCTATGAAAGAGGGAGCGTGTATGACATCTTCGGGTAAAAAAACAAAATGAGAAAAAGAGCCTGAGCAAATAAATGTCCTTATAAAGGAAAGCTGGTTTGTCAAACAGGCTTGAATTCCCTAGTAATATCTATTTACTAAACAAAAACACCTTTGTCAGGTGTTGAGTGTGAAAAGAGGGATCACGAGACCTCAGTCTTCTGAACACAGCTGTTCAGTGAGTCTACTGTTACTTCCGGCTTTAAAAGTAGATTCATGCTCGATAGACCAGCATGGATCATCTTTAGCACTGAGGGTACGTCTAGACTGTGAGGATCTATTGGAAAAAGATACACATTTTGCATATCTTTTTTCAATTCTTTTGTCGGAAGAGGCTTTTCCGAAATTTGGCCCACCTAGGGTGTGTCTAGACTGCAGGCTTCTTTCGAAAGAGCCTCTTTCGAAAGCATCTTTCGAAAGAGGCTCTTTCGAAAGAGCGCGTCTAGACTACAATGCGCGGATCGAAAGATCGATCCGCTATTTCGAAAAAGAGCGTCCAGACTGCCGGACGCTCTTTCGAAATTGAAAGCCACCCGGAACTGCTTCTGCCAGGGCATGGGGGCAGCATTTCCTTCCGGGTGCTGCCTGCCTGCCCTTTGCAGAGACGCGTGGTGAGAGGGACACTCCTGAACACCCGTTGCTCTGCTCCTGCAGCTGCCTTTGCTGTCCCTTGAGGAATTTTGCAAGGCATTGCAGTGCTGCTTTGGAGTGCTCAGCTTCCTGGGACACCCCAGCAGCTTTTTTCTTTTGAGGTTTTTCTGCTTGCAGACCCTTATTTGTGGCATGGAGCCAGAGCTGCCCCTGGGCAGGCAAGGGCCCCACACCACCATACTGCAGCTGTTGCTGCATCTTCGTGAGACAATCATGAGGCTCCTTCCCGAGCTGGACCCAGACCAGAGGGACGAGGGGTTCCCCCGTCCGGCAGCCACACTGCCCTTGCCTCCGAACTTTTTCGTGGACAGGCGTGTTTGGAGGTTTGACACCAGCTCTGAATGGTGGGACCGGCTCGTGATGGAGATCTGGGATGACCAAGACTGGCTACGGAACTTCCGCATGAGAAAGACCACTTTCCAGGAGCTCTGTACCTGGCTCGCCCCTGCTCTGCAACGGCAAGACACCCACCTGCGGCCCGCCATCCCCCTGGAAAAGAGGGTCGCCATTGCCCTCTGGAAGCTGGCAACCCCCGACAGCTACCGCTCCGTGGGACACCAATTTGGCGTGGGGAGATCTACTGTCGGGGCCGTCTTGATGGAGGTAAGTCATTGTCTGGGGACAGTCACAGTTTGGGGTGGGGGGAAGGGAGACTGTCAGGAAGGGCCAAGTGGAGTGGGAGTGGGAGGGAGCTCCTCCACTCACCCTGAATTGGGGGGCGGGGGGGGGGGTTCTGAGGAGGGGATTCCCGGGCTGTTTGTTTGAGAGGGAAGGTGGGCGGTGGGTTCTCCTCCTAAGACATAAGGCACCCCTTCTAACACTTTGTTGTCTGTCTCGTTCTGCAGGTGGTGAGGGCCATCAATTCGGAGCTGCTCAACAGGCTCATCTGTCTACCGGATCTGGACAGCGTCATGGCCGGCTTTGCTGCCCTCGGCTTCCCCAATTGCGGAGGAGCGCTCGATGGGACACACATTGCCATCCGTGCACCGCCCCATCGAGCAGCCCAATTCATAAACAGAAAGGGCTACTTTTCTATGGTCCTCCAGGCCCTGGTCGACCATCGTGGACAGTTTTCGGACATTTGTGTTGGGTGGTCAGGGCGGGCACACGATGCCCGCATCTTCAGGAACTCGTACCTGTACCGGAGGCTTCAGGCAGGAACTTTTTTCCCCCATCGCCAGTTTGCGGTTGGGGATGTGCACATGCCGGTGTGCATAGTGGCTGATGCCGCCTATCCCCTGATGCCGTGGCTGATGAAGCCCTACACCGGCCAGGTGGATGCGAGCAAGGAGCAGTTTAATGCTCGCCTTAACCGGGCTCGCAACCAGGTGGAATGTGCGTTTGGCCGTTTAAAGGGCAGATTCCGGTGCTTGCTCACACGCCTCGACATGGGGGAGACCAACATCCCCGAGGTGGTGGCCGCGTGTTGCGTCCTCCATAACCTCGTGGAGAGGAAAGGGGAGGCCTTCCTACCAGGGTGGGGGAGAGCTGCTGATGCCCAGGAGAGGCTCTTTGCCCAGCCCCGGACAGCTGCCATCCGCCAGGCTCACCGGTCTGCAGTTGGCATCCGGGAGGCCCTCCGGGACCAATTCTCCAGTGGAGGCCACTGAGTGCACTGAGGGGCTTCTGCCTGGGGACTGGGCCCTGGCCCCCAATAGAAGCTTCACTGCACAACCCATCTCCTGACCCAGTTTGGACACATCACTTACACCAGGGTGTGTTTCAAAATAAAATGTTCTCTTTACTTATTTATAATTTTGTACATATAATCCAACAATGTGGCAAAATAACAAAAATTTTCTTCATTTTTGTTGTTGCCAAACTATATACAATAAACAAACAGTGCCTTTAACCCTTTGTTTGTGCTTTAGCTGGGGTGATGGGGGTGATTGAAACCTGGAGGGGGGAAGGGGCCTGGAAACCTGGAGGGGGGAAGGGGATCAGGTTGAACGGGGCTTGGCAGATTTCCCTTTCCTGGCTGGGCCTCGTGTTTGGGGTGCTCCCCGGCTACGGGATCGGGTGATGCACCTGTTGGTTGGCTGGCTGCTGGGGGGCTCTTGGGACGTGGAAGCCTGGGGGAGAGGAGGGCCAGGGGGAGAGAGGGGCTGGGGAGCTGGGGGGGTTGGGGGAGAGGGAGGTCCAAGGGGGGAAAGGGCTGCTGTTGTGGAAGGGGGGTTTGGTGGGGTGGGGTCATGGGGTGCTGGAGGAGCAGGACCAGGCACAGCAGCAGGCAAGCCGCTGACCTCCCTCAGGGTGGCGTACAGCACCGTGCGCTGCAGGACCAGCTCATTCATGAGCCGATCACGCCACCTCTCCTCTGCCTCCGCCCTCTGGAGCAGGATGGCGTTCTGCTGCTGCACAGCCTCGACGTGCTGCCGGAGGATGTCGGCGTAGACACGCCTGTGTCTGCGGCTCCCATGTCTCCGAGGTGGAGATGGAGATGGAGGTGGGGCTGGGGTGCTGCGGCCCTCTTCCACGGCTGGTCCGGCTGTGGAGGAAAAGAAGAAGACACAATCAGTCCTATAAACTGGACTCTGTAGCACTTACAATACTAACAGGATGGTTTATTAGGGGATGAGCTTTCCAGGGCCAGACCCACTTCCTCAGATCAGAGTAACACGGCTACATTTCTATCACAATCAGTCCTGTGTGCAACAGCTGTCCAAAAGGGCATGCCCTCTCCCTTGAGACAGGGGAAGCAGACATTCTGAAGGTCACACTGTGTGTGTGTGTGTGTGTGTGTGTGTGTGTGTGTGTGAGACCTGGGCATCAGCATGAGCATGACAGGTTTCCCTTGTGCATCACCCACTGTGCACCCACCCACCTACCTTCCCCTCCCCCCCCCCGGGTGTGACACAAACTCACTGTACTCACCTGCTGCTTCCTCTCCCGTGCCAGATGACGCCTGGGAGGCCTCAGAGGTCTGGGTGACTGGCTCCAGGGTGAGGGTCGCCGTCTCCTCGGTGTCCTCCTCCTCTGGGCCCATGTCCCCGTCTCCAGACTGCTGTAGCTCCCGCTCTGGAGCGTCCACCACCGGGTCTGCCAGTCCGGACTGCACGAACCGCCGTGGTGTGCGTGCTTCTGCACTGCCACCCAGGATCTGGTCCAGCTCGGGGTAGTAGGGGCAGTAGTGGGGGGCTGCCCCAGAACGGGAGCTCTCCTCCCTGGCTTTGGTGTAGCCCTGCCGCAGCTCTTTTACCTTTGAGCGCACCTGGTCCTGGGTGCGGGGGTAGTGGCCCTTCTGGGCCAGGGCTTCAGCCATGCGGCCATAAATGTCGGCATTTCGCCGCCGGCTTTTGAGGGCCTGTAAGGCCTCCTCCTCTCCCCACAGCTCCAGCAGGCTCTTTATCTCTGCACCGGACCAGGATGGTGCCCGGCGCTTGGAGCCCTTGGCTGGGTCCCCAGAAGGCTCGGAGGAAGGGCCAGGACGCTCTTGGGGCTGTGACATGCTGCAGCAAGGTCGCCATGTGCTCTGGCTCCTTGTCTGCAACAAGTGGCTGTGAGGGTGCGCCTGTCCCTTTAAGGAATGGCTGCAGCCAGGAACCACAGACGTGCAACCCATGGCCCAGATTGTCCACCAGGGCTTGTTCCTGGAGGCCAATAATTTCGAAAGAAAGGGCTCCCCCCGTCCAGACTCACGTTCTTTCGACGGATCTCCCTCGAAAAAGGCGTTCTTCCTCGTGAAACGAGGTTTACCGCCGTCGAAAGAAAAGCCGCGTTCTTTCGATTTAATTTCGAAAGAACGCGGCTTGAGTCTGGACGCAGGGGAAGTTCTTTCGAAAAAAGGCTACTTTTTTCGAAAGAACCCCTGAGTGTGGAC
The DNA here is from genome assembly GCF_052426305.1 of Pelodiscus sinensis. Classification (NCBI taxonomy): domain Eukaryota; kingdom Metazoa; phylum Chordata; order Testudines; family Trionychidae; genus Pelodiscus; species Pelodiscus sinensis. The sequence goes on from NC_143055.1 coordinate 83,970,084, forward strand.
ACGGCCCTAGACTGGGCCAAATTTTGGAAAAAAACTCTTTTGAAAGCCCTCCTCTTCCTCATGGAACAAGGAATACAGGGGCTTCCAAAAGAGCGTATTTGCTGTTCCATTTTAAAAAAAGCATGTTTGCTCTTCTGCAAAAAAACCCTGGATGCAGTGGAGGTTTTTTGGGATACACCAGAGGTATCCTGAAAAACCTCTGCTGTCTAGCCATATCCTGATTCTGGGAGGGGAATAAATGGAAGGAATGTTTGAGAAATGAATGCTCTTTGGTTGTATATCATGTCTTGTGGCCAGCTGTAATTTAAACAAATCCTTGCTTGTATATTTATTTCTAGCTCTGGCCTCAGTGTAGGCTATGTTTATATCTCAGGTGCTTCCTGTGAACTTTGTGAAACTATTAGGCCAAATCCTCAGCTGGTGTAAACAATCATAGCTCCATTGGATCTGGCCCAATGAAATACTCTCATCTCTCATTACATCTACAACAGAAGGAATTGCACTTCTAGTCCACTTGACTTTGCAATTCCCTTCTGCAGTCTATGGGTCAAATTTAGACACATGAAATGAGATGGCCAAACCCCCCTGGGACATTCATCTATAGCACACAACCACCAAAGAAAGAACACAAAGTTAAAATAACCAAACAATTTTTAAAAAGGACTAGTCTATCTCAAAATACCATTGATGTAACTATCAATCTGTGCGCCCTCAATGTAACAAAGGGCAAATCTGTAAAATGTTTGTCTTATTGCTGGTAGAAAGAACCTCATGGCAAGCCTTCACTCTTCATCATTTCACCTCCCTCAGAAACTGAGCCTTATTGTCGTTGGAAAGCATAGCTCTGTGTTTGGGAGCAGGTGCACTCTCCTGGACTGAGCTCCAGGAGGCACTGTACCGTCTTTGCAGATGCTGGAGTACGCAGTGGGGCTAGAACTGAGCAGCTATTGGACTCTAAGCACAAGGGTTGCCTGTGTGCTCAGCACTGCATAGGGGTACAATGGAGGAAAGTTCCTTTTAACCTCTTTCCATCTGCTAATCCATACAGAGGCTGGAAAAAATCTTACTCACTGTCTATAACAGGGCTACTCAACTTTGGAAGCCCTAGGGGGCACAATGATACTCACAGTACATGCTGAGGGCTGCAACATAAGTGGGATTGCATATACAGGCAGTCCCCGGGTTATGTGGATCCGACTTATGTCGGATCCCTACTTACGAACGGGGCTTTTCTCACCGCAGAGGACACAGGCAGCAGGACTGCCCTGACGCACCGCGGTCCCACCGCCCACGTCCTCCGCGGTGAGAAAAGCTGCTCCGCGTCTCCCTGGTCTGCTGGGGGGCCCCCCCCCAGCAGACTAGGGAGACGCAGAGCAAAGCCATGGAGGATGCGGGCGGCGGGACCACGGCGCGTCTCGGCGGTCCCACCGCCCGCGTCTCCCTGGTCTGCTGGGGGGGGGGGGGGCGCAGCTAGTGCACCCCCCTCCCCAGCAGACCAGGCTTTTCTCACCGCTGGTCAGTTTCAGCAGCGGCTGAATCAGGACGCCTGGAGTAGAGCAGCTGGGGGGCTGCCGGGTTGGTCCCACAGTGCCGAGGTGCGGCGCTGCGGGACCGACCCAGCAGCACCCCAGCTGCTCTGCCCCAGGCGTCTCCAAGAGCAGCTGGGGTGCTGCCGGGTTCGCACCCAGGGTCGGCGCTATCAGACCAACCCAGCAGCATTCCAGCTGCTCTGCCCCAGGCGTGTCCGATTCAGCCGCTGCTGGTCAGTTTCAACGGCAGCTAAATCTGGACGCCTGGGACAGAGCAGCTGGGGCACTGCCGGGTTGGTCCCCGCAGCGCCACACCTCGGCGCTGTGGGGACCAACCTGGCAGCACCCCAGCTGCTCTGTCCCAGGTGTCCCCAAGTCAGCTGCTGCTGAAACTGATCAGCGGCTGATTCCAGGAAGCCCAGGGCAAAGCATTTCTGCCTCGGGCTTCCTGTAGTCAGCCGCTGGTCAGTTTCAGCAGCGGCTGAATTGGGGACACCTGGGGTACAATATATACCAGTTCCGACTTACATACAAATTCAACTTAAGAACAAACCTACAGTCCCTATCTTGTACGTAACCTGGGGACTGCCTGTACATGCAAATATACATGTAAATATACATACTGATGGACCTGATTACAAAGATTAAGGCAAGACAATACAACACACAGGCCCCATTTAATTGATATTGATAAAATGCGATATTTACCTGATTTCTACTCATATGACAGCACTTTTAATGAGCAATGACAGTCCAGGAATTTAACTACTAAAATGCATATCAACAGAAGACCATTATATTGACTACTTTTTTGTTTTGGCTCCCACCCGCAGGCCGTGTGTTGAGCCCGGCGTAAACCCACACCGCACCACGGGCCATAAACAAATGGGCAGCGGGCTGCATGTGGCCCACAGCCCGCATGCTGAGTAGCCCTGGTCTATACGGCTATCCCAATTTGTCTAATTACCGCCTAGAAAGGAAGCAGTGTCTCACCCTGCTTTTTTCTACACTTCTGTAGAAAGTTTTGTCTAAAGGGTTCAGGCTTATAATAAGAGCTTGTGCAGATTTAATGACGTTATATCAAGTCACACATCCAAAGCCAAGCAATCTGTGTCCCAGGTTAGGGGAAGAGTTTGGAGGTAAAATGTGATAGTGACTATGCCAGGAGAATAGTCTTTGTTCTGAAGCCAGAAACAAGGAATGTGCGTAACGCCTTACAGTGAAAGCAAAAGAAGGCAAGGGATTCTGAAAGAAACTGTGAACAAGATGTCTGTAAAAATTAGAACTGACTTATCAGACAAGCCTGGTTTTCAAAGTAATGACAGTTTTTTCCAAACAATAACCGGTCTAGAAGCTTTATTTTTACTCTTGTTTTATTCCTTTTCTTAGCTTGCTCTTGATATGATTGGAAGGAAAGTTGGTCATTGTCTCAAGCTAATAGGGAAGAAAAGTTTTCTTCTGTGGTCCCTGTTTGTTTTTGACTTGTTTGATTTCAGGCTAGTAAGACATCCAAGGCAGATGACTTTTTTAGAATTGGTTGGCAAATAGAGTTTTTTAATGCTCTCCTTACTCCCCTCTCCCACAACTGAAAATTTTCCATGAAAAGTATACCAACATTTTTATTTGGTCAAAAATCCAATTTTTCATAGAAAAACAGTTTTGATGAAAAAATTTCAACTTGCCTTTATGGGGTAAAAGATGGCTCCTTGTGAGGAAGGGATGTGTTCTTTGTTTACTTTTCTATCTTTAGAGCCCTTCTTGAAGGCCTAGAAAGCATCTAGGATGGCATGAATGCTACCACAAACAAGGGTATGTCTACACTACAAAGTTAATTCGAAATAACAGCCGTTATTTCGAATTAACTTCATTAGGGTCTACACATTAAATTTCGAATTTAATTTGAAATAGTGGAGCACTTATTTCGAATTTGGTGAACCTCATTCTACGAGGAGTAAAGCCAAATTCGAAATAGCTAATTCGAATTAAGTGCTGTGTAGACACAATTTGAAATAGGGGGCCTCCAGCCCTTCCCAGGGAGCCAACACAGCAGGACGCCCTCCCTTCACACGCCTCCTCTACACAGGGGCAGGTGACATCTCCCCCCCCCACCCTGGCCGCACTATACACAGCACAGAGGCACGGGTGCAGTCTCGGGGCAGCTCCCACTCCTGGGCAGAGCCGGACATGCCGACCATGGCCTCTGTGCAAGCACATCAGCTCTGATGGTGCAGGGCATGGTCATCCTCAACTCGCAGGGTGGCTGGGCATCATCCACTGTGTCCCCAGAGAGAACTGACCACTTCTCTTCTTTCTCTACAGCTGCACCAGCTGCGCATGCAGGTGCACCACCCTGCCCAGAACATGCTTCCGCACCCACGGCCTCAGCAGGACCACCACCACTATGCGGCAGGGGTACCGAGAGCAGCACCTGCAGGCCCTGCGAGCCCAGACCTGGATCACGGAGCAGCAGGCGCAGGAAGAACGGGAGTTCCAATGGGAACTGCTTGCCCAGAGTCATACCATCTGTTACCATCTGCAGGCCCTGGTGCAGAGCGTGCTGCCCCATGCTGGTCCTGCGCCTGCTGCCCCCCCCAGCTACTGTTCCTCCTCCCACTCCTGCTCTCCTCCTGCCTCTTCCTCCTGAATCTCTACACCCCGCACCTCAATCTCCGCACCATCCTCCCCATCCCCCCGGGGATGCCGAGGCCCCCTCCCCCACGGTGCTGGGAGGCTGTTGGCCCACCGAGACCTCCACCCCTGAGTGCTGAGCTTCCCCTTCCCCTTCTTCCCCTTGCTTCCCCATTCCAGCTCCCTTCTCCAAGTTTTTCCCTCCCCTCTACCACCCTTTCTCCTCCCCTCTCCCGCTGCCCTTCCCAATCTCCCCAGAGTTTCATCCCCCCTCCAGTTTTGTTAAATAAATAGAGTTTGTATTTTTGAGACAAAAGTGCATTTTATTTGACATCAGGAAAGGGGAGCTAGGTAAGGGTAAGTGGAAGGACGAGAGGGAGGAATGGGGCACAAGCCCCCAGTGGGGCAGACCGGGGAGACTGTTAGCGCTCCTCAGGGTGGAAGCTCTCCTGCAGGGCCCCCTGGATCCTGACAGCCCCTTGATGGTCCTCCTAGATGGCAGCCTGCAGACAGTGCAGCCAGGCTGCTGGCAACGTGTCCATGAGATGCAGCAGAGTCCCCAGGGGCAGGTCTGGTTCCATGTTGCAGAGTGCTGTTGTGTCCCGAGTGAGGGCAAGCAGAGCACTCCGGGACACAAATGCTTTGCTGTCCCTCAGCGAGGTAGACCAGCAAACAGAAAAACCTGAGAACTGTCTGTCCGGGATGGGGGGGTCGGGTCCCTTTATGCACAGACCTCGGCTAGCCTGAGGCAGCAGCCCCACACGCTAAGTCCGACCCTGATGCCCTGCTGGCACTGGTTCCAGCCAGGCTTACCTTCGATTCAGGGTCCACTCAATGTGGACGCACTATTTTGAATTAGAAAAATGCTATTTCGAATTAGTTTTTGTGTATAACTGCGTTATTTCGAATTAACTTATTTCGAATTAACTAATTCGAAATAAGTTAATTTGAAATAGTGCTGTAGTGTAGACATACCCCAAATGATTAAGAACCCAACAATATGGTAAGCATAAGTAAGTTGATCCGTGAGGTCTGAACATATCAATTAAATTGATTTAATCAAATAAGCAAAGTGAGTTATATGTAGCATTCTATTATAACTATCACAAGTCCTTCAGGTTACCTATGTAGTATTTATCCTGCTTGAATGCATATGAAATCAAAGGATACTGAAAGATAACAACCTACAAGGAATTAAACAATTGCAAAGATAAGGCGCTATGATAATAATAAGCCTTTTCCTGAGGACAACCGTTAACTGGGGGTAATATCAACTACCTGGCTTCAGTTAGTCTGTTGAGGTGAATTCTTTTCACTAAAAACCAAGGGGAATACTAAAATCTTGAAGATACTAGTCTAAAGATGATGTGGGAGGTGGGTATTCACCACACAGTCAGATGTTATCCAGATTAACTGAGTTACACGGTGACAGAGAGAGCATGCTGCAAGCAGGCCAATATGCTTTTCCCATTCAGAAAAGTGGAGTTAGCTGGGCTTACTAATTTACGAATGCTTGCCAGGGAAGATTAAGGTACAGGTAAAGGGAAGTATGATTATAGGACTGTTTGTTCTTTTTAAAACTTTGCCAAACATGCCATGTACCTTTGGGTTAAATAATATTTTGTTTGGAAGAAATTGCTTTTGAGTCACTAATCAGCCACTTTCACAGGCTTCTGGAGAAATACTTACAGATACCAAACTCAGTTGGTCCAGTCAGGTTAGCATGGAAAGCTGCCACCCAGAGAATCAGTCTGACTGGTTGGATACCATGGTTCCACCCAGAGCGAGGAACAGGCTTGTCACCTGATGGGGTGCATTGGAAAGGCATAAAAAAAGATCTGAGGTGCAGCATGCCCGGTAACCATGACATCTTTCCAAGGTGACCCCATTTTGTGTAGATTCCCAAGTGGATTCTAAATTTTGCCAAATGTCTTCAGCAGCAGCTAGAGAAAGCAATCTATGACCATGAAAACTTTCCAGGAGGGGTAGGCCCAATTCACAATTGGAGGGCACGCTCTATATATGGATCACAAAAAAACATGCTCTCTGATCTTATTATTTAACCAGTGTACATCTTTAGCAAGATACCTAGAGGTGCCATGCCATGCCAAAATATGATGGAGCAAACTCTGCCTTTGATACACTATGTCTTGACCTCAAATGTTGTTGCATACACATGTCTGGGGATAGAAGTCTCTCCGCAATGAAAACAGTGATGTTGTTAGTTCAAATTTGCTAATATTATTTATTTGTATTAATAAACCTGTGCTTACTCCCCATCAGTTATTTGCTCTGTTCTCTGCATAACTCCCCCATTGCTTTCTTCTTGGGTGTGTGTGTGTGTGTGTGTGTGTGTGTGTGTGTGTAGGTGCATGCATAGTACGTTACTGCATACTTTGAAAGGATGCAGTTTATTTCTCTTCCTGTTCTCTTACAAGAGAGTATGAGGTATGGTATGAATGCGCAGAGTCATGTCTCTGCTGTCCCTGCCTTGTTCTCTCCTGTTAGCTTGAAGGGGGCAGTATCTGGGGAGTGGGTCTTGTGTAACCCATGAGATCTATTTAGGTTGAGCAATGTGTCTTGTGGGTCTTATTTTCTTGCTCCGTTAAGACCAGGACACAGTGTAGCCCTTAATGTTTTTTTTCTGCCTGCTAGTGGATGACTGAATGTTTTAAAATAATATAACAGTAAATAATAACTATTAGCAGCTAACTCATTCCAATACACATTTTCAGGGAAATAGTCATTCCACTACCATTTATTTAACTCTTGAGATTGGTACACCTTTTCATGGATATCAAAATACTGGTTTAGAACCAAGAATATGGTCCATGAACAGAACTCAAGATTTGGCATTTTTCTGCACCATAATAGCAGCGTGGGGTTTTGTATTATTCATCCATCTTAGTGTAAGCCTGGGCAGGCCCTGGCCAACATAGTTTTCCTGCAGAACTGTTACTTTTACCCTTCCCTTTTTTATGAGATGTTGTAATTTGCTGACATATCATCCCAGGGTGAGAAGTGACTTTGTGTCTCATCACACAGCTACATCAGCCAGTGCCTACCTTATGTCTCAGGACTGTCAGGGGCATCTGTGGTAATCCAAAGGCAACTGCTGGTTGCCCGTGCTTGAAGAGAGTGGCTTTAGAAGACCAACAGAAGCTTAGGTGGCAACCAGATGCTAGAAGTCAGCATCCTTTGGGATTTGGGCATTTTGAATTATGATTGTGATGAAGTCAGTTGGTTAAAGGATCTATTGGATATTGATAATGGATCAGAGTCAAATCACAATTAAGGGATTATGAAGCACAGTTGGAATGTTTATCATGTCTTTCTGTCAATGGAAAATTTCAAAAAAGTAAAAATTTCAAAAGAAAATTAAAAAAGCAAGTTAAGTGAAAGCTTTAATTAATCTGCCCCTCCCCCCCACTTTTTAGCCAGCTCTCATAGGCAGTATATTCTCATCCCCAGCACTGCAGCATGTTTTTTCTGACTTCTCCCCAATGTTGTTCAAATTAGCCAGTGACCCCAAGGCCTCAAGTCTTTCTTTGTGTCCACTGGTGGTCAGGACCTTTTGCTCTTACAAAGGCATGCCTGGCCTGACCCAGCTTTAGGCTCTTTCCGGCATGGGCTGTACAAACAAAAGTTAGCTCTGCTGCAGCTTCAATGCCAGAAAATAAACATACACACAGAGACGCTAAAAGCAATGAAAGTCAGGCAAATTCTTTCCAGGGGTTTCAGTTCAATCACCACAGCCTTAGTCAACCAGGGAGCCTAAAGGAAAAAGTCAAGAGTGGAAGGAAGAGTCCTGCCTGTCTTTCATGCAGAGAAGCCTGACTTCTTCATCCTTTTCAAGGCAACAAAACGTCAAGTAAGGTTGAGTTGCCTAAGGCTGCTACGCAGCAAGGGGATTTAAATGTAACCTCAGCATACAGAAAAAGGAAGTCCCTTAATTCATTCAATATTTTATTAGAAATCTCTTAATGCTGGTCTTATTCCTGAAGGTAAACATCTCAGAGGCTTTTCAAAGCCTCTGTTTCATTATTTAATAATCTGTTTTCAGTAACACAACTCCCAGGGTTGAAGCTTGTAACTACGTCCACAGGCTGGAAATATCAGCAGTCCAGGAATTGTTAAATAATTAAGATGTTGGTGCCTGAAAGTGTTAGGGCTCAAATCACTCATATTTTTATTATCCCAAACTGCTAGGGAAGAAAAGTGCTGTAAAAACAAAGATAACTCACTAACTCTTATTAAGGAAAATAAGATTGTGACTAAAAGGAAATAATTTCAGAGGGATGCTTATTGAAGAGTCCTTTATCAGTGGGCCTGATCCTAGCCCTCAATCCCTCATGGAAGACACACTCTCCTGTATGGAATAGAGACCACTCCTTTTGGACCCTCTTTATTCACCCAAAAGCTGTAAGGCTCTTTTATAACTCTCTCTTTGTAGTGGGAAGCTCCATTCAAGTGATCATGGAACAGACACTGGCTGCAGAAGCCATAGCAATCATGAGTCTACTGCAGCTACACTGCTATATTTTGTGTGTGCATAGGGTTGCCAGATGGTTGAAACAAAAATACTGAACACTCCCCCCCACAAAACCCCCCCCAAAAAACCACCAGGAAGAAATTCTGTTGAAGGGAAAAAAGGAGGGGAGACCAAAATTTTGTTGAGCAAAAAAAAAAGGGGGTACGGGACTCCAAAATTAAAATAAAACAGCATGTCCCCTTTAAGAGTGAGTGCAGGGATAGGAACAGGGGAGAAGTTGAGCACTAAGACCCAGGGGAAGCATTTCTTCCCCTAAGTCTTTTGTCCAGCAGTCATTTTGTGCTGGCAGCCTTGGGGAACCAGGTAAGCGTGGGGGGGGGGGGGCGGGGGAAGCCAGGTGCTCAGAGTTAGTACGGTTGTCAGGTACCCGGCATTTTCGCCTCCTGGCCGGGGAAAAATTCAGAAAATACCACACATCTCAGGTGTCCAGTATTCTCTGATTTTTTTTACCAGACAGGAGGCGAAAATACCAGACTGTGTCCAGGTAAATACCGGACACCTAGCAACCTTATGTCTGGGGCAAGCGGGCTGCCGGAGATAGAGTATGAAGGTGGAGGCTGTCTGTGGAGATGGCCTTGCATTTCCCCAGGATTTGTCCACAGGAGTCACCGTGTGTGTGCACGTGTGCTCCAGCTGTCCCTCTAATGGAATAATTGGAGAGAAATCTCTGAGATTGAAGTTCTGGCCAAACACATGCACAGTTGTACAAACATACAGGAAGATCCAATCCCTTTGCTGACAGGCTGACACTTAACATCTCAATCAGGAACTGAGGTAAATGAGGGATGTTTTTGAATGCCTAGGATGTGGCACCGGCTATTGTCTAATTGCAAGATGAAGGGGAGGTCAACATATCCACAAATGTCAGTAGAGGACATATGTCATGATGTTTCTTTTGAGGAACAAGATGAAGATGATGTAATCCCAGTACCAGTTACTTCTGAGGTAAAAGAGGAATACCAAGGCTGTGGTAGGAAAGAATAGAAGATGGAGAAGAAGAATAACAGAGAAGACTAAGCACTAATAATGTGTATGCCAAAGTGTGCTTAAAGTAGAAAATGTGCCCAATGACTGCCTTTATTTCAATGTGTAAGGGGACTGTTAGCCCCTTACTAAAACTCTGTGGGAGTTTTTGGTTCGCCAGCTCCCAGTGTCAAAAGGGGACAGGTCCATGAGACTGACAGACACCAGAGACAATGGAAAGCAGCCAACACTCCAGTTCGTCCTGATTGACAGGTTGGACAGGCCAGTGAGGAAAGTGAGAGGCCAGGCCCTGTCCTCCCTGTGAGCTGGGATTGTTCTGGGTCTCTTTCTGAGCAAGGAGAGAGCTGAGAGACTGCTAAGAGGAGCAAGCTGTGTGGAGAAGAAGTCCTGCAGCAACAGAGCCAGGCACAGACAGCCCAAGGAGTGCAAGCTGTGCTGAGGGGCAGTTTTGCAGCAACAGAGCCACGCACACACAGCGCAAGGAGCGCAGACCCTGTGTTGAGCAGCAGACTGGCAGTGCTCAGAGAGCCTAAAGGGACAGAGAAGCAACGCAAGGAGCTGGAGACTGACAAGGCAGCACAGCCTACAGCTGGGTGTGGTGAGCTGCTGGGTCCAGCAAAGTGTGGGGAGAGGCTCTGGGCAGGGAGATATCACCAGCCAAGAGGCCCAGCAGGCCAGACTGGGAGAGGGGTCTGGCCACTTAGAGCTTGAGGCTGTGTGGTCACTGCCAGAGCAAGTGTGTCCAGCCTGCAGCCCCCCTGCAGCACAGCCAGGGCCTCTAAGGAAGAGACTGTGGACTGTCCTTACACTCTGCAGACTGCTGTTTTGATGTCCCTGTGCTACAGAGCAGGGCTGTGTGTTCTCATTTAACCATTCTCATTTTTTCTTGTTCTTTTCTCTTTAATCAGTTGATGTTTAATAAATTGTATTTGCTTTGAACCTTATGAAATGATCACTGGGCCAAGAAAGAATGCAGTGTGAAGAGAGCACCTTGGAGTGGGGACACCCTAACTCCTGCCCCTAGTGACTACAAGGTTGGGGATTAAGCCCTAGGAAACCTGGGCCTAGCCTTGTTGGGTTTCGAGGACTCTGCTACTCTGGAGAGTGGAGGGGGAGCACTCAGAATCTGGGAAGCCATGGGGTAAAGGAAGTGGGAGTGGGGACTCAGATCCTTTTGCTGGTCCATTTCACCAGGGTGGTATAGAAGCCAGGAGAGTTCCCCACAATAGCGGGACCATTCCCCCGCTTACAAATGCAAAACCAAACTACCTTTCGCTTGAAGATCATTTGACTTCAATTATTTAACAGGGGTATGTGTGTGTGTGTGTGTGTGTGTGTGAGAGAGAGAGAGAGAGAGAGAGAGAAAACAGGGTGGAGATGGAGTGTAAGAAATCTTGAGAGAACTACTCTGTCCTCAGGAATCAGCACACATATCAGAACTACCTCTCTTGCTTGGTTTCATTGGATTATTAAAAATAAACAACAGTTGTATCCATCTGTATCTTTATTCATATGCCCATTATTTACAACACATTACATACAAGATTTGCAGATGGTGAGGGGAATGGAAATGGCTCCATTATGCATTGGATTTGTCATCTTAAATATTTTAGAGCTTTTCTATGAACTACAGTGGGAAATTTATCTGTATTCCCTTGAGCTTTTGTAGTTTGCGGTGTTTAACAAGCCAGATTGTGTTGATGTGATTATTATGGAGGAACCAGTTCTGGGAGAAGCAGGGGGCTTTCAGAACACAAAAAGCACTCATTAAAAGAACATTAAAGTTGCAAAGTATTGTCTGATCTAAGATTGCTTATGAATTTCCTGTTACTACCTTTAGGGTTGACTGGTCCTTCATCCCAGGATCAGGCCCAGTATTCAATTATTCTGTGATTGAGAACCCTGATATGCACAGATGCAACACTCACACTATGGGAACTCTTGTATATTTGCAAACATAGTTTGTGACTGTGCTATATGTATTAATAAACACCCCAGTTTCATAAGATAAATAGGGAATATGCATCTCCATTTCCATACCATAAACTCACACAACTTCTTCTAGAACAGTGATTCCCAAACATTTGTGGCATCACGTCCCCTTTTTGATTTTTGAAAAACCCTCATGCCCCCCTTCCCCTCCAAAAAAAATAGCAGCAAAACTTGTTGAGCAAAAAAAATAAAAGGAACTGACCAGGGCAGCAAAACTTGTTGGGGGGAGAAGGGGGGGGGGGGGAAGCTGCGTTACCTCACGCCCCCCCTCTGGAATTTCTTCACGCCCCCCAGTTTGGGAACCCATGTTCTAGAACAACCTGAGGTGTTAGCCATCATCTTCTTCATCTCCTTCCCCATCATCACCAGTGGCCACATAACACTGATGTTATGTTTGATGCATATTCAGTAAGGGTATGTCTACACTACCACCCTAGTTCGAACTACGGTGGTTAATGTAGTCAATCGAACTTGCAAATGAAGCCCGGGATTTAAATATCCCGGGCTTCATTTGCATTTTGACGGGCGCCGCCATTTTTAAATCCCCGTTAGTGCGGACTTCGTAGCCGCGGGCACGGATGTTCCTTTTCCTCCTTATTTGTATTTCCTCACCTTACTAATGGTGAAGTGTCTTTTTCCAATAGGTTAGTATATGATTGATCTCAACTTATCATATATGTCAATTTATCACCTTTATTATTTCTGTCTTACCAAGTTATTTGGTCTGTTCTCAACCAGTTATTTCGGATTTTTCTAAGTGATGATGTACCTGCTAAGTTTGAGGGTATTCTTGGGAATCCCTATACCATGGAAAGTCACTCAAGCTTATCATCATCTATCTAGGTGAAAGGTCCCAAACATATGAAAGCTAACTGTACTATCTGGGTGAAAGGTCCCAGACAAAAATACTAACTTTGTCTTAGCTCAGCATACAAGTCGTGACCTGCAAGTCTCTTGCGTTACAGCCAAGCTGCCAATATAACCATAAGGAAATAATAAATGTATATAGCTACAGGAAAGCAAGCAGGTTAGCCCTACAGGTTACAAAAGTCAAGGACATGAGTTACGAAATTCTAGAATTATGATTGTCCCATATTACCGTAATTCAGCTGCCTTATGTATGCATTATGATAAGTCTTTAATTGCATGAGCGCATACTATTTTATGTTTTTCCCACAGGTTTCACAGATGTTTGCTGACAGCAGAGGAATGACAAAACCCAGGAATTTTGGGTTTCATATGAGGCTCTGCAGGGTAGTGTGCCCTGAAAGGCACAGACACTTCTGCCCACTTCACCCAAGCTTGATCTAGTCTACCTCTTCCCTTGCAATTTGTTCATGTTCCAGTCTTATCTCTCTCACTACATCCCTTACCGCCCCAGGCTGGGGTCACATTTAAGGTTGCCAACTCTCCCGAACTGGATGCCATTGCAGCAAATGGCATCTGTTCTAGGAGAGTTGCCAACTTAGCCACAACTGCAGGTGGCTGTGGAGCCCTAGACCAGTGACAGGACCCTGAGCAGCAGCACAGTCTACAGGGCTGGTGGTCTGGACCACGGGGATGGCAAGTGGCAGGACCCTGAGGGATGCCAAAGCCAGTGGGACTCCAGAGGGGCTACCCAAACCCGGGATCCAGGGCTGATGGAGCTGGTCCTTGGGTGTGGGGAAGTTGGGAGGAAAACTCCTACTTCCTCTGCCCATGTGCACCAGTGTGACTCCCTGTCTAATGTGTTTCTTCATACTTCGTACTTATTCCCACTATCCCTCTGATTTCTCAGTCCAAGCCTTTCTTTGACCCCAGCCTTTGTGCTCAGTCTCTGAACCATTCCAGCACTCAGTCTTAAGTTCCCTCTTCCTTTGCCAGCTTCCTATTCTCCCAGACCAGACTCATTGTCCCAATATATTGCTCTACCTCAGGACTTGGCTCTTTTGTCATCTTCAGTTGAATCAGATAATTCTCCACACTGCCTAAGCTCTGCAAGCGGATTATTGAGAGCACTGGAGATATCTGTTCTCTGTGTCAGTGTGATATTTTTCAAATTGGACAATGGTCACATGTAATTTCCCAGATATTTTTTTAAACATCAAACTGAGAAAACAGAAATTCCACCATATGGTATTGACCCTCCTATGGGTCATCCTCCAGAGCCACAGCACCCTAAAGATGTTATTGGAGGGAAATTCCTGCTCGGACATTGGCCAGAGCATGCTGAATGTTGGATGTAATTTCTGGGAAATTGAGTTACAAAGCTCTAACAAGTTTTTATTAAGCATGCATGAACTGTTATTGTCAAAGGCTGATATCTTGATGAAATTTGAGTGGGAGCAGGGCAAGATCCTTCGCTATTAAAGTCCTTGTTCCAAAATATGGGGGGCTTTTGAAAAAAACTAATCATTTGCAACTGACTTGAACAATTTAACTGTTGAACTCCAGATTAAAAAAAAAAATCAGTAAACTGTATGAGTGCTGCAAACCAATCAAAAAGCGCTTCTGCTGTTAACATTACTTATGTCTCTAAGAAATGCCGATACATTTAATTATAAATAATTTACAAATGCTTAATAATTGAATATTTGAAGTAAAACCTTTGGTTTCATGCTCTCATCTTTTGATTCTTCTTCAAGCAATAAAATCCTACTTTTGTGGTAACTTCCATAGGCACCAGAAGTAAGTTATTATTTGTCACATTAAGGGGAAAAAAAAGGAACAACTGTTATGTATGCTGAGGTATTGAAAGCAGTTTCTAATCTAATATTTCCAAATGAAATATTCAGACCTTCAATAAGGATGAATTAATTTTACTTCTTATTTTGGGGGTTTAAAGTGTGTTTTGCAAAGACAATGAGTAAAGCGCTCTGAGCAGGACTGGTTTAAATTGTGTCAAATCTTTTTTTTTATATTATTTTCAACAAAACAATATTCCCTTTCATAGCTTACTTTCTGTAGAAAATGTTGAGCACTCAATAAAACACTAGTTTTCACTTTTTTGATGAAAAGCCAAAATGTTCTGCAGGAGAAAATAATATTTTCTGACTTCTTTTCATTTAAGATGTGTGTTAGATCCTTTTCTGAGAGGCAGAAAGACTTCTTGAAAAGAAGTGGGAAAGAGCACTTAGTACTTTTTGGTAATGTCATTCTGGCAACATAGATGATCTTACCTATTAGTCTTACTTCACATTCTGCATTTTGTCAGGACAAGCAAGCAGGTAGATACGAATGTCCTCCGAACTGTCACCCCAGCTGCTGACAAATTTTATCTGTTATAAAGTAAAGAAACTCAACACCTGCAACAACAACAGAGAACAAACATTATCAGCTGAACAAGCAAATACAATTCAGAAAACGGTTGATAGCAAATTTCTGGTCTATTGTTTCTCCATTGCTCCCTCCCTCAGTTTCCCCATCTGTAAAATATGAGTCATTATAAAGTTCTTTGAGATCTATATAGGAAAAGCACTAGGTGGCATTATATTATTATATTATTTTATTATTCTTTCTTCCTTTTGAAACAAGTCCTACTGCCCTTCAGAAAACACCTTTCTGAACTGGTTTAAGGTATCTCTAAAAATCCACTATTGAGAACTGTACAGTGTATTTTCAGAAGCGGGAATGAATGCCATGTGTAGTTTCAAACACTATTAAAATACTCTTGACATCTGATAAAGTGTTTTCAGACACTATACCAGCTAGTATTTTGGTATTAACTAAAAAAACAAAGTTTTCCATCATTAAGTTTCAACATTCTGCAATTTTCCAACAGTGTGTTTTTAATAACATTTTAATATGCCTTAGTTCATTGGAAAGGTATCTAGCATTTCCTTCAATAATACCATTTTATCCCACTGAGGTCTTTCTATCATTTGCTTTGCAATAAAGTCATGTTGCAGTTCACATTTTTAAACTTCTCAGCTACAGTGTCAGTTTTCTGTTCCTTTTGCTTCCATAAAGTTAAGCCATACATTTCCCTTCCAGTGAAGGGAGTTGTAATCATGCCCCTTATATGAAAGATTAACCCTTGTAATAGCATACTCAGAATAAACGTTCCTTGGAAAAAGACTTTTGGCCATAAAGTATACAAGAATATTTACCCACATTTTATCAGATCCACAAAAGCAAACTAGTTGAAATGAAAATATTCCCATACTCAGATACTCTGGACCTTTGGAGGTTTATAGGGGGAAACTGACATTAAACTGACAAAGTGAAACTGATAAGAAAAAGGTACATTCAAAGAGGTCAGAACAAGCTGGGGGTAGGTATCTGGCCAGGGGGAGGGGCAGGAGCGGGCTAAAGTGTGGGATCTCAGTGGAAGGTGTGAGTGAGGGGGTTGGGAGTATGGGGACTTGGCGAGCAAGGCTACAGCGGCCCTAGCTCCCCCCCCCCCCCAGCACTTCCCCCTGCCATTGGAAGGCCAGGGGCCAAACCATCCCAGCTCTCTCCCACCCCTCCGGCCTCCGTGGAGGGCCTGGGGCTCAGGTCGCCCCATCCCTGGCTCTTTCCTCCCACCACCCAGCTGCTGGGGAGAGCCTAGCTCCAAAGCTGCCCTGGCCCTGACTCTTGCCTCCCTGGCCGGCCCCAGCTCTTGCCCACCCCCACCCTCAGCTGGCCCTGGCTCATGCCCCCTCCCTCCCCGGCTGCCAAAAACAGATGATGCATTTAAGAAATGAATACCTAGGCTGCATTAAGCTGGATGGAAAGAAATACCTGAAATTGTGCTTGTGGAATTTTGGTTGAAGATGGACTGAATGTGTCTGCTGCTGGTACATACACGGAAGATGAGAGTGGGAGAGTGTAGTGAGAAAATGGGAATATGAAGTGGCAAAGAGGAGATCTGATAACAAAATCATCTTCAATAACAGTGATCACAGTATCATAGAAATGTAGGTCTGGAAGGAATCTTGAGAAGTCCTCAGGTCCTGCCCTTATGCAGAGACAGGAGAAAGTAAACCTATATCATTCCTGACAGGTGTTTGTCCAATCTGTTCTTTAAAAACTCCGATGTTGGGGATTCCACGACCTCTCTTAGTAGTTAATTCTAGAGCTTTACTACCCTGATAGTTTAGATTTTTTCCCTAATATCTAACCTAAATCTTTTGTTGCAGATTAAACCCAATCTTGTCCTACCTTCAAGTGACTTGGAGAACAGTTGATTCCTACCCTTTTTCTATAGCCCTTATGTATCTGAAGACCATTATCAGTGGTCTTTTCTCACGAGTAAACATACTCAGTTTTTAAAACCTTCCTTGTAGGTCAGATTTTCTTAAACCTTTAATCATTTTTGTTAGTCTGCTAGTCTCTCTCCAGTTTCTCAAAGGCTACGTCTATACTACGAGGTTTTTTTGGCAAAAAATATGCTAGTGTGGGACTCATTAGCATGAGTCATGACATTGTTAGCATATTTCTGCCGTTTCTTTATGTGCAAGGGGTTTTTGCGCAAAAAGAAGCAGAGTGGACGGGGGGGAGGGGGTTTGCGCAAAACCCCCGTTTTGCACAAGAACCTTATGCCTCTCCAGGTCAGGCATAAGGATCTTGCACAAAACTGGAAGGGGCAGAACCTCTGGCAGAAGGAGCAGGGCTGGGGCAGACAGTCCTTAGCACCGCCCAGATTGTGCTGCATGTCCCCACCCCCGACCCCCTCTGTCCTCCCGCCAGCCCTCAGAGTTGTCCAGAGAATGTTACGTAGGGCTCTCGTGATGATTTAATGGGCTTGGGGCTCTGGCTCCTTTTGAATTGCTGAGTCCTGGGGGCAGTAATCCCTCCCCCTCTCCCTTGTGAGCCGGCCTGCTCATGTACAACACTATGCAGTGCCTGGTGGAGTTGTGCTCTTTGCACTAATAAGAAGGTTAAATCAGAAGATAGTCCAATGGGTTTAAAAGCAATGAGGAGAATTGGATTTTTTAAGAAACCCTTACATGTAACTAAGTGGACAGCAGTTAATGTATCTGGTACACTGGGCACTGCATTTCAAGAAAGATGTGGAGAAATTGGAGAGGGTCCAGAGAAGAGCAACAAGAATGATTAAAGGTCTAGAGAACATGACCTATGAGGGAAGACTGAAAGAACTGGGTTTGTTTAGTTTAGAAAAGAGAAGATTGAAGGGGGACATGATAGCAGTTTCCAGGTATCTAAAAGGGTGTCATAAGGAGGAGGGAGACAAATTGTTCATCTTGGCCTCTGAGGATAGAACAAGCAGCAATGGGCTTAAACTGCAGAAAGGGAGGTTTAGGTTGGACATTAGGAAAAAGTTCCTAACTGTCAGGGTGGTAAAACACTGGAATAAATTGCCCAGGGAGGTTATGGAATCTCCACCTTTGGAGATATTTAACAGTAGGTTAGATAAATGTCTATCAGGGAGACAGTATTTGGTCCTGCCATGAGGACAGGGGACTGGACTCGATGACCTCTCAAGGTCCCTTCCAGTCCTAGTATTCTATGATTCTCTGTTTTCATGAACCCGTATCATACCTGGGAAGTTTGGTTTCTAATCTGAAAATAAAACATTTCCCCAAGGAAAGCTTCAGTTCAAGAGCAACTGAGCCTGAGTAATAGGCAAAAGATGCCCAGTGAAAAATGTCATGAAAAGCTCCTACCACACAGGATGCAAATATTCTTTCCAATGACAGAGATGATCAAAGGAGCAAAAGGAATTTAATTATTTTAAACTGAATTTATTGTGTACATGCTTATTTTTGTTGGCTTTCCTGCTTTAAGGTTGCTTTAGAGCTCTTGGCAAGGTTTCTGCTGTAACTGAGACACAAAGAGTGGGACCTCCCAAAGAGTGGGTTACATTCTCTCCCAGGTTTATTAGAGCAGCCTGGGCTTCTAGATAATCTAAAAATAGTTTGCAAGGGACCACTGACAAACTGGGGTCGATTCTTGAATATACCTTATGCCACATCTATGAAAGTGATGATCACTCTGCTCCTTTCTGCCTTTTTCTCCCTCCCTTTTCTCTTGCTCTCAATTAAATCAAAAGGAACATTGCCAAAGACATCAATAAAAATAGGATGGGGCCCAATGTACAAGTCCTTTTCCATTTCAGCAGGCTCACTTTTAAAGGAAGCACTTGTTTCTCCATATTCCCAATTTAATCAACAATTACATATTCAAGTTTCATAGTACTGTCCAGCTAAATAACCAATCCTACAGGAAGCACTCTGTGTATGTCACTGTTAATCTATTCCAGCCTGGAGATATTTAGGTATTAAAAGGTCAGACTTTTTCCTCCTAAATTGTGTAAACTGAGGTCCGTCAGAAAGCAGATGTTTGACTTTTCCGATAAAAATATTTCCTGTCCTCGTCATTGGGGTTTATTTATTTATGTATAGCACATTGGGTCAACAGTGGTTCTGGCCTGCAGAGAACGCCATGGGACTTTCTTATGTGTTCATAGAGCCTGAATAATTGGTGCCCTGCAGAAGCTCGCTTTCCAGGGAATGTTGAGAGAGGATGTCTCAGGCATTCCTGTGCCCTGTCATTTCCAGGTGACTGTAAAGCCTCAGGCTAAGACAGGTGGGATACAAGCTAAGCCAGCTCCCAGGGGTGGCCTAACCTTCACTGGGGGCTGAACCAGTGCCAGGATAATGAAACACAAATTATCTCCCCTCTGGTTCTGTGCACCAATACAGAAGGTGAGTCAGGTTCATGATTTTTACAGGTGAAGTGAAAGTCACCATGAGAGTCACTCTGAACAGGCCCTGCTAAAAGCCCCTTATGGCCTGGGGCACCATCAAGTAGACTGTGGTCTCCCCGACTTCTCTATTCCTCCCCTTTGTTCTGTCCAAAATGGAGAAGTAACACTATCGTGCTCATCCAAAAGTGTCACTAGCCAGTCCACATCAACTTCTCTGGCTAGAGTGACAACAGTCTATGTAGTACATTACCGATGCAAAAAATTTATATAAAAAGTTTTAAAATATTTGCACAAAACCTTTGTGGTCTACTCTATAATTCTAGTAATCTCTGAGCAGTTATTAGCCAGGAAGAAACATAAATAATAGAAGATTTCAACATTTAGAGGAAAGCAGTTCCCCACATTTTGACATTTTTTTTCCTGTAATCTCTGCGGCTACATCTACGCTGGCATGATTTTCCGGAAATGCTTTTAACGGAAAAGTTTTCCGTTAAAAGCATTTTTGGAAAAGAGCGTCTAGATTGGCAGGACGCTTTTCCGCAAAAGCATTTTTTGGGAAAAGCGTCTGTGGCCAATCTAGACACGATTTTCCGCAAAAAAGCCCCGATCGCCATTTTCATGATCGGGGCTTTTTTGCGGAAAAGAAATCTCTGCTGTCTACACTGGCCCTTTTGCGCAAAAGTCTTTTGGAAAAAGACTTTTGCCCAAACGGGAGCAGCATAGTATTTCCGCAAAAGCACTAACAATCTTACATGAGATTGTCAGTGCTTTTGTGGAAATTCAAACGGCCAGTGTAGACAGCTGGCAAGTTTTTCTGCAAAAGCAGATGATTTTGTGGAAAAACTTGCCAGTCTAGACACAGCCTGCAGCTTCAGAAACTGTCTTCATTTATTTCTTGTAAAAAATGATAGGCCTCAAGGTCATCCCCTTGCAATCAGGGCAGTTACCTTGCATAGCTCATACATCATGCCCTGGGTAGCCACAACTCCATGTCCAATACAGACCTCCAGCCTAGTTGTTTAGAAAGCCCATCCACTTTCAGGGGAAATAAAGCCGTCTAAACAACAAAAAAAAACCACTTCTGCCATTCTCAAGAATTCAGGCTCTCCTCTTGTAAGGGAAAGGCATGTCTCAGCTCCCACTTTTGTCAAAATACAGAACCTTACTCTTGGGAGGTAAAAACAAAAAGAAACCAAAAAACCCTTAAACTATTAGAATAGTCTAGCATCACCTAAAAGACTAACAAAACATGTAGATGGTATCATGAGCTTTCATGGGTACAACCCGCTTCTTCAGATGAATCTGAAACAAACCAGTTCATCATGTTCCTCAAAGGGCCATTGCAGGTAGCATTCCAAACTCTTCTTCAGCTAGTGCTACAGGCTAGAAGCCCTCTCTCTACTTGCTTCCAAATACCATCCCAGCTGAACTGAGTTCCTCTTTTACAAGGACCAGTTTCCAGGCCTGATAAGTCTCAAAGATTGCACAGATTGGGGCAAATTGCAATCAGGAATGGAAACTAGGGGTACAGGAGGTGCTGCAGCATCTCCAGGTTTTATGCCTGACTCTGCTCCTGGCCCCACACCTAGGGTCCCAGCTGCCAGCCCCCTGGAGTCACATCTACTTGTGATAAATCTTTGTGCCTGGTCACCCTGATCCATGCACTGTCATCTGCAGACTAGATTTTGGCAATTAAGTGCATCTGTGATTAAAATTACTAAGAACTCAGTTGCTCACCTCCATAGCTTCAGTGGGTCTTAAAGTGCTTCATTTTCCAGTTCTTGCACTTGCTTGTAATACTTAAAGCCAACAATAGATGCAATTGAATCAGCAACTGCATCTCTTTGTGTGATTAGTCAAGACCGCTAACCTTCTCCAGGAAAATGCAGCAGACAGCATAGGATAAAGTCAGTGAGTGCAATAGATGCAATTGAATCAGCAACCTGTGTTCACATTTCCACCTACACACACACACAATCATGACACTGCTCTCAGCCCTTGCTCTAAGGGGCACAGGCAGAAGCAAGGAGGGGGCATGGCACCATCACTATAAAAAGTATTATAGCACTACTGCCCAACACACTCATCCAGCAACAGTCACATCATCATAGCTTAATAAATCTTAGACGGGGTACTAGAAACATTCTCTGTTCATCTGGGTGTCTTTAATATAATTTCCTATAACATTTCCAAGCAATTTCAAAAGCCATCTATATGTTCCCTTTCTGCATTATCCTTAATTCTTGTTTTTACAGCTAATTTCCAACTTTTTTTTAGTTCTTTAAACATTAGAACTTTTTCTCCAATCAAGGACACTATATTGGTCTTTGCATATTTGGATTTCACTTTTTAAAGTTCCTGCAATATGGTCAAAATTTTACAGTTCTCTTCTCACAAATTTCAACGAAAGAGCATAAATCTATACTACATTCTTGACATAGCAAAACTTATTGCTAATGATGCACTTATTATCTAGGGGATTTCTCTATCTTCTTTTGACCCTATGAAAAGGAAAGAAAAACCCCAAACATCTTGATCATGAAGATCAAACTCTTGAGTAGATTCCTTCTGCACCTGCATCATGCCAAGTAATTTTTATTCTCCCTTGGCTGGGGTTTTGCAGATACTTATTTCTAAGAATCATTGACATTTACACTTCCTGCTAAAACAAAGGCACTTGGAAAAGGGATGCTAAACTCAAGGTACTCCTCACAAAGCTCCAAATATCAACAATCCAAAGGAGAGAGCAAGAACCAAACACAGAGCTGATACAGCTCCAAGGTGCAGATTCATCCACCATCTTTTAGTTCCTTTCCCCATCCATCATTTTGTATTTTCAAAATGATGCTCAGCAGGCAACATATAAGCCCATCTGCAAATGGGGACACTCCAGGAAACAAAGTTCATGAGTTAAGTGACCTCAAATTCAGAAGAAAGTGAGTCTCCACTGCAAGGTGAAAGGACAGGACAATACTGTGCTAGCTGAATTCAAGCAGATGGGCTAGTTATTCCAGGTGGTTATTCATCTGTGTAAGTCATTTTTATTTTCCAGATTTTTCCTTTCTGATGTTCTCAATTGCAGTGCATAGTGAATTTTGAAAGTATGTCAAGTTTCCTTCTTTAAATGCCATATGATGTTTACCTTCTAACCTTCTTTCTAGTGTCATTACTTTCTAGAATTCAGAGTAATCTAATTTATACAATTACATTTTTGCACTAATTTAAAATCTCATTTTGGTCCAGTTTGTGCCCTGTAGGGGCAAAAGACACTTTTACAAAACAAATTTTTGAAATAATTCAATGTACACATTTTAAATGACTGCAGATTGCCTGCCCCCAAAAATCTTTCCCAAAACTCAGTCTCTGGGTTTGGACTCTGTCCATTCCCAAGTATGCGTGGATTCATATTGCTTCTCTTATCATAATTTGGTGTTCAGAATTAAATCACAAGAGTGTTCACCTGAGCCAATTAGGAATTTGTGATAGAAAGCTATTCTAAAGAAATACAAGCAACTAAACATTCAGATCGGCTTCAATCTTCTAAAAACAAATTCTTCTAAAGAAAATGTAAACAAGTTTGCAACAATGATGAGTTAAACATGCAGAATTTTGATCTTGCTCACAAAGAATATTTAAGTGGGTATAAAGGATAGTTCAGTGTGCATCTGAGCTGATGTATAAAGTGTCTTTACTAGTACTTCAGATCTAAGCATTTCCTGCAGTCTTTTCTCTGTTAACTGCTTCCCAATAGAAATAATATCCACTAATGAATAAAACATCATTTGAGTCTCTTATAAGTACTGAGCTCCTTTTGCACACCTGGGGCATTGGACTGAGGTGCAGGGGGTTGGATTGTAATCTCGGGCAAGGTGTACAGGAGGGAGTGCAGGGATTTGGGTTGTGAGCTAGGGCAGGAGGGGACTGTGATCTGGGGTAGGGGATTGAGGTGCCAGATCTGGGAGGGGATATGGGTACAGGAGGGGGCAGAGGATTTGGGTATGTGGAGTAGGGGACAGGAGTGGGGGGCAGAGGGATGGGGTAGGGAGGGACTGTGGTGTCTAAGGTAGGCTCTGCCAGCAGCCCATTCCTAAATCAGTCTCCTTGCCTGCTCCACCCCTGCATAGGCTGCAGCCATGTGCTCTGGAGAACCTTGTGCTTTGTGGCTGCCTGTTATTGAAATAGGCAGTTCCCATTGGCCAGAAACTGGCTAATGGGATTGTGCTGAGGGCAGGAGCAGCTCTAAAAACTTACCCTAACCCTCCCGACTCACAGTTTTTAAAGAAAAAATGCCCCACAGCTGTTTTTCAGAGCCACGTGTGGGTGAGGTGAGGCCAGAGGGTAGCCTGCCTGGGGCTCCCTGCAACGTTCATGGGCCAGATCTGGTGGTTTGGCAAGCCGGCTCCAGCCCATGGGCTGTATTTTGCACAGGCCTTATGTAGTCCTTATAAACCCAATAGTCTCCTCTTCTGGAATTCTCTCTTGAATTGATTATGACTTTTACCACTAACTGTGGAAGATTACTCCAAGCCCCTGTCTCCACCTATATAGTTTGCATGTCTTTCTGTTATTTACAGCTGCTAAGCCTGATTCATATATTTTTAATATGTTATAATTTTCCTCTTCCCAAGTTTTCTGTGTTTTCAACTGGTCTCCACTGAAGCATATGTTTCTGTTTAATCATTTACTTCTTTTATTGACCTTTTAAAACTGTCAAAATAATTTCTCATGAATACATACATTTGAATTCTTGATTTTTTTCGTCTATTAAGCATATATACACATGGTAAACCACACTTGGCCTGCTGTAGAATGTTATGGTCACTCACTTGTTCCTATTCATTCCCTGAATTTTTATGAAAGCATTGCATAAAGATAGCAGTGACATCAGGATAGTTCTTTATAAAGACATAATTGAATCTAAATAAATGTTCAGACAAGAACAAGATGACGCTATATATATACACATGGGCTCAATGTTTCAGATACATTCATGTACATTTCATTGTTCTTAAAATACTACTTTTTTGTTTTTAAAGATTAAAAGTGTAAGAGAAAGAAAGGGGCTACTTATGTCACTCTAGAACTAACTTGAAAAGGGTATAGTCTTTGTTAGTAAAAGACACTTTAAATGAGAAATAAGAAACATACTAGAGATACAGATGATGGAGAAGGCTTCCTGCCTAAAGTAATTCCTATCCAAATTAGATAAGAATATGAGAAGTATGGTATAGAATACCTGGTGCCTATGTCCTCAGACTTTTCTGACTCTTCTTTCCCTTTTTTGATGAAAGCCACATTTCTTTGTGATGGGGTTGGGAGAATGGTTAGAGACAGTTTGGCTACGTCTACACTGCAGGTTTTTGTGCAAGAACGTCTGTTCTTGTGCAAAAACTTGCCTGAGCGTCTACACTGCACGAGCGTTCTTGCGCAAGTAAATTTACAGTACAGCATCGGAAAACAGGACTTTTCCCAGAAGAGTTATTCCTCTCCCCACAAGGAATAAGCCCTCTTGCACAAGAGCTCTTCCACAAGAAGGCAGTGTAGACAGGCAACATGAATTTCTTGTGCAAGAAACCCCTATGGCTAAAATGGCCATCAGAGCTTTCTTGCACAAGTGAGCAACCACACTGCCATGGACGCTCTTGTGCAAAAGCACATCTCTGGTGCAAAAGCACATGGCAGTGTGGACGCACTCTTGTGGAAGACCTTTTGCACAAGAACTCCTGCGCAAAACAGTTCTTGCGCAAGAAGCCTGCAGTGTAGATGTAGCCTTTGTGTATACTGTGACAGGATCAGGCTGGAGTACTGCAACTGAGAGAGAGAAAGGCAGCTGTAAGGCAGAAAGAGCCCTGGTCAATCAGGGGCAAAGGAGACAGGGCTGTTGTTAATTAATCAGGGCCAGCTGATCTCACTTGAGGCTGCCATGGAGCCTTTTAAAAGGAAGCCCTCCATGCAGGGAGGGGAGAGAGAGAGGGGAAAAAAAGGGAAGAAAAAAGTAAGTGGAGTGAGAGATGACTCAAGCAGACTAAGCAAGGCAACAGGAACACTTCCAGAGAGAGCAAAGTGGGGTTGAGGAGCTCCAAAGAGGGGTATTAGGCCCATCTTTTCCAGGCAGTCTGAGAGCTGAAAAGGACTGTTTTGGCAGCCCAGCCTGACCCTGGGGGCACTGGCCCCAATGCCCTTTGTGGCTGAGGGACCAGAGCTTAAACCTAGCCAAGGGCTAGTAATGCAGTATGGAGACTGTCTGTGAAAGACTGAGCAGGGTACTGGGACCCAGGAGTGGGGTTACCCTGCCACATTACCCAAATAGAAATCAGGTTCAATAGATAATGCTGAAACAACCCCCTTCCCCAGGCATGTCATAATGAAAGAGAAGTAGATGAAACAAACCGGACACTATAAAACAGACTATTTACATTAGCTAGATAAGTAAAGAGCAGCTTTGGCTGGCCTAAGTAAAAATCTAGCCGCACACAATCACCAGAGTAAGCCACTGTTTTGACAGACAGTTGAATATGTAAGAACTAAGTTTCATTTCCTAGTTATTGTAGCCATACTTCTGGGAGGAGATAATTCTATAAATGGTCTCTTCCATTTTAATTTTTTGACTCCTTCAAATGCAGTGCTGCTGAAGACAGTAGCTTAAAGAGGAAGGGGGAAAGGTCTGGGGGAGAAAATAGCTAGGGAAAGATTGTGTTACTATCTAGCCTGCTTGATCTTTAATTAAAACAAGGAACCATAAGCAGGACAGGAAATTATCACAGTAGGGAAGCTGTGACGGGTCTGAGGGAGGGGGTCGGGCGGGGAACAGTGTGGCGTGGGGCAAACTGGGTGCTGGTGAGGGGCGGTGCTGTGGGACCAAACCGGCAGCACCCCAGCTGCTCTGCCCTATGGTTTCCCCAAGTCTGCCGCTGCTGAAACTGACCAGCGGTGGACTTGGGGAACCCTTGGGGCAGAGCAGCTGGGGTGTTGCCAGGCACCGAGCAGGGGGGGCGAGGGGCGGTGCGGTGGGACCAACCCAGCAGCACCCCAGCTGCTCTGCTTCGTGCCGCTTCCCCAGGTCTGCCGCTGGTCCGTTTCAGCAGCGGACTTGGGGAAGCGGCGCGGAGCAGCTCCAATTGTCCGGCTGGCCAGAGCACTTCTGGGTTCCAGTTGGTGCTGGACTATCGGGAGTGCCGGACCACTGGTTGCCAGGCAATTGGAGTTTTACTGTATTTAAAACCTCTGTCAGGCATTTCTTCCTTAGCTATTTTTAATCTGTTTCACTAGTATTCACCTATTTTATACTTTTAACAAGCAAGATCAGTATCTGGTTTATTGGATTCAGTGTAATATTGAATGACCTAATTAAGTTCAGAAAAAAGTTTATATTTTCTTTATGGTCTAAGATTTAAAGCGGACCGTCAGATATAAGTTCTTGTCAGATATAAGTTCTTGACCCTAAGGTTTCCTTAGATGACTTATATGACTCTAAGTGATTTGTAAATTTACCTCCTATTAATATTGGGAATTTAGTTCTCAGTTGACTTAATGATTTATTGTTCGCAGATCTTGCTTTATTCCACTGTCAAATACAGATGATATGAAGCTCATTCTTATTCCTTCTACTACACATAGTAGTGTGCTATTAAAATGGCAGATGTTATGCAGGGGCACGAATATAAAATTAGTCACTGGACAAAGAGAAAGCAACCAAAGGAATATGGAACTTCAGTGACTCTTAAGGGAAAAGCAGATTATGCATTTTATTTCACATGCATTTTCCAAGTTCAAATTCTTCTACAAAGATCAGATCAATTTTCAGGAGCAAGACTGACTCTTCTCTAGCAGTATATTCAAAAGAGTATATTCAAAAAGAGAAAAAGGAAATGGTCAGATAAAGCAGATACTAAAAACTGAACTTGCTTTTGGTTTATCTAATTATACCTTTGCTCTATAACCAAAAGCTTTTCCTTTAAAAGAAGACTGTTTTCAACTCTTGAAGAACGACCATTTCCATGGAATAATTTAGTTATTGAAATTGCAACAATGTTATTCCCCTCTGACACATCCTTTGGATGGCACCTTTAGCAAAACCAGCAGTTTTGCAACATTGATATAAGTTGTCACAAATTCAGGTGCTGAATACATACAGATACTATAATAGAGCAGCATATCCAGTAGTGTGAGATTCTCTTTAAAATAAGTTTGAGGGTTTGAATCCCTGCTGTAAAGTTCCAGCTGCTACCCAGTTTGAGTTGAGAAAAACATGCTTAAGACGAGGTAGTATTGGCACAGCTGCTTTCTTTCACAGTAAGGAAACTATTTTTCTCAAGGCCCCCTTGCTAGGTGTAGGGTTTGAAAGCTATGTTTATGTTTAGAAGTAGGTTTCAGGACATTTATCAACTGTAAATTGTAGTTCAAAATAAATTGCAATTAAAGCAGATGTCACAGCATCTTTTGCTGCAGTTTATCATTGTGTTTTAAGCAACTGGCATCATTTGTGTTGCAAGCAGCAGCTTTGGAGCCCAGTGCCAGAGGTTTCATATCAGCATCCACCCTGTCAGAAGAACTGTAGTATATGAACATTTAGTCAGTGTTGTGTAGTGACATTGGAATGAGATTGGTGGGCTATAGAATCAGCACCTTAATATTTCATGTAACATGTAAATATGGCCATGGAGATATTCTCTGGCTTTGAACATCTGCACGGTAATGGTCACAGATGTCACTTTTGACACTTACAATAAATATGAGCATCAGATTCATTCAGGTGCCAGTAATCACCCCAAACTTTGGATCAGAGTCACTATCTAGGTTCTTCTATTTTCAGCTTCTGTGGTCAAGTTTTCTCTGCCTGAAACTCCCACTGAGCTAGGGACATGAAACCGAACAGCACCATCCTCAAAATGTGGTTGGCCATGGATAAGATAGGAACTGAGCAGGAGGTGAGCTGAGTTAGTTTATCTCCCAGTGAACTGCTGTGAGCAGAGCTCCAGAGTTTTAAAGTTGCCCATGCCTGATGGAATCCCTCAGACAAACAAGCAAGTGGGACAGCCAACACATCCTGCCCCTGGGATGGAGCTGGCTCCTACATTTGGAAAGCAGAATAAGGGACCTGCTAAAGGTAGAGAGGGGGAGTGGGGTCTCCAGTGAACTCAGGGAGAGGGCATCAGAATCTAGACCACAGGGTGGTGGACCCCAAACCCCCACTCAAGTCCGGGTATGTCTACACTACAGCGCTAATTCGAATTACCTTAGTTAGAATTAGTTAATTTGAACTAAGCTAATTCAAACTAACGCATCCAGACTAAAAAACTAGTTTGAATTAGCGTTTTACTAATTTGAACTAGCATGTCCACACAGAGTGGACCCTGAACCGGGGTTAAGCATGGCCGGAAGCAGTGCCGGCAGGTCATCAGATGAGGACTTAGAGCGTGGAGCTGCTGTCTCAGGCAAGCCGAGGGCTGTGCTTAAAGGGACCCAACCCCCACCCCGGACAGACAGTTCTCAGGGGTGTCCCGCTTGCAAAGCAGTCCTGGCTTGGATTGCCAGGAGTACCCACACTGGGCACAGCACAGCACTCGGCCATCAGACCGGCTGCACTTGCTGCAGGCTGCCATCTGGGGAGAGGGGGCAATTGGGGGGCTGCAGGAGAGGTTTCACCCCCAGAAGCCCGCAGAGCCAGCCCAGTCCTCCCCATCGGGGGCTCGTACCCCATTCCTCCCTCACCTCCTTCCACTTACCCTTCCCTAGCCCCCCTTCCTGATGTACAAAATAAAGGACAATTGTGTTCAAAAATAGAATCTCTCTTTATTGAACAAAACTGGGGGAGACTGGGAAAAGGAGGTGGGAGAGGGGAAGAGAGAGGCTGGAAGAGGGGAGGGTAACTAAAATGATCAGGGGTTTGGAACAGGTCCCATATGAAGAGAGGCTAAAGAGACTGGAACTTTTCAGCTTAGAAAAGAGGAGATGGAGGGGGGATATGATAGAGGTCTATAAAAGCATGAGTGGGGTGGAGAGGGTGCATACAGAAAAGTTCTTCATTAGTTCCCATAATAGAAGGACTAGAGGACACCAAAGGAAAGGAATGGGTAGCAGGCTTCAAACTAATAACAGAAAGTTGTTCTTCACAAAGCAAATAGTCAACCTGTGGAACTCCTTGCCGCAGGAGGCTGTGAAGGCTAGAACTAGAACAGAGTTTAAAGAGAAGCGAGATCAATTCATGGAGGTTGGGTCCATGGAGTGGTATTAGCCAAGGGGTAGGAGTGGTGTCCCTGCCTGAAGTTTGTGGAAGGCTGGAGAGGGATGGCACGAGACAAATGGCTTGGTCACTGTCTTTGGTCCATCCCCTCCAGGGTCCCTAGGGTTGGCCGCTGTTGGCAGACAGGCTACTGGGCTAGATGGACCTTTGGTCTGACCCAGTATGGCCATTGTAAGCTCAGGGTCGGGGGTCTCAGTGGACCACCTTGATTTTCATGCAAACCTGCTCCTGGGTGGCCAGGCTGGCAGCTCTCCTGCCCTAGACGGCCGCTTTCCTGTGCCTAGTGCGGAGGTCGTGGATGAGGTCCACGATGTCTGCACTGGACCAGGCGGATGCCCGCCTCTTGCAGTCCTGGGCAAGCTCCCGGGGCATCGGGTGGCTGGCTCGAGCCGTGCCAGGTGCAGGGTCTGCTGGCTGGGTGCTGGCAGGCTTGCACCTGGCACAGGCATCGTAGCCAGCCCATGCCCCTTTAAGGGGTCCGGGGCCAGGAGGGGGGCAATAGAGTTTCCCTGGTGTTGGCCAGAGTGGCCACCAGGGAAAGCTGGGAAGGTCTAGCCTCCCACTAGTTCGAATTAAGGGGCTACACACCCCATAATTCAAACTAGTAAGTCCGAACTAGGCGTAGTCCTCGTGGAATGAGGTTTACCTAGTTCGAACTAAGCACTCCGCTAGTTCGAATTAAGTTCGAACTAATGGAGCGCTAGTGTAGCGCCTATTAAAGTTAAATCGAACTAACGTCCGTTAGTTCAAATTAACTTTGTAGTGTAGACATACCCTCCTACAGAGACAGGTTCACACTGCAAAGCCTAGAACCAGATCTCAATTTGAATACCGAAGATCAGGATGTTTTTATGTGCATGTTTGATATTGGCCCATTTTAAAAGAGACAACAATGAAACAGCTGTTTCAAATGGTGCAATTTAGTTGTTATGATCTGGGATAAATCTTATGGATTAAGTTCAATCTGATGTGTGAACCTGCCCTTCCTTTATGATTGTGATAAGAGAGAGCTAAAGGGTTACCCTTGAAACAAGGCTACTGGAGTTTGCACAGCGTGAGTGGAGGGTTTGACTGTGTATGGTTCTGACAGTATGGCTATATCTACACTGGCGGGTTCTTGTTTAAGAACCTGCAGAGCGTCCACACTGCCCGCTCTTGCGCAAGAAGGTTTACAGTATGGTGTCAGAAGAGGGGGCTTCTTGCGCAAGAGCTATGCTCTTTTCTAACAGTTGTAAGCCCTCTTGCACAGGAGCTTTTGTGCAAGAAGGCAATGTGCACGCATGGCAGGGATTCTTGCTCAAGGCAGCCCTATGGCTAAAATGGCCATCAGAGCTTTCTTTCCCAAGAAAGCATCAACACTGCCATGGATGCTCTGGCACAAAAGCACATGGCAGTGTGGATGTGTTTTTGTGCAAGAGTTCTTGCTCAAGAACCTGCCAGTGCAGACATAGCCTGAGTGTCAATTATAAAGCAAACTGGAGTGCAAATAAAAACAGAAAGACAGATAGAATAGACAAAATAGCAAAGTGACAGCCTGTAAACATAGTGCAAACCTGGAGAAACCTAGAGAAAGGTTCTGTGTACTAGCTGAAAACATGGACCCACAAGTTAAGAAATCATTCAATTTACGTACTTCTAGTTCCTCCTGCATTCACAGAAATAGGACTCTTTCCATTCCTTGTAAAGAAACAAAATTGCATCAAGAAAATACCAGACTCCTTCATCAATTCCTAGTCCCAAGTGGAACATACTGAGGGCCCCAAAGTTTGAGTAGTGGCTCAGGTCAAAAAGGGGTAACATAATATTATATACTTCTCACCTTTAACAATTAAGCAGAAAAACAATTTTAATTCAGTCTTAACAGCACATTTAGTAGTAGTGTATGTTTAGACAAAAATAAAACTAACTTCATCTCAATAAGTGCTAAGGACTCTTTCTACCAAGATCTTATACTGCAGAAAGGTGATGATTCTTGTCAAAAATCTTAAAGGACTGCTGCTGCTTTTTTTTCTGCTTCATAACATCTGAAATCCTTTGTGACTTCACATAATAATAAATTAATCCAGACAAACCTGACACTAATGTATTGAAGCTTGAACACAGATACAATGAAGCCATACTACCTGGGAGTAGTAAAAGTATCTGCTTGCATAAGTAAGAGCGATTATGGGTGTCTATATTTCATGTCTTACTAGAAATGACTTTTTTGCTGGTAAGGAACAGAACTCCTTAAAGGAACAGCTGATGTTTTTTGTGACAAAGCATGCTCTCTCATCTGTGACTTATTGACACAAGTCCTACAGAGACAGGTTTAAGTTGCAAAGTCTAGAACCAGCTCTCAATTTGATTACCGAATATCAAGATGTTTTTATCTGTGGGTTTGATTTGTTCTATTGTAAAGATAGAGAGGCAACTTTTAAAAGTTGGGATATGTGTCTATGGATTTGTACTCCCCTCTAAACTCTGAATAGGATTTTTAAAAACGTTTGATTAAGGTGAATCACTAAATATAAAGCCTATAGACTTTGGACCAGATTTTTACAATATGTAGCTCCTCAAAGGTGTGCGCATATGCTTAGTGAGATTCAAAAGCAAGCAGGCACCTAACTCCCATTTATTTCAATTGGAGTTGGGAACCTACTAGAATTTTCAAAAGTGCCTGAGTGAATATAGATGATAAATCCATCAGTCCCTCACCTTATATAATAAAAGCTTGGACCCCCACAAATAATAAAACAAATGACATATACCATAGATTACCTCAAACGAGCAGACAAATGGAGTAGCTAATCTCTAGAACTGCAAGTTATGTGCTTTCTGTTCATACAAACCGCTGTGGGGAAGAACTGGGGCTGTCTGGGCAAAAAGACTGGAATAAGGAATTAGTGAGACTAAAGAAGGAGCCTGGAGAGAAAAAAATGAAACAAGTATTAAAATAGACTTGTAAACATGGCAATCTGACAAAACGAAATTAACATACACAATAAAAATTAATAATTGCTCCATTATATGGTGTGTCTCATACACAGACTACAAAAAGCTTTGCAATCTTGTTGATCCACAAAACAACTTTGCAATGGGGGCAAGTATTATTCCCCTTTTACGAATGACTGGAAGATAGCTAATGTGATGCCTATATTTAAAAAGGGCTCTTGAGGTGATCCTGGCAATTACAGACCGGGAAGTCTAATGTCAGTACTGGGCAAATTAATTGAAACTATAGTAAAGTATAAAATTGTCAGACACATAGATGAACATAATTTGTTGAGGAAAGTCAACATGGTTTCTGTAAAGTGAAATCATGACTTACTAATCTACTAGAGTTCTTTGAGGGGGTCAACAAACATGTGGACAAGGGAGATTGAATGGATATAATATACTTAGATTTCCAGAAAGCCTTTGCCAGGGTCCCTCACCAAAGGCTGTTAAATAAGTTGTTATGGTATAAGAGAGACGGTCTTTTCATGGATTGATAACTGGTTAAAAGACAGGAAACAAAGGGTAGGAATAAATGGTAAGTTTTCAGAGTGGAGAGAGGTAACTAGTGGGGTTTCCCAAGAGTCTGTCCTGGGACCAATCCTATTCAACTTATAAATTATCTGGAGAAAGGGGTAAACAGTGAGGTGGCAAAATTTGCAGATTATATCGAACTGCTCAAGATAATTAAGACCAAAGCAGACTGTGAAGAGCTTCAAAAAGATCTCACCAAATGAAGTGATTGGGCAACAAAATGGCAAATTAAACATAATGTTGATAAATGTAAAGTAATGCAAATTAGGAAAAAAGTATCCCAGCTATACATACTATATGATGGGGGCTAATTTAGCTTCAACTACTCGAGAGAGATCTTGGAGTCATTGTGGATAGTTCTCTGAAAACATCCACTCAGTGTGCAATGGCAGTCAAAAAAGCAAATAGAATGTTAGGAATCATTAAAAAAGGGATAGAGAATAAAACAGAAAATATCTTATTGTCTCTATATAAAACCATGGTACATCCACATCTTGAATACTGCATGCAGATGTGGTCATCTCGAAAAAGATATGTTGACATTGAAAAAGTTTCAGAAAAGGGTAACAAAAATGATTAGGGGTTTGGAATGGGTCCCATATGAAGAGAGATGACTTGGACTTTTCAACTTAGAAAAGAGGAGACTAAGAAGGGATATGATAGAGGTCTATCATGACTGGTGGGAAAAAGTGAATAAGGAAAAGTTATTTACTTATTCCCACAATATAAGAACTAGGGGTCACCAAATGAAATTAATAGGCAGCAGGTTTAAAACAAACAAAAGGAATATTTTCTCCACACAGTGCACAGTCAATCTGTGGAACTCCTTGCCAGAGGATGTTGTGAAGACTAGGACTTCAACAGGGTTAAAAAAAGAGCTAGATTGGTGGACCTAACCTCCATGAATCTATTAGCCAGGATGGGTAGGAATGGTGTCCCTAGCCTCTGTTTGTCTGGAAATGGATGACAGAAGAGGGATCAAGTGATGATTACCTGTTGTGTTCCCTCCCTCTGGCTCATATGGTATTGGCCACTGTCTGGCTGTTCTTATGTACTAAATGCAGTGAAGCACAGCAGTTATAAGAAGAGGCAGCAGGGCCAACAGCCACCATGGGTCCCTGGGCAAGATGTATGTGTATGTGGAGGGATGGGGGGGCTCCATGCTCTGGAAAGGGGGGGAGCCTCAGGCAGAAGGGGCCAGGCCACAGGCAGAAGGAGTGGGACTGAGGCAGCCCCAGCCCTTAGAGACGTGCACAGCATGCAGCACTGCACGTCAGCGGCGATTTAAACGGCTTGGGGCTCTGACAGCTACTGCTGCTGCACTAGGAGCCAAGAGCTCAGAGCCCTTTTGATTCACTGGGTTGTGGGGCAATTGCCACTATTTCCCCCCCTTTCCCC
This sequence comes from Pelodiscus sinensis, assembly GCF_052426305.1. Classification (NCBI taxonomy): domain Eukaryota; kingdom Metazoa; phylum Chordata; order Testudines; family Trionychidae; genus Pelodiscus; species Pelodiscus sinensis. The sequence continues at coordinate 84,004,553 of NC_143055.1, forward strand.
GTTGGCAGGCATGATAGGTCCGATTTTCAGTAGCTGTAAATTAATATAGCTCCATTGATTTCATTGCAGCTACACTAAGGGTATGTCTACACTACCCCGCTAGTTCGAACTAGCGGGGTAATATATGCATACCGCACTTGCTAATGAAGCCCGGGATTTGAATTTCCCGGGCTTCATTAGCATAAGCGGGGAGCCGCCATTTTTAAATCCCCGCTGCTTCGAACCCCGTGCAGCGCGGCTACACGGGGCTCGAACTAGGTAGTTCGGACTAGGTGCCTATTCCAAACTACCGTTACTCCTCGTGAAACGAGGTGTACCGGTAGTTCGGAATAGGCACCCTAGTCCGAACTACCTAGTTCGAGCCCCGTGTAGCCGCGCTGCACGGGGTTCGAAGCAGCGGGGATTTAAAAATGGCGGCTCCCCGCTTATGCTAATGAAGCCCGGGAAATTCAAATCCTGGGCTTCATTAGCAAGTGCGGTATGCATACATTACCCTCCTACTTCGAACTAGGAGGGTAGTGTAGACATACCCTAATTTAGCATCTGGCCAATTATATTTCATTACCATATGAGAAGGGACTGTCTGGTACCAATGATCATGACAGGATGGGATGCATGTTAGAGGTTGTATTTCTACAAAGTGTTGGAAAACATAACTGGTCCAAAAATATAACCAGAAATCTTGTGTATCATGAAGTCTCTGTTGAAAAACAGCTGTTTGACTAAGACTTAATTTATCAAGGAGATAATGACACAAAACATTCTTCAATACTATGTAGAGTCAATTTTTTAAAAAAAAATAGTATCTGGGGAGCTAATTAGGATAAGGTAACATCCTTGCAGCTCTGACCTCAGGCCCATTGAACAAATATGGTATTAACATCCCTCAAGATTATGAATAGCAAAGAGATGATTAATTTCATTTTGCTCAAACCTCATCTAAAGTTAGTCTGTGATAAGTAAAAGTGGTGAGTATAAATGAATGCAGCTACAGAAATCTTGAAAAAAAATTGCCTAGCCACATTGACTTTGAGACGGGAGGTGAAATGAGACACAGAAAAGATTTTGGCTTTCAAGTACGTCTGTAATTTTATTAAATTTTAAGAACAAAAATTAAAAGATGAGACCAATTCAACTGTGAGGAAAGATGCAAGTCTTCACTGGGAATTTGCACTTAGACAAAATACCCCGACACCTTTACTCATTAGTTTTGAGGATCAGCCTGGTGGTGAGATTGTGGGTCATATCCTCACCCTTCATTGCATTGGCCTTTGACCTCCCCATCAGTTTGCTGGGCTCAACTCCTGGTACTTACTAACTAGGTAATCCTTCATTGGACATCTATTTCGGTCATGACAACTAACTAAATTATAAACCACAACCAAACCTCTTGGTTACATCTACACTGTAGGCTTTTTGCGCAAGAACAGCTGTTCTTGCATAAAAACTTGCCGGGTGTCTGCACTGCACGCGTGTTCTTTCTCAAGTAAATTTACAGTACAGCGTCGGAAAACAGGGCTTCTTCTGGAAGAGTTATTCCTCTCCCCACGAGGAATTAGCCCTCTTGCGCAAGAACTCTTCCACAAGAAGGCAGTGTAGACAGGCAACATGATTTTCTAGCACAAGAAACCCCTATGGCTAAAATGGCCATCAGAGTTTTCTTGTGCAAGAGAGCGTCCACACTGCCATGGATGCTCTTGCACAAAAGCACATCTCTTGCGCAAAAGCACATGGCAGTGTGGACGTGGTCTTGTGGAAGACCTTTTGCACAAGAACTCTTGTGCAAAACAGTTATTGTGCAAGAAGCCTGCAGTGTAGATGTAGCCTTTGGGTTCTGAAAGGCATGCAAACCCCACCAAAACATGGGTTAGCAAACCCACCTATGTCTAGGAGAAAAGTTCCTTCCTGTCACCAAATGGTGACAAGCGAACCGACCATTTAACACATCAAAAAAATTCAGCAGCCTACTCCAGTCACATGATATTTCCAAAATATATGGAGAATAGGGCTGGAAGCAATGCTAAAGGAACTCTGGTAAGTGGTCAGGCTATTCCTTTCTTGGGAGGTCGTTATTCAAATCAGCCAGTCAGGTATCATGTAACTGGCCATCCAGACGCTATACTAATTTGATTTAATTCTGTATTTTAAATGAATTCCAAATTTATCTCTTTAAATATTTTTCTCTCTGATAGATTTTGCACCCTTTTATATAAATCAAGACATTTTAGAGATAAGGGTCAATCCATATAATGGAATATTTCAATAAGTACCATTTTTTTTAAACTATTGCCCATTTAAATAGCCAATTTAAACAAGACAGAATTAAGGATGCATTGTTTCCCTTTTTAGAGCTCCCAGCTATGATATTATGAATTATGGGGTCCTGAAGCTGAGGAAGGAGACTGGAAGAATGTTTTGTTTAGACTGCTACAATGGCCAATTCCTTGTCATATGAGGAATGCTGTAGGTTGGGAGTGAGGTAAACTGGAAGAGGTACTAGAAGTGCGCTGGGTGTCTGAGTGGAAATGATTTAACTTATATACGTTTTTCTCCAAATCTCTTTGCAATATCTAAGGCTTGTAGTATTTACTGCCATTTTATACTAGAAACTAAATACTCCCTAATGGACAAAACCATGAGTTTTATCACTGCATGCCTCAGATTTAAATATTTTTTACAATTTAGTTTTGAATAATCATTTATCTAGGTTTGAATACCATCTCTGTCACTAGCTTGCTGTGTGCCATACGTTTGCAAGTCACTGCACCTCTCTGTGCCTATTTCCTCATCAGTAAAATGGGATTATTGTTACTGCCTCCTTTTGCAAAGTGATTTGAACGCTACAGCAAAAAACATAAGAGTTAGTTGTTATTATTATTATTTATCGTCTCCTAACAGTGCGGATCCTGGAATGCTCTTCACAGAGAATTCCTAAAGAAATGTAGGTTTTCCCTTGGAGTTTGAGTGTGTAGCAGATTTTACTCACGTGACACTATTCGTAGAGCAGAAATGAAAGCACATGCACTAGTCTGTGCAAGATCAGGGATTTAGATTGTAAGCTCTTGAGGGCAGGGACTGTTTTTTGCTGTGGGCTTGCCTATACTTAAAACACTAGAGCTGCATTGCTAATACTTCAGCATAGACATTATCCACGCTGACGGGAGGGATTCTTCTGTTGATATAGGAAATCTACAACCTTGAGAGGTAGTAGCTAGGCAGATGGAAGAATTCTCCTGTTAACCTAGCACCATCTACATGGGGTTTTAACTCAGTTTAAGTATGCTGCTCCAGGGTATGGATTTTTCATCCTTTGAGTGAAACAGTTATGCTGGCGTACTTTTCTAGTGGAGACTAAGCCTGACTGTTTGTACAGCACCCTACGCCATGAGGCCACTATTTCAATGGGGCATCTGGTAGCTACTGTAATCTAGATAAGTATATTGAGAAATAAGTGAGTTAGATTCTTATCCCAATTATAACAGTGTGAAAACTGAGTCATACTATACACAGAACAGTCTGGACTCCATATTCTGATCATATTTGTGTTAAGGCTACTCGGATTTTTTTGGTTGTGTTTTGTTTAACATATATAATGTGCTATAGATGCTATTTACCAAGTGCAAAAGACAGTACTTGAATGTTTGAACTCAGTATGTGTATAGTATAGAATCTGCAGACCAGTGCATTATGTTCCCAGACTCTAGTGAGCAGTCATTAAATCTTATACTTTATCTGCAGCAGCAGCTTTGGAACTGCATGGAGGGCAGATCAAGTTTAGGTTATGAAAACATCTGTGTCTGATTCACTGAGAAAGAAGTTACATGGAGACAGCTCTGTAAACATGAACTTGTTCAAAATGGTTTATAATCTGGACAATGTCTGTAGCATGCTCAGATTCTTCATAATTCATTGGTATTATTCTCGTGTGCATTGCAATAGGAAGCTAGAGTTTGGACCGCTTCAAGATAATTTTTTTTAAAAAAGAGGAGTCAGTTACCTGGATTTATTAGAAAGTTGATCCATTAATTGATTTTAATAACAGTTCAGGTCAGCTCTTAAGTACCTGCATTATTAGTAATCATGATGATAACAAATAGCATTCATTTTCACAGTTTGTATGATAAGTTGCGAAAGTGCTAGTGTGCACTAGAGCTTAGCCTTAACCACTGCTAGTCACATTGTTATTGAGGGGATATAAAGATAGAGGGAAAGAGCCTATAGTTTTGGCTATCTGGGGAAGAGGAGGAATCATAGAATACTAGAACTAGAAGGGACCTCAAGAGATCATTGAGTCCAGTCTCTTGCCCTCACGGCAGGACCAAGCGTCATCTAGACCATCCTATCTAACCTGCTCTTAAATATCTCCAGTGATGGAGATTCCACAATCTCCCTAGGCAATTTATTCCAGTGTTTCACCACCCCAACAGTTAGGAAGTTTTTCCTAATGTCCAGCCTAAACCTCCCTTGCTGCAATTTAAGCCCATCGCTTCTTGTCCTGTCGACAGAGGCCAAAGAGAACAATTTTTCTTCTTCCTCCTTGTAACACCCGTTTAGATACTTGGAAACTGCTATCATGTCCTCTCTCAGTCTTCTCTTTTCTAAGTAAGCTAGTTTAGAATGTGATGGATATGTCTTTTCTCCTCCCAGGTGGTTAAGAAGCTAGGAAGGTCTGCAGTACTTGGGACTATTCTGAGTAGCTTCATTTTATCTGGATTTCTGGACTCAACACATGAAGGCCCTGCAGAAAGGTTTTGAAACTCTGCTGCTAGGGAGATTAATATTCATCTTCCTTGGCTGGAGATTCTGCTCATTGACCTACATTACTGTATGACTTGATTATTATCTCAAAGTTACACCTGAATGTTGATGCACAGTTTATATTAGTCCCCAGAAAAAGCGCCAGGAAATGCGCCACATCAGGTTCCTGGCTTGGGAACTGTTGGGTGTGAAAGGGGGTGTGGACGTGCACGGTCTTGCTCTGCTCCCTGAAGCCAGCTGCCTTTCCTGATGAACGCAGAAGAGGTGGAAATATTGTTCTAGTCCTGCTCCTTTCATGCCACTTATAAATTAGTGCTGGTGATGTGGCTGAAGTTGGTTCCTTATTCCCAGCTCGTTATTCAAAGGCTGGCGTTTTAAAGAAATTCCTCTAGGTATGTTTAAATTTTTAGAAATTTGACCCAAATAAATGAGACTGAGCTTTGACAGCACATATTCAGTGATCCAAGAAGTATGTTGTCAAAACCCAGTATTTAGGAAGAATCTGCACAATGGAAGGTTGGGGTGTGTGTGATATATGTCAGCATTTGTATAGATATAAAGCTTTGGGGCATGGAGTGGCATGCCCTAGCTAAGATCTAATAGTCATAAGGACATGTCATTTGGGGGTGATGTGACCAGGATTTTGTCATTTATATATCCTCAAATCTCAGTGACCTTTTCAAATTAAGACATAATTGTACCATTTAGCACTGAGGTCCTGTTTGCATCTCAGAAAAATGTATTTCTAAACATAACTATATACAGATATTAACATGTCCCTGGTAATTTGTTGGGGTGATTGTAAAATCACTGAACAGAGGCACTGGGAAGGAAGTTGGTTTCACAGTTCCATTGTGTCTAACAAACAAGTTAATGCTGAGTATTTTTATTGGTGATGCTGGAGAAGGCATTTGGAGTGGGACAATCATACAGGGATTCCCTGCTATAAGTCGCCCCGGTTTACATCCGTTCTGTACTAACGTCACTGATGCTTGTAGGAACTGATGCATTATAAGTTCTCCCATTCCCCAGTCTTAAGTCGCGCAAAAAAACCCAACCCCCTCAATTTGCACAAATAGAAGTCAGCTGTGGGAAAAAAAATCCCTGCTTTAAGTTGTTTCACTACAAGTCCAAGTATTTTGGAACATATATTGGACTTATAGTGAGGATAGCCTGTAATTTGATATAATCGGTTATGATAGCTTGAAAAACTAGATTTTTTTCAATAATTTCTCCAATAGAGGTATAGAATCATAGAATCATAGAGCTGGAAGAGACCTTAGAAGGACATCAAGTCCAGCCCTCTTCACCCCCATGATCCTTCATTGTTGCAAGACAATTGCTTAAAGAGGATTAGAGGATGATCACATGTGTATTTCCTGAAGCAACACTCTGCTTGTTCACTTCCTAGGCAAGTAAAATCATGTTTACATCTTTTCCTGCTCACAGCATCAGAAAACAGAGAATCATATCTCAGCCTCCATCAGAGGCACTCCCACCACAATGCATGTACACTGTTTCTCCTGCCATTACTGTGTGGTTCAAAGCCTATCCAGCAGTGTTAAGTTTTCTAGCATTAGACCCCAGCATGTAATATTTGTAATGGTTTGTCTCAGTGTTAGATTTCATTTAGCGCAGCAGGACTGTCTGCTTTTTCTAAGCCATGTCTGCTTTTTCTTTAAAGCCAAATATTGAAGCATCAAGTGCATCATGCCTGGCTGATAGCCCATTATATTTTTTTCTGTTACATACTTCAAGCTCACTATGGCACGTGATATCTCTAACTCTCTTTCCTTTAAAAACAACAAATAGTTTTGCAGCACTAAAAATGTAGATAGATGGTATCATGAGCTTTCTCTTTCCTTTGTTTTGTTGTTAGTGGGGGGCACGGTATGAATGTGTTAAAGGGATGGACTGGATGGGCATGCAAGCTTAATATTGCAATTAAAAAACCTCTAGCTAACTACAATTTTAAAGTTTCACATCATGTCTAGACTATTGATTTTAAAACTGCCACAATCACTTTATGGAACTTAAATACTGATCTAAATCTATTGAAAAGAAGGTTTCTTACTAGGAGTAATTCTTCCAACCTGACACCATCCCACTTCCAATACTATTCTGCCCTTTGCTTTACAACATACTTCTACAACAGGGTAAGAAAAGTATCCTGCCCAAGACTGAGTTCCTGGCCAGACACCGCTAGCTAGCAGATTGTTGTGGACGTGCAGAATGTGCTCAGCAGTTCTGGAATAATAAATCAATCCACCTTTCTAACTGTCTCTGGAAAGTAGAGTACAGGCTATTCCCAAATCTTGTGAACATTGTCCTGTAGCTGATGTATATATGAATTTTTATCTCCTATGCTATTTGGAATGCGCTGTGAGATATCGTGTTAAAATACCTTTTTTTTTTTACACATGATTTTTTTGTAGTACAGTGGTGCCTAAAAGTCCAAATGGGATCTTGGCTTTGTTATGCCCGGTATTGTTCAGTCATATGGTATGAGACAGTTACTACCCTGAAGAACATGCAGGTGAACTAGGTAAGACAGAAAAAAGGTGGGAAGGGAAATAGAGAGAGAAAGTGACTCACCCAACCTCATAGAAACCAGTAGAGTTGGGAAGAGAACCCAGGCTGCCTGAATCTCAGTGCTGGCAGTGCTTTGGCTACTAGGCCACTCTGCTTGTAAATAATCAAATGCCAGAGCCTGAAAATTAGGGCAAGAAATTGCTCTTCAGTACTGTGAAATCGAGGTAAGGCCTGCAGTAGTCATCTATTATGAAAGGGTAAGTAAGTAGGTATTTTCCTTTTGTACTGAAAGCTAATCTATTTAATAAATACAAAAAGCTTCAAATTCAAGCCATTTTAAAATCAAAGTTCTGTAATGTAATACTGTTACTCAAGGCTGCTTTTGCTGATTTACAATGATGCAACATTATTTACATAGTAATTCTGGTTTTCGTTTAATTGTTTCCAAAACAAGCTGATCATTCTCCTTTAGCTTTATCAGTGTCTGATTAACTTTTGCGTCTTGTCCTTGTTGTGCTCTTATTTTGAAGGCCATTGTGACAGATAACATTATCCTTCTTAAAGGGCTCTTAGATAATAATCAAAAGTATTTTCCTGTTAAAAATAAATACCATATTTTTTAAAAAGTGCTTTGTTATTCTTACTAAGGATTAGGGGAAAAGATTTTGTTAGTGGGAGTTAATACTGATTTTTTCAAGTTCATCTTATATTATCATATTACAGCAGAGTGGCTACAGAATATAGTCTTTTGGTGGTTTCCTTAAAAACTCCAGGCTAAAATGGTCAGTGGTATGAATGGATGGAGCTCCACTGACAATTGGTTAGAATTTTGCTACTTTGAAGGATTTACATCTGACAGCGACAAAACGGGTGATTGTTTACAGTGTAGTAGGTCCTTTTCTCCAGCTCCCACCCTCTATTGTGTTATCATGATTGCTCTCAGTACCTGATTCTTTTTATATATTTCTCTATGACATTGGTAGTCATGACTGATTGATTGATAAATGTCCATAAGAAAAGAGTCCCAATCCTACATCCAGTCTGATATAGGAGAAGGCAAAAATCAGTTCAGAGTTAGAGAAGTGTTTGATGGAATAAACCAGACTATATAAATAGGATGGGATCAGACCATCAATGGCTGTGAGTTCTTGTTAATGTGTGGTCTTTTTGCAGAGTAAATAGCACTTTTATCATGAAGTGAGTCATATTGAACATTGACAAGCTGGTACATATGATAGCTGGTTTCTTCATTTTTATAGCTTAAGAATTAGACTTAGCACATGAGCCAATTTTTAACTGATTCTGTATTTTCCATGCAATAGGTTAGGACTGCAGCATGACATGCTAAGTTCATTCCATTCTGTTCCTATGACATTGATTCATGTATTGGTGTCTTTTCAGGAGACGTTATGGTGTCTCTATAATGTTGTGGCTATAGGGAATCCTGCCATCATGGCCTAGTGATAAAGAGACTATTATCTGGGAGCTGGATTAAAATACACATTTGGATATTTTAGTGATAATCTGGGTGTGGTGCTTTGCCTTCTTATAAATGCCAGCAGCTTCTGCTGCTGCCTATCAAAGATTCAACACACACAGCTTCTTATTCCCTCCCGAAATGTACCAAGACACTTACCGTATGCTCCCTTCATTGTACCCATCAGTCATCTCTTTCGTCTATATGGAGAATGAGGCCTGGTTTACATGTAAAAATCAGATTAATCAAGATGTAGCACTTAGAGCTGTGAAAAATTTTTCTCCCTGTGACCAGGTCTATACCAGACCTGGAAGGTCGGCATAAACTCAGCTATGTAAATAACCTTAAGATGAGCTTAGTGCCGTACGCAGCTCCAGTTATGTAAATAACCTTAAACTGAGGTTAGTGTGGACTTGACAGTGGGTGGTTGACAGGAACAAATGCTCCTGTTGGCTTCCCTTACTCTTTGCAATTGCAAGAAGTACTAGTACCGACCAGAGGCACTCTCAGCATTCAATTTAGCAAGTCTTTACTAGACCTGCTAAATCAAATTCCAAAAGATTGATCGTCAGCATCAAGTTGGAGATGTGGAGACATAGTTAAGTCAACCTACGTCCTGGTATGGAAGCTGCTAAATTGGCAGACTAATCCTGCTTTTGACCCAGCTGCTGCCTTTCAGAGGGATGGATTAAGTACACTTTCTGTTGTTGTAGGTACCATCTACCCTCTAATGCTATAGCTGCACAGCTGAAGTGATGCTTTAGCAGCTCAACTGTAGATATGACCCAAATTGTATACACCTATATTTTATTGTGTACCTTCCGGCAGAAGCAATCTATTCTAACAAAGGACCAGTCCCGCTTTGTAAATTCACTAAAATAGATTCTTACAGAGTCCTGTTGGTTATGGTGGGTATCTGCATGTGTGCCAAGCTTAGTAACTTGCATTGAAGGATTAGAGCCTTAATGATGAAATACATAGTCTTGACAGTCAGATTTTTGCATTTGATGAGATCTTTAATATATTATGCCCTTTGTATCCAATGCATATAGCTTTAGGGACATTATTTCATTTTCTAGAAAGGAATTTGTAGGTTTTTTTTAAACTATAATCAGTCCCTGCAAGGATTTAAATATCCTTATACATATTAGTTCAGTCCATTTCAAAACTGCTATTGGTCTAGAAGATTTAAATGAGGTATAAGGAATTACCCAGTTGTACTGACCTCTGGTCATGGCTCTTACCCTTTGTTAAGAATTTATGCATGTCAAAATGATCCTAAATTGCCCTGATGGAAAAAAAATAGGGAAGAAATATACACCAGCAAGAAGGGCTTGCGTTTCATGACTTTACCCAGTGGATGTAGGGATGGTGTAAGAAATACTGTTTGTAGCTTTCCCATTTTAAAGCATCATAAAAACTACTTGTACAGCTTTGGCTAGTTGTAAATGCTGAAGATAAAGCTTAGCTCGTTTCCATTTTAATTCACCTATTCATTAGCTTATAACTTTCTCAGATAAATTCTTGCCAAATATTTGTGATGCTGGGTTTTAGCTCAGTGATCCAGGTTTTTGGATAACTTGAGTAAAATCAGTTCAGCTATTTGGGTTACAAGTGTATGGGACACATATTCTCCATGTACTCTAAATGAAATCTTCATGTTTACATGACACAAATAAAAATGATATAGTAAAGCTCAAACTAGGCTTGTTTTATAGTCCTCATTTGAGAATGAACATTAATTTACATGTTAGAAATATTAGTTCATTATTTTTAAGGTTGACATTTTACCCAGACACTATAGAATTCTCTGGTTGCATAGAATAATTTAGCATATTTGACATTAATAAATAAAAAATATTAGGCAATACCATCTGAGAGAAATAGGTATATTTATGTATGTATTTATAAAGACTTATTTTATACACCCTCCTGAATTTAGTGTGTCTCAATTGAAAAGACGCAATCAAATTATACAATCATGCTTCTGAATTATTTTTCAGCATACTGATGTTACAAATAACATCTAAGATTACTACAACTGAATGAACTCATAGCATGTTAAAAATCAGTGTGTTCCACTTTGTTTGCTTATGCACGTGACTTGATGGTACTTTGTTCATAATCAACAGTTTTACTGTTTCTCTGTGTAGACTTTCTGTTCACCTGTTCTTGTGGGTCTTTCACATATAAGCAGAGGAAATGAAAACATTTTTTAACAGGAAAATATTTCTAAAACTAAAAAATTAGAAGAGTACTCGGGTCCAAGTATATCTGATGCTACTTTTAGCTCATTGTTTTACAAAATTAATTAGATTTCAAATTGATTGTGTCCCTTTAAATTTATGCTGCTAAAACAATTTCAACAGTATGGAGGAATCTTGAAATCAGGGGTGCTTACATTTTCTTCTTTTCCTTAAAAGCAGTCAGGGAAATTAACTATGCAAGCTAATGTTTGTGCAATATTAATGTTGTGAGAGCAATAATTTAAAAATTAGAAAAATTTACAATGAAGATAGTTAGTCTCAACACTAACTTGACCAGATTATGTAAATGCAGTATTTGCTACTTCCATTTGCCTTGTAAATTGTAAACCTTAACAAATCATTCTTTGGTATTTAATCTGTTCTACAAAGCTGTGCAATTTGGCTGATGTAACATTTTCATAAAATCTGTGACTTTTGGAACCACCTGACTTTTGAGTGATCCAAATGGTTCTCAGCTCTAGAATATTCTTACATTATTAATCTTGGTGTGTGTTAGTATTTGTGTTACAGTGTGCCTACATTTGTGCTAGGCTAGCCCCATTTTGCTAGGCATTAGGCAAGCATCTAGTAAGAGGCAATCCCATCCTGAAGAGCTTGTAATCAGACAAGGGTGTGCGAAAGGAAATATTGTTATCTCCATTTTACATCTGGAGACCGGTGTCAGGGAATGATTACATTATTTGTTCAAGGTCTCCCTAGAAGTCCTCAGAAGAGCTGGTAACTGAACCCCCATCACAAAAGTCCCAATTTAGTGCCTTACTCACAAGGCATTCCTCCCTCTCAATTATCCTACATGTAATATTAATAAACAACACTAGGACAGATGTTGTCTCGTAGGCTGTGTCTAGACTGCAGGGTTTTTTTCGAAAAAAGCAGCCTTTTTCCAAAAAAATTTCACCTCCGTCTAGACTACAGACGATTTAATTTCGAAATTAAATCGAAAGAATGTGGTTTTTCTTTCAACAGCGGTACTCCTCATTTCTCTTTTTTCAAAAGAGGCTTGCAGTCTAGATGTAGCCTTACAAATAGAACAAAAATCTCCTATCAAAAACCAATGGCCATTGCAAGAGTAATAAACTCTTATTGGGAATACACTAGGTCATTGGTGCTATAACTATTTGCACCAGCGTGGAACTGCACCTGAGAATGTAGACCACTTAAGCAGGATATTTGTAGGCATATTGAAATGGTGTAATGCTATTTATCTGTCTAGGATATTATAGCACATTCATCATCACAGTGCCAGAGCAATATGCGACTTGGTATTCAGCCAAAAGTTACAGCCCAGCAAGATTGTACAACGGCAGCAAAGACTAGCGGTAAACTCTCCTCAGTACCTCACCGCCACACCATTTTAATCAATGGATTTTTTTCTTTTTCTTAAACAAATTGCCTTATAATGATCTGTCAGAATGATCTGAGGTTCTTTTAAATCATAGCCAAGAGAAATTACATCCCTTTGTTGGGAAAGATTGGGCTGGGGAAAGAGGGGATACTGTGTAAGAAGTAGGTTTTGTTTAATGTTGTTTACCATGGCTAGTAGGAAACTCAATGTCATTATGGAGTGTGCTGCAGGAACAGCTGACACTAGGAGAGTGCTGATCCCTGTCAGATGTTTGGGAAAACTCTGGGTAAATGAGAGAGCCATTAGATATTTCTCTAATGAGAAAACAAGCAGCAGGAAGACTGGCTGAAACGATATTTACAGTTCTCATGAAATTTCAAAGGCATATTAAAAAAAGAAACCTCAATCTCAGCCAGGTTCTGGGCCTCTGTCTGAGTTAGAGTTGAGAAGGCTGGGAACTGGTGCTTTCACCTGCTTCAGGGAGGACAGCCTTGGTTGAGTTCATATCGTATTCATGGCACATTGCTGCAGTATAACTTTATGGCTTTTAATGACTCCGAACCACCTCATCACTGGAGAAGGAATATGTTGGAGTTTGCCTTCACTCAGCTTGACAAGGTGATGGGAGGTATATATCCCCCTTACATGAAAACACTTGTCAGTTGTATCAAATTTGGTAAGACAAGCCCCAATGTCACCTTGAGAAAAATGTAACTCAGCTGACATCCAATGCATATGCGTACACCACATGCTGCAACACAGATTAATTTCAAGTGATATATGCAAATGCACCCTATTTTGCCTTTTTCTATTTCCATGATGCTTTCCCTCAGTGCTGCATCTTTACTGATTAAAAACATTGTGCCTCTTCTTCTGCATTCCCTGTTTAAATAAGCAATGGGGGAGAATTCTCTACCATACTATTGTACAACTTCTTCTGAGTTGTTGCCTGTTTAAATAAGTAACCTGGGAGAATTTTCTGCTACACTATTGAGTTTTATTAAAAAAAATAAATAAAAAAAATCTCTCCACACTCCTGAATCCAAAGCTCTCAAGCTCCTGTTCTAAATGTATTTTATGGTTTGGGTTATGCTGACAGCCAATCATGATTGAATATTAGTGGATTGTCTGGCTCTGTAAGCAGTCTGGAGCAAAATTATCCCTTATGTAAGTCCATTGACTTTAGTAGTGTTAGAGCACTAATGAATTTGGCCTTCTGTGTTAAACACTCATCCATTTACAGGGCTGCATGAAAACCAGACTTACAAGAATAATAGCTTTAACAATAGCTTTGCTGGGAACATGCTGCCTTCCGCAGAAGTGTGAAAATAATAATTGTGCTGTATCTAATAGCCTGGTTCTTCTTCCACTCTGCATTGAACTGCTATTGCACTCCCACTGGGAATTTCCCAGTCTCTTAAGTGCTGATGGATGAACCATTTTGTTCCATTTGATCCAATCTGAAATTTAATCCTTCTTGACAACTGAACTTGAAATCAAATTTTTTCTGAGATTTTTCTTTTATTTTCACACATCTCTATATGTCTTGGTTATAACTAAGATACTGCAAATCCTGAGAAGTGTTGATCACCCACAACTGACATGAAAGTAAACTGGATTTTCAGGTACTCAGCATATGTCAGAATAAGGGAGAGAGAGGAAGGGGAGACATTAACCCCCTTTGTTCCTTGACCCACTCCTTATAGGAGCCAATCAGAATATTGAGTTTTGCCATCTATCAATTTTTCAAATGTCTGCACTCTGATTGGCTGTCCAAATACTAGTTATAGTGCCTGGGTTCCAATATTGAGATCTTATTAAGCTGTAAATATAAAGGACCATACTAATACTGTGTAGTAACTAACTCGACATTGTTGTAAATGAGACTGTGTGTGGAGTATGGCATTATTCAAATATGGCCTGATATGATGATCCACCAAGAAGAATTCAGCAAATCATACATATGGGGGGGGAGGGGGGGAGGGAGGGAAATCTATAGTTGCACAGTAATGGCTAGGCAGCATTCTGCCTTTAGAGTGGCTGGGATAATTCAGGTGGTCTAGTAAATCTTAATTTATAATCCCCATGCTCAATCTTAACATTTAATCCTATTGTCAGGCATCATATAGTACTGACAGTAGAAACATTGTGATTGGCAGCCAGTTGATTAAGTGTATAGGTTTTTAGGGGTTTGGGTGTGTATTTAATATGGATATATGAAAAAGTCCAAGGGTAAGCGAAGGCAGTTTTGTTATCTAGGAAAGTTTCAAAGGCAGTGGGCTGCAGCAGTGGTTGAAAAAGGTCTTTATTACATTGCTGCTGTCTAGCCAAACTTGAAAATGAGACATATTTGCTCACATGGCTGGAGTTTATCATGCAAAACGAGTAATTATATTTGAATTGTGTCAGCCAACGATCCTAAAATGAGGGGAAGTCAACGAATGTTGCTCCAAGGAGAAGGGGATTATTAGTTATAATTATACTCAGTGTCCAAGAGAAATGCTTCATACTCCCCAGGTCTGTTGCAAAGAAGGGAGGGGGAAATTTCAAAGTACTTCTTTTAAAGCTTAAACTTTCTGAAGGGAGCTTTTCCTTGCAGAAATTCCAGCTAAACAGAAAGTATTATGTGGCTAGTTAAATATCTGGGGCCCCACTTGGCTTGTGTATAACTTACTAAAGATAGTCAAAATGTGCTCTGTAACAAATCTGCTGATTTTAGCATTATTCA
The DNA here is from genome assembly GCF_052426305.1 of Pelodiscus sinensis. Classification (NCBI taxonomy): domain Eukaryota; kingdom Metazoa; phylum Chordata; order Testudines; family Trionychidae; genus Pelodiscus; species Pelodiscus sinensis. Next base: position 84,019,660 of record NC_143055.1, read on the forward strand.
GAATCCATGGTTTTCTTTCAATAATAAACCTGAACAGATTTTGGTGTGAGATATTAAATAATAGTAAATATAAAAATGTCTGCATTAGCCATTTGCAGAATATAGCATCTGCAGCTATCTAACAAGAGATCTCTTCTGGTGGGGAAAAACAGAGGCAATGTTCTTTAATCTGTTCTTGATATAGGTGAAGCTGGCTGTCTATAGTTAAAGTTCCCTAACACATTCCATTATAAGACCTTACAGCGTCAACCATTTGGGTTGAATTTTCCATAATGGATATCTACATCTGACTGATTTTAAGTTTCTCTAAAAATAGCTTGGCTTTTCTGAGGTTAGGACTAGGCTAAAAAGACATTGTTTTCCAGCTATAAACATTCTTACTATAAATTGCTGAGAAGCTATAGTGCCTGGAGTTGGAGATGTGTCTTTTACTCTCCCTGGACTAATCACCTAAAATTTGGCTGAGTAAGAGGCCTCTACTAATCATCATTTACATATGCTCAGTAGATACTTGTTAGAGATTAGCAGCAAAATTCTCTGATGATTTAGTCTGCAGTGAATATACTCCAGAAAACTTCCTGAAATTGCTCCTCTAGAGGTGTCAGAACTGGGAGCAGAGCAACTCTTGTATGCTCCCAATTCTCTGTCTGCTGGTGTCCGAGAGAAGGATGCAGCCTGAGTTGAAAATGGATGATGAGAAGAAAAAGGGGAAAGTTGTGGGGTGAGAGGAAGACAGAGGCAGACCGGGTTGAACAGAAGTGGGGAGAGATAACAGGGAAAAATTGATAGGTTAATAAGAGCAGAAGGAGATAGAATTCTGTGCAAGAGGGAAACCTTCCTTCAGCCTAGTTGTCCGTATATAAGAGACATGACTTCATACTATTTTTCCAATAGGTTCCTAGCTTGCTCATTCAGTGCACAGGATCGGCCCTACTTAGGGAAAAGTGGTTCTGGGAATAAAGCCACAGTATGTGCTTCATTTTTTTTCAGAAGCTAGAAGGCATGTAGTGAATGAAACAAGGCACTGCAGGAATGCAAATGATTGTCTCTCAGATGCAGGATTTGGACAAGGCCCAAATGAGTGGGATGAGGAAGAAGTAAAAGACGACACCCAGTTTACAGACCTAAGGGACAGGTCGAATGGCTGGCTGTTCAACAGTGGGATCAAGGGACTGTCTTAGAAGAAAGGAATGTTCAGGTCTGATGATGTTAAGTTTGAATAGCTGGGAAGACATACAGAAGATGGGAGAGGGGCCAACTGAAGTGCAGTATTGGATGGCTGGAAAAAGACAAGAAGAAAATTTGAGAGTGATAAACCATATGCCTACAGAAGAGAGAAGCTAAATCTAATATTCTCTGTATACTGGGATCCCAAACTCTATGAGCATGTGATGGGGATCCCTGGGCACCCTGCATGCCAGCCATGCCGTCCCCGGCGTTCTGGGGATAAGCTGTGGTGCCGGCCCAGACCTGGCTCTGCCACGCATTCTCCACAGCGGCCAGCGACTGGCGTGAGGATGCTCCAGCACCCCGCCCGCCAAGCACACCATCAGGGGAGAAGCGGCGGTGATGCTCCTGGGCGGCGCCGGATGCACAAGCACCCAAGCAGCTGGGGACGCCAGCTGGCGCCACCACGCCAAGGAGCCGGAAGGGGGAGGGACCAAGGGCAGTGGCATGGCCCTCCCTACGTTGGACACATCATCGGCGGGATGCTTAAAAGAAGTGCCCCCACCATAGGAAGCGGTCGTGAGATGGAGCAGTCAGAAGCAACCATGAGAGGAGGAGGAAGGTAGGAAGAGGGCTAGGGCACGGCTTGTGGATGCCTGTGGGTTGGTGCGTTATGGTTCTCAGCCCTACCAACCGGACCAGTGAACCAAATCCTGATCCTTAGGACCCTGGGACAGGGCTCAGAGAGGGGGTGGGCCAGAGCCCCCCTACCTTTCCCAGCTGCCTGCTGGCCGAGAAGGCCTTAAACACATTGAAGCATTGCAGGAGACTGCTGCCGGATTAGATTCGTCTGACGGGTCAGTGGCCTCACAGTTGGTGAGGACATTTGGGCACACCCGGGATGGCATTGGGACAGTGGGTGGAGAAAGGACCTCCCCAGGGGGTCCCTGCCTACTCAGTTGCTGAGCACCACATCACAGTTGAGACCACATTTGGCACCCCATTACAGCACAGCTTTACATGATAAATTCTACTGAAGAAAACCCTTTTTTCCAGAAGCTGTGCACATCACAGCTGACTTTTATTTTTAAGAGAACCCTAAATCATTTTTATTTATGGTTGGAAGTATTTATCAAATCAGTGTTTCAGAGGAAGGCAAATCATCTTAAAATTTCCAAAGTGACATTGTTCTCATTGTTCAGTGGGTGGGTTTAGGCAAAACTGGATGTTATGCAGCCAGGCTCAACTCATCTGATGTGGAACAGAGATTTAAAGCTGCTCTGGGTAGCTGTTTGCTGATTCTTCAGTCACCTTCCTGTACAGTCTGGCATCTCTCTGATGAATATTTCAATCTACTCAGTGTAATTTTTTGGATTAGTAGTTTATTTAGGCAAAGAGAAAGCCTTTTATATCACACATAAGTTGTGGTATGTCATATTATCTCAGGGTACGTCTAGACTACAGGGTTTTGTCGACAGAAGTTTTGTCGACAGATACTGTGGACAAAACTTCTGTCGACATAGAGCGTCAAGACACATTGAGTTCTGTCGACAAAGCAAGCTGCTTTGTCAACAAAACCCTGTAGTATAGACGCAACCCTACAAGCAGTAACACCTTGGGTGTGTCTAGACTACAGGGTTTTGTCGACAAAAGTGGACTTTTGTCGACAAAACTATACCTGCGTCCACACTACTGCTGAGTTCTGTCGACATAACGTCGACAGAACTCAGCAGTTTTGTCGATGCTGGTAAACCTCATTTTACGAGGCATAACACCTTCTGTTGACAGAGTTTCTGTCGACAGAAGGTGTTATTGCATGTAAACTGTCCTTTGCGTCTACACTACCATGTCGACAAAGCAGCTTGCTTTGTCGACAGAACTGAATGTAGTCTAGACGCTCTTTGTCGACAGAAGTTTTGTCGACAGTATCTGTCGACAAAACTTCTGTCGACAGAAGCCTGTAGTCTAGACGTACCCCTTCTGTTGACAGAACTCTGTCGACAGAAGGTGTTATGCCTCGTAAAATGAAGTTTACCAGCGTCGACAAAACTGCTGAGTTCTGTCGACGTTATGTCGACAGAACTCAGCCGTAGTGTAGACGCTGGTATAGTTTTGTCAACAAAAGTCCACATTTGTCGAAAAAACTCAGTAGTCTAGACACACCCTCAGTTAAAAAGATAGTTTGGCTTTTTTAACTCTGTAGGGCAAAAGTTAAATTTTTTTCTAGGCATCTTTGCATGTGCAAAATGGGCCTTCTATGTACAGTACTATTGTAACATTATTATAATATGATTAGAGAACCTCATAATCAATAGGAAATTTTGCCATATTTTGTAGGTGTGTGAGTAGGTGAAAGGGGAGGAGAGATCTACTAGATCAGTGGTCTTCAATCTTTTTAACCAAAGATCACTTTTTAAATGACAGACCAAGCCAAGATCTACCGCCCCGCCCCTTCCTTGAAGCCCCACCCCTTCCTTGAAGCCCCGCCCTCTCTATTATCCTCCTCTCCATCACTTGCTATCCCCAATCCTTATAATGCTGCTTTAAAAAAAATTCTTCTGTAGGTAGAGGTTTTTCCAACATTTGGCCTGTCTAGACTGGACCAAATGTCAGAAAAAAAACCCTTCTTTTGGACGCCACCTTATTCCTTGTGGAAAGAGGAATATAGGGGTGACCAAAAGAGCCTGTTTGCTCTTCTACTAAAAAAGTGGAAGAACAAACGCAATCCTGGATTTAGAAGAGTTTTTCTGGGATATCTCCAGAATCCTGAAAAACTCCAGTCTTAGCTGTACCCTTGCTGCGTTGAGACAGGATGTGTAGTCTCTTGGATGGGAATGAGGGATTTGGGTGTGGGAAGGGGTGAGAGGTGCAGGCTCTGGGAGGAAATCTGGATGCAGGAGGAGGTGGAGAAGGGGGCACTGGCTCAGGGAGGGGTCTCCAGGCTGGGCAGTGTTGGGATATTAAGCAAGCCACAGGCTTGCGGATGTGAGGGTGCAGGAATTTGGGTTGGGGTAGGTGAGGGGCTAAGGTCAGGAGGTTCCAGTGTTTGATAGGCTCAGATCTAGGGTCTGGGGAAGGGGCAGTGAAGGAGTGATTGTGGCCAGATGGGGGCTTGGCCCCAATTGGAGGTTTGTTGGCCAGGATTCATTTTTAAATAAAATACTATGTTAAACACAAAAAAGTTTCTGCATTGTCTTTATTTATGAGAATGGCAGGAAACCTGCCTTAAGTCAGGAGTCACTGACCCATAGAAAAGTCATTTGGGAGCAGAGGACACAGTACTGGGGAGGGGTGCTAGTGGGTTCTGGGGCAGGGAACAGGGTGCCAGTGGGGGCAGGGGAGAGGGGGCAGGGTGCCAGGACAGGTTTCTGCAGCAGGGGACAGGGTGCTGGGGGGAACAGGTTTCTGCAGAGGGGAGCAGGGGGACAGGTTTCTGTAGTAGGAGACAGGGTGCCAGAAGGAACTGGTTTCTGCAGGGGGGGCAGGGTGCCAGGGGACAAGTTTCTGGGGGGGGGGGCAGGTTTCTGCAGTGGGGGGGGGGGCAAGGGAGAGGGAATGGGGGGCCAGGAGGGTGGGGGACAAGTTTGGGGCAGAGAAGAGGGAACAAGGTTGGGGGCAGGGAGTTCCCTACACCAGCCATGGAGGGAAGCCTCCGACCCACACTCCCTCCGGACTGATCACAGGGCAGCTGGGTTGGAGCGAAGAGAAGCGGCTGCCTGGGCTGGCCATGGTGCTCAGCCAGGGTGCACCAAGCTCCACGTGGGCAGGCGCAGAGGGGAAGCCGCCCAATCAGCTGGAGCGCGGTTCAGCTGCGCCTAGCTCCAGCTGTGCTAGAGCAAGCTTCCTGGGCTGAGTGCAGGGCAGCCGGGTGGGAGCGAAGAGAAGCGGCTTCCCGGCCAGCTGGGCATAGCGCTCAGCCAGGGTGCACCATGCTCCAAGTGGGCTGGTGCAGAGGAGAAGCTGCCTGGCCAGTTGGCTGTGGCCTTCAGCCCGGAGGAGGCTGAATCACGCTCCAGCTGATTGGGCGGCTTCCCCTCTGCGCCTGCCCATGTGGAGCTTGGTGCACCCTGGCTGAGCACCATGGCCAGCTGGCTGGGAAGCCGCTTCTCTTCACTCCCAACCGGCTGCCCTGCGCTCAGCCCGGGAAGCTTGCTCCAGCACAGCTGGAGCTAGACTCAGCCTCCCTGGGCTGAGCGCAGGGCAGCTGGGCTGGAGGGAAGAGAAGTGGCTGCCCGGCCAGCTGGCCATGGCGCTAAGCTCAAACTCCACTTGGGCAGGCGCAGAGGAGTAGCTGCTGATCCGCTGGAGCGCGGGGCAGCCTCTTTCAGCTGAAAGCCACAGTCAGCTGGCTGGGGTGTTTCAGCCCTCCCGACCTCCCAGCTCCCACCATTCCTCGCAGCTACTCACCTGTGTTGTTGCTTGGTGAGTAGCTGCTCCTCCAATGAGGAAATCTAATGTAAATGTACTGCGCAGGCGCGCAGTTCAGAGAGGGCTCAAGAGCTACTCTTAGAGCCCCTGAGAGCTACTAGTAGCTCGCGATCTACTGGTTGGTGATCACAGTACTAGATTTTAAAGCAAGATTACAGCATATGTGGATGCTAATAATTTGCTTGGTAAATGATTTATGTTTTATTAAAGATCTTAAAATAAAATTTCATTTCAAATTTTAATCCCTGGTCATTTTATCCCCCATCTGCCTTTCTGGGAGAGAGAGACTGTAGTCCTATTTTTGATGAAAGCTTTCTTTTTAAGGATGTGGATAGGATTGCCAACTTTCTTGAGTGGATGAACTGGGCACCATTGCCATGAATGGCATTTGGTCTGGCCAATCAGAAAAGTTGGCCACCTTCAGATGAGAAATGAATGGAAAGCACTTAGAAAGCTGACCACCTTTATGAACCTTGGGTGAAATCACTGACATTTAAAACACTCTCTAAATCAGTCACAATGTTACACATTATTGTTCTCCTGAACATCATGGCAGCCAAAAAGTGACCTGACTTTCGGAGGTGTTCAGTCCCAGATTCCATTGACTTCACTAGAATTTGCAGCTGTTCCACACCTCTACAAATTGGGCTAAATTTTATTTATGTACCTAAATATGCAGTTAGGTGCCAAACTCCCCTGGAACATTAATGTGAACATACAGATGATTGGAAAAAAATTTATTCCCTCAACAGAAATAGGATAATCCTATTACATGGTATAAGCAAGTGGAGTTTCCAGCACTATAGACTATATGTAATCTGGATTTATAGTTTTCTTTTATTGGTAACACAAATTACATAACATAAAACATACTCTTAGCACATTCTTTAACTTCCCTCCATTAGCCTAGTCTCTAGGTTTCTCTCCCACAGAGAGACACTTCAGAGCTCCTATGCCTCATTTGTGTTAATGAGTTTCACCTTCCAGTATGAGTAAGCTATAATCACTTACACATGGGTCTCACACCTGTATGTAGATGGCTTCCCAGAACAGTCCCTTATCCTGATGCAAGATCCTAGAAACTGTCATCCTCACACACAGAAAGTTACTCTTCTGAATCAGCTACCCAGTCCCAAAGGTACATTTTTACCAACTTCTTCAGGGAAATTTTTAATCAGCTAGTGGTGCTATATTTATAAGAAACGTCACCAAGAGCCCTAAAGAGAGAAGCTGCATTGGAAAATAATCCCAATAAGAATATTTAGGTTGTGTTACTATAAATAGTGAATACCTTGGGTTAATCACAAGTTTTCCAGTGTCTTCTGTCTCTAATTCTTTGCATGGGCAATATATCCAAATGTAGGGAATTCATGGCTAAATATATGTGGGATTTATTAAAGATAAAATATATTGTATAGTCTCACAGAAAAGAAGGAAATTCTGTGTCCTGATTTCATGATTTATTGCTAGCCTTTCATGTAGAAATGACCCTAAAACCAGATACTGGAAAGATGTCTGGGAAAGAAGTGGATGAGAGATCAAATGGACTGTATAGTTTTTTACTTCATATGGTGGTAATCTCCTGTCTGTTGAACCCGTGGTGTTGGAAGAATGTGAGGGTGGAGTGTGTCTCATTTTCCCTGTCTCTGCCTTCAGTGATGTGTTGTTACAACTTCTGAAAGGGAAAAAGGATAGTATGCGCTCAGAGAGAGAAAGAAAATTCAGAAGAAATGTCAAACTAATGGGAAAATAAGCATAGCATTATTTGTGTATATTACAAAGAAAGGATCAAACTTTCAAATGGATGAAAGCTGAGGCAGCCATGACTCAAAGCTTGAACAGAAACCAATATGTGCACTTAGTTGTTTAATAGCATGCATTGTAGATACTCAGCAAATTTTCCGCTTTTCATAAGAAATATGTGCTTGTGTACACAAAAAGAGGTACCCATACATTTATTTTCATATGGACTTTAGTCTCCACCATTTTGTAAATGTGTCCTAACAAGGTATTGAACTTTAGATAAATAAAAGCAGACTCCCCCCCCCTCCAAATATTCATGTACTGAGTTACATAAACAAAAACTTTGCATGTGGCAGAGTCAAAAGGGAGAAATGCCTCAAGTTGATCTAAGAAGTCAGAGAAAAGGACATTGCTGGGAGCTGGGGAAAAATGTGGATTTGTTTTAATTAGCATTTTGCTTAAGGTCATGTCATGCTTTCTCAATTATGTCTTTGGTGTGAAGAGGCCTCTTTCTTCTTATGTATGTTTTCCATAATTTACATGGAAAGGATTCAGTTCTTTTCCAGAGGAAAGTGATGTCATGTATTGTTATGTCTTTAGTCAGGGAAATGTGTTTGTTTCTTTCCAAATCTCACTGACAATACAGTATCTATGATCAAGCACACACATGTAACACCATTTTTAAATTCTGCTTTTTTGTTTTTCCCCTGGAAATTGTCCCATTGTAGGGCATTAGAATAACTAACTCTTTGGTGTGTCAAACTCTGCTTGAAGTTTCAATAGAAACAGAAATAGCAGTGTGTTTCTCTGTTACCTTAGTCACCTTTCATTGCATGTTTCAGCAGCTCTAAAGAGTTTGACATTTGCCACATCTGGTGGGTTTTTTCATTAAGGTAACCTTTCATGTTTTGTTTGTTTGTTTAAACAATATTTCACTTTCTTTGAGTATATGTGCTCCAAATCAGGTATCTTTGTTCTATAGCAGAAAAGAATATGCTTAAGGACTACAGGCAGTCCCCGGGTTACATGGATCTGACTTACATCGGATCCCTACTTACAAACGGGGTGAGGCAACTCCGCACTAGCTGCTTCCCCTCAGCAGACCAGGGAGACGCGAAGCGGCTTTTCTCAGCAGACACTTCAGCTTGAGAATAAAGGACTGAGGGAAGTGAGGTGTGGGAGAATAAAACTGAGCTCTGGAGAAATGTTTGGCTAGCGTTTCCCCTACAATATGTACCAGTTTCGACTTACATACAAATTCAACTTAAGAACAAACCTACAGTCCCTATCTTGTACGTAACCCGGGGACTGCCTGTACATATATGATTGTTGAGACTTTCCTGATAAATATTTGTCTCCATTACTAAACTACAAACCTCTTTAGACTGCTATACATAGAATGAATTCCTATAATAACACTCTTATGCAAAAACTAATGCTAAAGAAAAAATAGCAACAATAGAAACAAATATCTAACTCAGAAAGAAACACAGTAGGATTATGGTACCCTTCTTCACAAATATTCCTCATATCTTAGACAAGCAATGTGACGGTGCCTATAAGCAGCTGTTGGTAATAGGTTACTAAACATTGCAGCTCTTTGAGTAGCCCCAAACTAACAAAGTTCATGTTGTGAAAAATGAAATACAAATCAGAGGCAAAGGAATAGGAGATTCTTCAACTATTTCAGCTAATATCACTTATTCATAAGTATGATGATCGTTATAGTCTTTTACATGAACAATAAGTGGAAGAAACCATTCTTCAGTCAATGCAATAAGGTCCCCCAAAAACGTATCCATTTTAAATACAGATTCAAAGCAATCTTATTACCAGGTATTACAAGAATGAAATAAGTCATAAATGAATGTTTATGTCAAATGACATATCTGGGGGTGATGAAGGTGGGAGGTATTCTTTTTGTTTGCTATATGGTGGACGTGATTTGACATGTATAGAAGAAGGATGATCTCATGTATAACTGGACTGGAATTCAGGGAGAGGGGGTCTGGGTTCAACTTCTGGGTCTGTCACAAATGTCCTGTATGGGCTTGGATAAGCTAGGCTCTGTGCCTCAGTTCCCCATCTGTAAAATGGGGATAATTTTTCTTTACCTCATAGGACTGTTATGAAGATAAGGATCATTGAGGTGGTAGTGAGATTTTCCTTCTAAGTATTGGCCTTGTCTGCTCAATGTCCCATACTGTACTATCGCCTCTCCTTAGGGCTACTGTTGTTCATCCCATCTTGAAATGCACTGAATTGTTTGAAAGTACCGAGTCAAGCCACCCAAGCTCATCAACTGGTGAGGGAAATTGATGGGGCTGCAATGCCAGTAGCAAGGAAGGGAAACACTTGCAAGGGAGCTTCTTTTTCTGGGAGTCTCTGGCACCTATTGGCCTGTTGGGAGAAAAGGGTGCTGAGTGGCCAGCATTCCCCAGCTCTCAAGATTTAGACCAGAACCTCTTTCAGCTCCATTCTAGCAGCTCACCCTATACATCTGACTTAGGAATAGGAGCATGGCCTGACAGATGTTGCAGGTCAAGTCATTCTTCTGTTTAGGTGGTCAGGATATAATTTTTTTCCCATAGGCTAATTGACAGAAGACAAGTTTTTTTGCTTTCCTTGCACCTTCAAACTAGCGAGCTAAGTAGGATCACACTTAGTACCTAACTGAGGTGGTGGTGGTAGTCATTCGTTGCAACTTGTGGCCAGTTTCCAGCTTCTTGTGGTTAAGAGAATAAAATGAACAGTTTCCAGAGGGAAACAAACATCGGATGTTAAGTGACAGGTCTTCGTTTATGTGATAAGCCGAGATCTTGTGGCCTTTGTGGGCCACAGTCCCCACCCAGCTGCACCCCTTTTCCCCCTAATTGTGGGAAATTGGCTACAGCTGAGTCATAGATGGTAAGCTGAGGAGAGCCAGCCTGTGTTAAGGTTAACGTGGCAAGGGGCCTTATAATGCCCTCCATTAGAGCCTGGCAACCCCAGCATTAGAACCATGGAATAGGAGTTAGGCCTGTCACTTAATTCCCTGCATGTGTTTGTCCTGCATGTGTGGCCGCATTTCTTCCTGCTTCTCCTGAGGAGGCTTGGGCCGGCTCGGGTCACCTGGCCACCTCCCTTCCCGCTGCTTGGGGGCTGGGCAGGATGGAGTCACATAGCCACCTCCCTCCCCACTGCTTTGGGGATGCTGGGGTGCGCATTTCCCCTCCCTGTGGTGGGGGGAGGTGCGCGCACACTCCGCATGCTGCTCTTCCTCCTCCCCTCCCTGTGGTGGAGGTGGGCCCTCAGCAGAGGGGGCAGGGCTGTAGGTGGGGCTGGAGGCCTGCCTCCCCCAGCCCCAGCTGCACCAACCGCCCATGGGCATAAAGCAAGGAGTTCCTCTCTGGCAAAAGAACCCACTGAGACCTGACATTTGGAAAACATACCCATGAGGAGAGACTGAGGGAAAGATCACAGATCCAGATTGCCACTAATTTGTCACAAAGGATGGGTTGGAGGAGCCCTGGCCTGGTGGGAAGGAGATCCTTGGAGATCCTAGATATTGAAATGAGATGAGCTGCATTTGGTTTTTGCTTCCATCGCCAAGTCTACGCTGCCACTTTACTGCACTGAAACTTTCTGGCTCAGGATATGAAAAAACCCTCCCTCAAGTGCAGCAGTTACAGTGCTGTAAAGCGCTAGTGTAAATGGGCCTCCCAGTGCGGCGGCTACACCCTTTGTGGAGGTGGTTTACATAGAGGCTGGGATATCTGTCTCCCAGCACTCTTGTTGTGGCCACACTTTTACTTGAAAGTATTGCTGTACTTTAATTTTAGCCGGGTACTTGAAGTGCCTTTCTGTTGTAATGAAAAGAAAGCAACAGAGCCAGTGGAAAGGATTCAAGGTTTGACTTTGAGAGCTGACATTGCTTTCTTGGTGTTATGCAATGGTCACATTGGTCTCTTGTAATACATCTGAAGTTAACAGTCAAATTTGCAGTGACTGATGTGGCTCACTGACTGGAGCAGTCTCAGCTCTCAGTATTTCACTTGAGTATTAGTGGAGCATGTTTCAGCAGTATGATTTTTTTACTCTGTTTTTCCCAAATGCTAGCCTCTCTTTTGATTTTGCTTTGACACAGAGGATTTATAATCAAATGATTGTTTTATTTAATGTAATTATATCTTTGCACTATATATTCACACTTACACAGAATTATAATATCCATTTACCTACTTCTCATTCAGCAACATTAAAACCTGCTTACAGCATGGGTTTGTTTTTAAAATGAAGCTGAACTCTTCTACATGATATATTTTAATGTATCATCCATCTTGACCTGTGATTCTGAATAGCAAGAGGTCAGAGAGTTTACTATCACTTACTCTAAAAATGATTCGATCTCAAATCATTGATACTGGGAGTCAACCAAAGAGATGCAGATGAGCTGTGATCCTGACAGAGGTATTATGGTTCAGACTTCTGTATAAAGACAAGTAAGATCAAATTTACAAAAGTGTCTTTTAAATCTTGCTCCCACATTGTGTGTCTTTCTATTCACGTTCCATGTGAAGATGGCCATTTGCATGTATTTGGGAGGGGGAGAGGAGATTCATGCACATGAAGTTGTGCTTACCTGTACCACGTTTCTAGGTGCAAGTTTATAGGCCTACCCGCTGCAGAATATTGGGCCCTAAGAAGCAGCAGGAAGGAAATAAGCTGTTACAAAAACTTGTTGGGCTGTACCAAACCCGCAGAACTGGAAAACTAAAATTTAAAGACGTTCCAATCTTGTAAAATTGGCATTTATGTGTAATGTTCTGTGCATTGCGAATCTGATGGAAGTTTATTTGTTACCTGTTTTAACAAGTACCACACCGTGCTTTAACAGGTGAGTTAAGCGACGAAATTTTTTTAAGTCCATTTTTAAAACCATTTTCAGCATACCACAGTTCATCAGTGTGAGCAAGGAAGCCTTATTTCTTTGTGCACTGGATCTTTGTAGCTGACTTTTGTGATTTGTTTTGGAGTTAAGTCAGAACTTTTTGTACCATGCAAAGGTTAATAACTCAGAACAGCCATTTGCAGAGCAAAAGAATCTGGTCTTGCTATTTCATGAGAACAGAGAGGAGATAATTAACAGCATATTGTGCAATCAACTTGTTTTGTATTGTGTTGTTACAGCAGCACTATACTGGACTGGCTCTTTGCAATGTTTTGTGATACGAGACCTACAAGATGCTTTTTATCTAGTCTCAGGATAATCATTGTTGCTAACCATGCTAGTAATAGTACCAGCCCTGATGTGGATTGTCCTCAGACATTTTCATAAAGTTAAAGTTATAATTAAGATAATCCAACAGACTTTATCCCAGGAGCCTTGAAGTAGCTGCAGAGGAATTTGTCCTACAATATCACCTAGATTTTCAGGAAAGCGTTGAAAATTTCCAACTCATATTGCAGAGGAGTATCATCTAGCCAACAGCAGAACTATTATTTTTGCTCTTCTCTCTTTGGTCACCTGACAAGGTATTTACAAATGACACTTACCTGAGACATTTAAGATCTTATCTTCAAACAGAAAGACTCAAAAAGTACCTGCAAAATATCCAGTGGTTTGAGGATGCAATTGCATCGTGGTATATGCAATTATCTCTTGGAGCTTATGCATGCATTTTGTAGAAGCAACTTAGGTTTCTGGTTTCTGCTGGAGTAGACTCTATTAGAGGGCCCTGGAGCAAGTGAGTCAATTTAAAGTTGTCCTGTCCCAGGAACAGTCCTTAAGACCTTTACCATAACGTTACTTATGCCTTACATTATGTAGCCTATCATTATTCAAATGACATGACACCATCAGACTACATTAAGTTGCCTAGTTGCTTAGCATATGTTTTGGAAGAAGACAGATGTTAACCTACAGTATATACAAACAAATTGTGTATACAGGAAAAACAGCATGGAATGGCTGATTAGGAAAGCATGGGTTTCATTGTTTCAAGTGCTGCATTTACACTGTTAATTCTAACATTCTGGCCATGAGGGTTCTTTTCCAGAGATTTTTGTGGGAAGCGAGAAATGTTTATACAATGAAAAACAAGCACTGCCTCTTAATGTAGCAACGAAAGTGCAGCCCACATTAATGAAGACCAGATATTCTCAGAGAGAAATGCACAAAAGGTCTGTCAAAGGAACATATTTATTGTGAAGTAGATCCGGTCATTCACTGTCGGAACCCTTTGCAGAGATTTATAGGCTATGTCTACACTCACGGCTTCTTGCATCAAATATGCAAATGAGGCTAAGCGTGGAATATCGCCAAGCCTCATTTGCATAACTAGTGAGCCACCAATTTGCAGAAGAGGCTCTTGCGCCAGAAGGAGCTGCCATACACTGCCCCTTCTTGCGCAAAAAAAAAAAAGCCTCTTGTGCAATGCTATTACGCCAATTAATTTCAGGAATAACGGCATTGCGTAAGAGGGTTTTTCTTGCGCAAGAAGGGCAGTGTAGACAGCTCCTTCAGGCGCAAGAGCCTCTTCTGCAAAAATGGTGGCTCACTAGGTATGCAAATGAGGCTCCGTGATATTCCACGCTTCGCCTCATTTGCATATTCTGATGCAAGAAGCCACGAGTGTAGACATAGCCATATTGTAAATACTAGAATGGTAATAGAGCCGCAATTCATGCTGATTGCTGGGCTGGTTATGAGGTTGATCCCATTCAGCTCACTTTTTAAATTAAATGTGTACAGTCCACAGTAATGACTCAAGCCCCAAATCAGTAAAGCATTTCATCACATGGTTAATGTAAGCCATGTGATGATGTCCATCCTATTCAGCAAAGCACTTAAGCACATGCTTATGCCTCACTGACTGCAGGCATTAGCACTTTACTGAAGTGGTGTCTATGTCTAGCCTATGGCATTTATAGTAGCTACACTCTTAAGTAGTGAGGACTATGGAGCTGCACTGTCATTGCTCTATCTTCTTCCTCTCCCGCCCCACAACATGCAGTGGGAGTACACAATGGACACTGCAATAGCCCAGCCTGCGTCAAATGGCAAATATTTCCCCGCAGTGATACACCATGAATGCCATGTTATGCTTAGAGCCCTGCAAATCTGCAGACCTCCACTTTTTATCTGTGGATATCCGTATCAATGGGTATGGATGTGAATATCCACAGCTTATTTATGGAGATGCGGATGCAGATACCAATTTTGTATCCATATAGGGTGCTAGCTATACTTTTCTGACACTCACTACAGTTTTCAAACACAAAACACAATTTTTTTCACCACAGTGCAGTTTAGTTAAGTAGTTGAATACTATGTGCTTTTTAACCATTCTCTTGCTTCTGGACAAGATTTTTGTTGTCAAAATAGGAAAGCCAAATTAATACATTCTATACTTCTTCACTCCTTTGCAATATTCCAGTGTATTAACAATTAACCGGCATCATCATTCAGTAAATCTTATTTTTTTTCCCACTGAAATAGGCAATCAGACTATCAATGTTGTGGTCTTTCAATTAATAACATATATCTGCCTTTGCTTATCTGGGTCTAAGTCCTGTCAAAAAATACTCTCCTTCTTTCTCTGTTGTTGGTTGTTTTTTTTTTTTAGCATCACTATTTTCTTTCCCAAATAAGGAAGCCATAGCCACAGAGCAAGACTGCCAAACTTGAGCTTTTCAGAACTGCAAATATGAAGCAGGATGCTATCTGTTTTTTTATGATGCCTTTCCTCTCTTGCAGCAAATTGTTCTGTTATTTCTATAATCCTCAGCCAGTCATTTGGCCTGCCTGCCTACATCCTTTCTCCATACTCCTGATACAGTCCTGCTGTGTAAACAAAGGACAGACGTGGTGCTGGTTCCAGCTGAACGTGAATCAAAACAGTCGAGTGTATAAATTTTACCCCCGAGTGGACCACTTTTCAAGAAATAGGAGATACCTTGCTTGATATACAGAAACAGTGATTATCTTCCCACACAGTTCATGATGAACTCTAAAACAAAACTGATTTTTTTTTCATTTTGCTGTAATTCAAATAAAATAGTTTCCAGAGATTTCAGTTAGGATTAGTCTCCTTGTGCTAGATGCTGGATAGTCCCTGAAGAATTTGAAGTCTAATTTAAGAAAAGACATATGTGGATGTATCAAATAATTGGCACTAACTGGATAGAGACTAGGAGGGCAGTGAAAGGAACATGTGGTGACTTAGAATAACAATGCTAAACTGGACTCTGGGAAATTGATTGTGCTGTAACAGCATCCACATGAGACATTATTGCAAGGCAATCTGGTGCACTGTGGATTCACATTCCGGTTTGCCACATAGACAAGACTTTAAACTTTAGTTCTCAAGAATAACAAATAAAGTATGTGTGACAAGTAATATCTTAGCCGGTCAAAAACAGATCAGAGTACACTTAATGGGAAGGGTTGCAAGTGCATTGAAGGACAGGATTAAAAATCAAAATGATCTTGACGGATGAGAGAAAAGGTCTCAAATACTATGAAGTTCATTTAGGAAAAATTGCAAAGTACTCTACTTAGAACAGAATAATCAGTTGCACACATACAAAAAGAGAAATGACTGCCTAGGGAGGAGTACTACAGAAAGGTATCTGGGGATTATATGGGTCACAAACTAAATATGAGTCACCAGTATAATACTATTGGGAAAGAAAAGCAAAGATCACTCTGGGATGTGTTAGCAATAGTTTTTTTTATGCAAGGCATATGAAGTAATTCTTCCACTCTGTGCTGATAAGGCCTCAGCTGGAGTACTATGTCCAGTTCTGGGCACATGCTTTGGGAAGATGTGGACAAAGAGAAGAAAGTCCAGAAGAGAGTAACAAAAATGACTGAAAGTCTAGAAAACATGACCTATGAGAAATGATTGGGAAAAAATGGATTTGTTTAGTCTGGAGAAGAGAAGACTGAGGTGGAATGTGCTAACAGTCTTACAGTATGTAAAAGATTGTTATTAAGAGTGATTATTCTCCTGAGAACAAGACAAGAAGTAATTGATTTAAATTGTGGCAAGGGAGATTCAGGATAGCTATTAAGAAAAACTGACTAACTAAAGGTAGTTAAGCATTGGTAATTAGTTATGGAGGATATGGAAACTCTGTCATTGGAGGGTTTTAAGTAAAGAATAGACAAACAACTATCTAGATAATTCTTAGACCTTTCTCAGAGCAAGGACTGAATTAGATGGCCCGCTGAGGGCCCTACATTTCTATGGTATATGTTTCAGTAGTGAATGTAGAATTAATCTTCAGAATTATCCAACAGAAATCATCGAGAACAGTTGGAAAGGTATCAACAATGCATGAATGCACAGTCCCTACAATGATCATTAAATAGTTCAGTTTTTGGAATATGTACAACTTCTGGAATATTTCCAATCTTCTATAATTTAGACCCAAATACTTTTACCAGACCTATGTACTGCTCTTCAACAAGTAGCTGATATAAAGTATTGCCTGGACTGAAATAAATGATTTTTTGGGATCCTCCCTCATTAATAATAAAGGATCAGAGTCTTGGTTTACCTAAATCTGCATACACTTTTATCAAGTGCAATGATGTTTCACAAATTTACTCCAACAGAGGATCTGGTGCAAAACTTTTAGATGTGGGTTGAGCAATGCAGATCTAGAAAGAACGAGATTTGAGAGAGATCCATAATGCTAACAGAACATAATTTGGAGATTTGCTTTTGATCTGCTTGCACTCAAAAGTCCACAGGCAGTACTGGGATTAGACCATGGATCTACTTGATGACAGGAGGGAGCACTCGAAAAACCAGAGAAATTAGAAATGGGAAGAAACCTGAGTAAATAAAGCCAGTGGCTAAATCACAAATAAGAGAGCTAGGCTTTTAAGAGCTGAACTAATTGCATCCATTCCTCAAACAAGAATGAATCTGAGCATGAAAATGGGAAAAATTGACAAAATCTGTATGAAATGAATCCAGAATATCAATACAACCTATTAACAGCCATGTGATAAAACTAATCAATAGGCAGTAAGGCACAGCTGCTGAACAGTGTACTTAATACCATCAGTAGTCAATGGGGAAAACACAGAGAGACTAGTAGTTTGGAGGCATAGGGAAAAACAAATATGAAATAAAACAAAGAAATAGCAATAAGGTAACATCAATAGTCTCAGGCTGAAGTGCAGCTCACATGCAAATTTAACCACGAGTGTATGGGTGATAATGTAGGAGAGGAAAGTCACTGTCCAAAATAGTAATTAACAGAAAATGAAGCAGGAGACAACACAACAGTAGTCGTGGTTGACTATTAAAAAGAGCTCCCCATTGGCTTAACGCTGATACCATAGAAGTCAATGGTAAAACTCGTCCTCCCTTCCATGGGAGCAGAGAGGTGTTAAACTAATGCTGAGCTGTACTGAAAATCTTACTCTCATTTTCTGGTACATATTACAACAGTAATGTTCTCTCTTTCTTTGCAAAGGCATATGAGGAATGTCTTCAGCAAATTCAAAGGGGCTGGATTGCAGAGTTATGGATTTCAAACACTTTCCAGCAATGCTTCCAAGAAGGTACTCTGTATTTTTGCCAAATATTTTGCAAATCTTTTTACAAGAGGTGGGTGTCACATCTGAGAGATGCATAGCTCGTGTTTCTATTCTAAGAGTTTATCCTAGTGCTGGAGGCATTCCCCAGACTGAAAATGGCTTCCGTTCAGGGTGGCAGCACACAGTGAGAAAAATGCTTTCTTCTACCAATGTATGCTTATGTAGAGGATTCTTATATATGAGTCTCTGTGCTGCTGACAGGACTGTTCACTCCTGCTCCCCCTCACATGCAGAGCTCCTGGTCCCCGTACAGCCAAAAAGAGAGCAGGTTAGGTACAGCCCCAACCAATCTGTGGGATGAGTCTATTATAATGAATGAACAGTCTGCTACATCCTAATAGGGTGAAGGCATCCAAGAAACACTATTAAAAAGAGCTCCCCAGCTTTGGGTTTTTTTATTTTTAAAGGTGCTGAGCGTAGCAATAGAATGTGAGTGATCTCTAGAAATCTGACCATTAATGTCTCTGGAGGCCCTATTGGGCCCCCAGATTGCACTGTAGCAACCTATAAGGGGATGGGGGTGGGGGGAGGAGGGAGGTTAAAACGCTAGATGCAGTTGCAGCATCTCTGTAAAAAAAAGTTCTCAATAAAAAATAGTTTAGTTTTACAAGCATTATAAGTCCTTTCATATTATTATCCAGTACACAGTATGTAAAAATAGTCTGGCCTGTAATCCCGAGTAAGAAACTTTAAACAAAAAAACGACTTTAGGTTTCTTATGTTTTTCCATTACCCCCTTTCTCCCAATTTCTTTAAGACTGAGTGGTAGTGTGATTTTTACTTGCCCTTCTGGGACAGCTTCACCATAGAAATAACAGTGGTTTTTAAAAGAATACTTTGTTTACAGACTTCTTCTTTGTGATACACTTCAGTTCCACCAGCTTGGAGACAGAAAAATCCCAGAAGGCTTTAAAACAGTTGTAAAAATATGAGCCTCCATTTCTCATTACCAGAAGACTACAATGAGATTCATGTCTTTAGGTTCCCTCAGAACAACCCATTATTTAGTTTGGAGTCAGTTTATAATTTTTTTTCACTCATTTAGATTTATGTTTAGCTCTAACATTAACCGTCTGTGCAAGACCAATTAATGGTTTCAGCATTTTGTGCTGACAGAACACCCAATGTGTGAAATAGCAGCCTTGATTCTTCTGATACACAGCTGGCTGGCGAAAGCTGCTAAACTTAGCCAGGCTTATCACAGTGCTAGCAATGGAGAGTGTGGCATTTCTGTGACAGGAAGCCAGCACCATACACTCTAGACATGCCATTCATCACTCTCCTTTACAAGGACTGAATTGGCATTCCTATACTTATCGGTCAAAATCAGTTCTTGGAAAGTGTCATCTGCACAAAATCACTGTAATCATTTGGCATGATAGCCACTGAATTCATCATGTCCTGATCGCTTAGACTGACTCTTTGCAAATGAAGAGAAGAAACAGAGATAAAGTAAGGCAGAGGTAATTCACAGAATTAGTTCCCATAGAGTTGGACAGCTCTAACACTGCATGTCACTGTGACCTGATTTCCACTTGACGCATTCAAAATGAACCTTGAAATAAAAAGAGCCTACAGCATATGGAAAACACTGAAATCAATGAGATTTGAAGGTGCTTAGCACACTGCTGGATAAGGCCCTTCTATTTGGGTGACTAGGATTCCAAATGCAAACATTAATATTATGCTGTGTTAACTGTAAAAGAAATGATTAAATGAATCTTGAATTCTGGAAGGTTTGGGCAAGTTAAGTTCTGTTTTTTGCATGAAATTCACTGTCCATAAACTTACAAATTTAATACCCAAATTAAAATAAAGCGAGTCTGAGGACCTACTTGGGCAGTTGCACATATGCATAATTTTAAGTACAAGTAGTTCTATTGCAAAGATATGTCTGAAGTGTGTGTGTAAATTGACTATGTATGTACATACATATTTGCAAAATGGGACTAATGTATCATAGCTTGCCTAGTAAGTACCGGGAGAGGCAAATCTGAACTCTCCAGTGCTCTTAATTTTAAAAATCATAATACGATTTCTTCTTCCAGTTGGGCCAGATAAAATCACCTTCAGCCTCTTTGGATCTGGCTGAATAATGGAAAAATGTATTTGAATAATTATCTGGTGGAAAAATATGCCCAAAATCACAGTCAGTATTTGCAACAAATTATTTGACAAGCTCCACTCCTGTTGTTATGGTATTGTCACTCTTACATGTGTGCTAGAACCAAGAAATTCAGAGATGAACACAGAAGAAAAATATAATGGAAAAGTGAAAAATAACTGTGACTTATAACGTCTTCAAAGATTCAGTTTGAGTTTAGGTTGAAGGCTTAGGAGGGATTCTTATCTTATCCAAAGCAGTTTTCCCTCCTTAGTGCTCACTTCTGAAGCTTGCATTGTACTATTAAACCATAGTTTCCTCTTACCTCCCCCACAAAAAAGAAATGAAGTTAATTGATGAATCACTAAATAGAGCCAAGTCTAATTCACTCAGAGTGGATTAGACTTGCTTAGACTTGCTATGAGGGGGTGAACATCCTCCCCTGGGGAAGGAGTTGGCTGCCTGTTGCACAAAGGCTGTCTCAGGACTATCCACAAGAGAGGCACTGGTGCCAGCTACAAAGGTCACTGCTTATTTGCCCCCTGGCTGAAAGAAAAATCATAACCAGAGAGAAAAAATGAACTGCAGAGGAGATGATGATGTATAGGCAGTGGACAAAAATGTGAGCTGTCATTGGGCTGTGAGGGAAGAAGAAGGATAAACTTGACAAATGGGGAAATGCATAAAACAGCATGAGTCCTGATCATTAGCGAGTCCCAATCATCAGTCAATTGATGGGTTGATTACCATGAAGATTTTTTTTTAAAGAAAGACTTCTAAAGTCTCCTCAAAATAAAAACCATATCCCCCCCATACTTGCTCAATTGCTATGCTGGAATGTTATCAAAATTGTCCAGATTACAGGTCCTATCCTAATATTGCCTCACTCCATCATATTAGAGGGCTAGATTCTCTTGTACAGTTAGCCCCCTTTACACCATTCTGGCTAGGTAGAGAGGCTTAAAATGGGATTGTCCTGCCAACAGAGGGAGATAAAGGGGGCAACTGCACAGGGGCCCAGCAATTCAAAGGGGCCTGGAGCTCAGCCGCTGTTGTAGTAGCAGCGGCAGCAGCCAGGATCTCCAGACGTCTTTAAAGTGCTGCAGGAGTGCCGCTTCATGTGGATCTGAGGGGAGGCCCAGCACTGTGCTCTGGGTCATACTAAGGGCTGACTGCCCTTGGCTCCAGCCTGTCAACTCAAGGCTCTACCCCTTCCAGGGCATGGAGGCAAGCCCCCCACACCTTGCCCCTGGACTTGCGGTGGCTGTTGGCCCCGCCGGAGGGGAGTATATTCCATATTCATTACCAGAGCTGAATATAAAAAATGTAGTATGCTCTTGCAGAGCCACAGTCCCCCAAACCAGACCCAGTATCTGGTTTGGGGAGGCTGACAGGTAAAGTTCACAAGTCAATAGGCAGAGAGAACAGCTATAGTGAGTGAAGCTGGGCAGATGTGTTTGCTTATAAGTAGGTGGTTGGGGGCTCAAGCTGTTGTCATGACAGAAGAACAGTTTTGTGAGGAGAGTTCATGTGGCCCTGGAGACAGTGAGCCTTACTTTTACAGTGGGGGATTGGCGCAGGTAAAACATAATAGCCCAACAAAACAAGGCCTATGTAGGGAGACACTGGAAAGAAGAGGAAATAGATTACAACAACAGGGTGCACCTGCTACAAGACAAAGGGAGCCAGTGCCCACCAGTGAAAAATTATTGAAAAAAGATCAGAGTAACTGATTAAGTCATTTGGGGGATTTGTCTTTCAGAGTTGGAAGAAAGAGCCAGGAGAGAAAGTGATGGGACTGAGTGGAAGGAGGATCATTAAACAAGTCTGAGCATAGAAAAAAAGAAAGCAGGTGGGCTTTCTGTACCTCTGCAAGGGACTTGGAGATATTAGGCTGAAATAATTCTTATTATTTATGGCATGGGCAAAATATGGGTGATCCTTGTGAGAAGTTTGAAGTGAGGAGTTTGAGACCTGAGGCCAGCAGGAGCCAAACTGCTCCCATGGTACAGATAAAAACTAGTGGCAGCATTAACCAGATAGGTAGGGTTTGCTGAGAATTTTCCTAGGCCAAGAACCAACCTACTGCAGTGACTTGGTGCTGAATGGGACCTCTGAAAATGGTATGTGAAATTATGCTTTAAGAGGCAGCATTAGTGACAGCTGGGCTATGTGTTTTGAAAAGCCATATGAATCTGTCTCCAAGAGTAAGAGGCACATGTGTCTTTTAAAATATTGTTTACTGGGTTAGGAAACAACTGTTGTTTCTACTGCTCTGGGCTGGTTTATGTTAAAGGTTATAAAGAATTTGCAGTGTAATCAATGCTGCCCTTTGGAAAGAAAATATGCTGGAAAAACTGAAGAGCTGTGTTGTTGTTGTACTGAAGGCAAATCCCGTAGGCCACAGCTGTGGATCTAACTAAATGTCAGCTGTAAAATGTGTTTTACCTGATGCTTTTTATTGCTAATCTAATGTTGAATTACAAAAAGAGATTTAGCCCTGTATTTCCATATCCTTAGACCAGAGCCAATCAAGACAGAAGGGCCAGGTGCTGGCAGTGTATTGGGGATGGGACAAAAGGAATTTTCTTTGGCCATCTGCCTAGTGGCTGTGGAGCTCCATGGCTTCCAATGTCCTGATGCACTCTTTGTAGTCACTGAAGGCTGGGAATGGATCCTCTGGACCTGGCTTCACCTTCTAACTAAGCCTACCCGGATTATCACCTGCATGAATTCCCAATGAGGTAGCACACCCTCTGGACAGTCTCTTTAAATCCTTCCCCACAATAGGATTGCAGAACCATTCTTGTTCTGTGGTCGAGGGACAAGCTGCAGAGGAAAAGGCAGGATTTGCCATTTGTGTGGCACTTGCCTGCAGTTATCGTGGTGGTGAATATTTTCCTTTTAAAGATTTTCTGTAAGTTATTTTCTTTCCTAGCTGCTTTAGGCCCATCTTTTCACCTAGAAACAACCTTTTGACAGCTGTCATGGCCTGTTACTTTTGTCAGTTTAATCTTTGTGTTATTAAAAGATTAAATGAGACACAAATCCCCTTGGGACCACAGTGCTCCATGGTGTTTTCTTTTGGGTATTGGCCGGAGATGATTATGGAACTAAGAGACTATGGATACTGAGACAGTGAGGTGATTTGGGAAGTCTGTGAGAGTGAGGCACAGCAGTCATGCTGAGAAATGGAAGCAGCTGGATATGCAGTCAGTGTTGGCAAGGATATTCAGAAGTGTTTTGGCAGTGATATTTAGACGTGGTGGTAGATGAACTATGGCACACACGTCCCATGTAAATATAGAAATGACACATTCTTGTGCTTTACTCTAAGGGTCTCCTCAGTTCTCGACTTTTGAAGCATGGTCTCCACATGTGATTGTCTAAGAGTACACAATTCTAAGTGAGTAAGTGTCAGTCAGAACACATCAATGTAGAATTCAGTATCCTAATTTAGATGCTACATGTATCAAATAGGCCTAAGGCCAAAAAGAAGAAAAAAGTCCTTACACAATAAGGCTGTGTCTAGACTGCAGGGTTTTTTCGAAAAAAGTAGCCTTTTTTTGAAAAAACTTCACCTGCATCTAGACTACAGCCGTGTTCTTTCAAAATTAAATCGAAAGATTTAATTTTCTTTCGACGGCGGTACTCCTCATTTCATGAAGAAGAATGCCTTTTTTCGAAAGTGCTCTTTCGAAAAAAGGCGTTCTTGAATGCAAACAGGGCTTTTTCGAAAGAGAGCATCTAGACTGCCTGGGTGCTCTCTTTTGAAAAAGCGGCTTGCTTTTTCGAAAGTACTGCTTGCAGTCTAGACGCTCTTTCGAAAGAGGCTTGCAGTCTAGACATAGCCTAAGTGTAAACAGAAGTCCCACAGTCCCACAGGTCAGGTGATTAGAGAAGGCCAGAGAATCCTTTAGCAAGGGTTGATTTTCCACTATGAGTTTGAGACTCTGAGACGGGCCCAGGAGCAAAATAAACAAGGCTTTTCCTTTTAAAACTTGATTGTGAACTTTTAAAGAGAAATGTTTGCCACTAGCACAGCCCAATGACATTCTTTTGTGGTATAAATACTTTCTGTTTTAACAGATACATTGGATTCTTTTGCTGAGTTCAGATTTTTCAGATGAATGGACACAGTTATATGTAGAAATAAATATGTTCATGTTAACATCCCAAATATTAACTGAATACAGGTCCAAACCAAAAATTCTCTGAGGCATCTCTATAGGTACCTTCAGGGCATTTCTATAGGTATCTTTCCCGCAGGCATTCTCTGATTTCCTGGGGATCTTTCAACATTAGCTAGGAGATGAATAAAAGAAGCATGAGGAATATATTGCCCTGTGTGCGTCTTCCTTCACATGCCAGATCCATAATAATCTACTGATGTGTGAGGCAGGATATCAGAGTTTCTTCACACATCACTTGGGGACTACTCTGTAGGCTACAATATACAATAATACAGAGAAGAATAAATGTTTTGTGCTTCCAAAACTTATGTTAAATCTATGCATCTTTCTGGAGTTTATGAATGACACAATTCTTTGTTGTAAGTAAAGCTTTTGCCTTGCTGAGGCCGGGGGAAGGGGGGGAGTCTCAAAGGGTTAGCCGTGTTAGTCTGTAACTTTAAAAATGAGTAGTCCTTTGGCACCTTGGAGACACACACACACACACACACATATATATAGCATCATGAGCTTTCATGGGCAAAACCCACTTCTTCAGATAAGCTTGAGTAGAGAAAAAAGTCATTGGTGAGACTGTCTGAGGAGTCCAAATTATGCTTCACAGGGTTTTCCAAATCTGATTTAATATCTGTACAAATTGGATGAAGCTGGAATACCTACTGCGTTTTTGCTATCTGTTGGTCATGGAAGTGAAAAACTTATGAAGCATTGGAGTGCATTTTTATGCTGTTTCTGGTGATCTGAACGTGGGAAGGAATGCAGGAAGCTTTCCCCATACTTTTCAGGTTCTGAATTGGTGGGGTGTGTCCCAATTCAATTTTAACTGTTACTAAATAAAGATTATGGATGAGGCTTTTATTTTTCTAATTTTTTACATCAACTCCATGTAGGCCAAGGAGAGGAGATAAGGAATGACAAATATCTCTATTTTGATTTGTTACTCATAATTTCCCTTATTATTTCCTTACCAATAATGTCAACCAATATGGTGCCTTACATTTTATAAAAATCCTTCAGAAATGAAAGTAATAGATAAGAGAGTATTCATGCTCAAAATAGTTCTAATACTCCAGAAATGCTACAACAATAGGAATGGCCAGAAAGGCTGTGTCTACACAGCAGTGTTATTTCAGAATAACATCAGTTATTCCAAAATAAAATAGTTCACGTCTACACAGTAAGCCCATTATTTTGAAGTAAATTTGAAATAACGGGCTTCTTATTCTGACTTATGTAAACCTCATTGTATGAGAAGTAAGGGAAATCGGTGGAAGAGTGCTCTATTTCGAACTAAGTGCTGTGTGACATAGCTCAAGTTGCATAGCTGATTTGAGTTTAGCTTTGCTGTGTAGACATGCCCCAAGAAAATTATCTAGAGATACATGTAGCCTTGCTTAGAAAGAAAAAAATAATTTATAGCTTAGACAGTTTCAGGAGAAAATTATGCTTCAGATATGCACAGCTGTTCTGGGGTCCCAATATTCAACTCTTCACAGCACATGTGAATGTTAGTACCATATATAGAAGAGAAGAGAACAAAGCTAATCTCCAGTTATAGAAGTTTGAGAATGGCAGATCAGGCTGAACAATTTTGAGATCTACATCAAGAAATCATTTCATGGTTTTGAAACACTTTATATTATCACTGATTCCAGTTGGTTCGGAAAGTTCACCACTCTCCAGTATGTCCTTGTTAAGGAGATATCTCTTTTTAACATACTTAAAACAGTGTTTCTCAAAGTGGTCTGTGAAACCACATTGAGAAAGCTGCTAACTGGCCGCGCCGGTGTGTTTAATTTACTGTTTGCAGCCATGGGAAGCTGCGGCAAGTGGCAGCCCAACTCACACCACTTTCCACGGCTCCCCTTGGCTGCAAACAGTGAACCACAGCCAATGGGAGCCGTGAGGCTCTATGGCCACAGCACCAGTAAATTCAACCCACCGGCATGGCCAGTTAGCAGCTTTTTCGAAGTGGTTTCATGGACCACTTTGATAAACATTGACTTAGGAATACCTAAACTCTTGGATATTAGATGGCTAAGGGTGAATGAACTGTATAACTCTCAAAATAAAATGCATTTTTTCAGAGTTCCAGCAAAGGTGTCATTTTTCCCTGCAAGACACTTTCTTGAGCTTTGTCTAAATGAGACACATTTTCTGAACACTTTGCACCGTTGCTGCAAACTAGGACTGCACTGTCAGTTTTCGTGTAGACAAGCCTTCAACCGTCACCTCCATTTTAAGTGCCTCATTAATTTCACTCTTCTTCTGTGCTTGAAATGCTTCATCCAACACTCCCATTGACTGACTTAGGCATTGGATTGGGCCCTAAATACTGAGGCCCCAATTTTTTCCATTACTTCCAAGATGCACTCAGACATAGAGACCAATGGTTAGGTACAAGGAACTAGCTACAGCTCCCTAATCCATGACTGTTCAAGCTTGTAGAAGTTAGAACAGAAAAGAGGAAATTCTCCAGATGAAATCTCTGGTCAGCTGAAGTTTGACATTGCATGACTTGTGCCAAATGAATGTAGCAGACAGGAGAATTTGATTCTGAGACACTGATTAGACAAGTACATGTCTAACTTTCAACATGGGAGTAGTTCTGTTGAGTTCAGTACCACTTTCTTAAAGTTAGGCATTTGGTTAAGTATCTTGCAGAATCAAGTCCCAAGGAATTATGTTCCAGTTGCAACCTGCTATTTATTAATACGCATAGTTGAATAATATTCTGTCTTTTTTCTTAATAGAATACTTAAATTCCTCTTGCTGTAGAAATTTCTGAAGTAAGGTGTGATTCTTTGAGGATAAAGATAGCATAATGTTTTATATGACCTGGCTAAAGATTGAACTTGGAACATCACAGAGGGCAATGAAGATTGTGTACGTGATGTTCAGTTTCTAGTGTCAAAACAATAAAACAAAAACAAATTAATCAGAATGGCTATCAAATTCAGATTCCTAGTGATATGTGTGAACAATTATGAAATGAAATAGTTTGTCCTTCCCAATGATGTGTACAAACTCAAATACTAAAAGGAAAAAGAGATTAGGGAAAAAAAGAGATAAATATGGTAATATTAAGCTGCAAAATAGCCATACATACATATTCTCCAGCACATATACATATTTTAGAGTTGTGCCCCAGTAACAAAATAGATTGTGCAGTATAATATCTTAATAGCAATAATCTAATGGTAATGATTTAATCATACACCACTAAAATGTATGTTGTCTACTCACAGCTTTCCTGTTTTTCATTTAAATGAAAAATGACTCTGAACTTGTCAGTTCCCAGCTGCAGTATTTAACCCTCTTGCAAATTTCTATCTTTTATAACACAGTGTAGATAGTTATTTAGTTTGGATTTTAGATGCCGCTTTTTCCCTGTTTGTGATTTTTACCTCCACCTCTGAACAGAGAACCTTTCAGGTCACTGGAGAAATCACTGTCCAAGATTATATATTTACTAGCAGATGAACCCGGCATTACTCAAGTCTTTAACTGTACTAATATTTGGGGTTTGTTTTTGTAAATTAAAATGAAAACGTACATGCTTTATTTACATGATTGTATAGGGCAGGGAGATGGGAGGGGGGGCTCAGAGCAAGGGTATGGGAATGCGGGGGGCCATGGGCAGTCAGTGAAGGTAGGGCTAGGGGAGGTAAGCCCCCAGCCTCACTCCCAGCCCTATCCCTTCTGATGGGATCCCACCCCCCACAGGAGTCAAGCTGCCTCCCCGCCCACCACCATGGCCCCAGAGCAAGGGGGAGGGAGGAGGGCACTTGGCTCCAGCCTCCCCGGCCTGGGAGTACCAGGAAAGGAGGAGGGTGTACGACTCCAGCAGCTCTGGCCCCTGAGCACCTACAGCAGGGTGGGGCCAGGCTGGCAGTATTCCCTCCCCTAGAATACCAGCTGCCCTAGCGGGGCGGGGGTTCATGGATGGGGTGGAGGTTCAGGAGTGAGGGCAGGGAGTGGGAGGTGCAGGGCTCAGGAAAGGGGATTCAGAGCAGGGGGCTATGAGGCTGGGGAAGTGAAGTTACCAGATGAGGGTGGCACTGCTGTGGTGGCAGGTCATCCTGTAGTGGTCCTCTCCAGCTGGAAGCTTCTCCTGAGGGGCTGGTGCTGCAGGGGTTGGCCCTGGCCTGCAGCCTGGGGATGGGGGGACAAGGCTCAGAGGGATGGCCCCAGCCTCTGCAGCCCGCAGGCTCTCTTCGCATGGAATGCAGGCTCTCGGGGCTGGCCCCTTCCAGCAGCCCCCCCGTGTTCTGCAGCCTGTCCAAGGGGTGGGGAGATCTGCAGCCCTGGGCCAGGAGGAAAACAGAGAGTTTGAGGGAGAGGGGTTACTTACTGGCATGCTTGCAGGCAAGAGGGCAGAACCAAACCCCTACTGGCCATTCCACTGATGGTGCAGCTGCTCCCAGTGGTCTCTCTGCAGGATCAATGTCCCCGGTGGGCTTGCTGCCCCCAGAGGTCACACTCATATCATGTCTCTCAGAACAGCAGCCCCTCCCTTTGCATGTTATGGAAAACTGTCCTTTTCCCAGGGATTTATTTGTTTCAGTTTGCTGCTGGCAGTTTGGACAAATGAAAAATAGTTAAATCAGAACCAAATCTGAAAATTGGAAAAAAATTGGCACATCAGAAGTTGAATGAAATATTCTGTTCAACCCTGAACAAAATGTCTTGTCTTGTTTTTCTTGAAAGAAAAAGGAAAAGAGGGCTAGATTCACAGAAGTCTGTCAACAAGAAGATTCACAGAAGTCTGACAATAAAAAGGAAAAGAGGGCTAGATTCATAGAAGTCTGTCAACACCAGGTGGTGCCCATCTTAAGGTTTAGCCTGGGAGGAAGGGGAGTACATACCTGATGTGAAGCAGACATTGTGTACTTAGGTCACCCTAATTTCAGCAAACTGCCCTAGCCCCTGGCTTATGGGATAGGCTGGTGTGGAGGCTCTATCCTTCCACTGATGGTTTGTATAAATAGTCATTAGGCCAGAGATAGTAAGTAACACTGACTCTGCAGCGTATGGGCTAGGGCATTCAACTGGGTGGTTTGGAAACTAGAGTTATGTACCCCTTCTCCTAATGGCATAGAAGCAATCTCTTATTCTTCCTCCTCATCTTCTAATACAGCATATATGAGCAATATTATAAATGATGATTGTGGCATTCCAATGGAAACCACACAGTAGAACCATGAATATGGTGGTGTGAAGCTTCATTGCTGTGTACACAGCGCCAAAAGCTCTGAGTTAAGCTATTATGACT